>NC_090935.1:823139649-823442679 GCF_040938575.1 Ambystoma mexicanum
GCTCCCCCCAGAACCTACACTGTCCACCAGGTTTATTTAACCCAGGATTCCCCTGCTTGCGCCCAGATACAGATAGAGTTGCGCCAGGCAGGGTTTAAAGGTTAAGGCTAGATATGTAAGGACATAGTCCAATAGTGGAGTCCAGATCGACAGAAATGGGTGGATCTTTCCCTCCTTTGCAGACGTAACCTTCTCCACCACCAGCACGTCCCAGACTTTAATCCACCATAAAACCAGGTCCGGTCCCTCTATCGACGAGCAACAGAAATACAGGCTGCCAGCAGCAAATGTGTATGCTGCCTTGCCCGGACCCCATTATTAGGCTATACCTCTTCAAGTGGAACACCCAAGAGCAATGTTTTAGGACACATCGGGTGTTTACTGCTTGTAATAGCTTCTATGGTCGCTACAATTGTTTCCCAAAAGGAGCGAATCCCACCACATATGGTAGTAAGAGCCTAGCGCCTCACAGTTTCACCAGCAAGAGGGGGTAATCCAAGCCATGTATCTGTGCTGGGGGATAGTACCAGTGGAATAAGAGTTTCAGTGGGCACTCGTTGTTGGTCGCACATCTGAATGAGGAATGGCCCCTGGCCTAGATATTTAGCCACTCTTCATCTTCCAATTGGTGGCCCAAATCCGCTTCCATCGGGCCACGTAGTCAGGGCGACGGGAGATCAGCAGATCCTCTCTCAGAAGTTTATACAGTTTTGAGACCCCACCTGTGCATAAAAACCCTCCCAAATTGTCAGTTCTAGAGGGCTCAGCGTTCGAGTAGCCTTTCGCCTAACTTCTGGGTTTGTGATCCAATGGCGTAACTGGGTATATGGAAACCTGTCCGTTTCCAAGAAGTGGAACTCCTTTTTGTATTCCTCGAATGAGCGAGGTCGGCCCTCCTCGAATAGCTGTCTTAATGTTTGTAATCCCCCCCCCTCCAATTCCCAAAAGCTCCTGGATGCATGCCCTGTGTGAAGGCAGTGTTGCCAAAGACTGGGGACAATGGGCCCATACCGATGGGGATCTATTTCCCCTTTAGTGCTTCGTCCCATGCCTGTTGACGAGAGCAGGTTCCCCCATTGTTTTGTATTGTATGGGGGATGAAGGGTAGGGATCGTAAGGTGAGAGAGGTTTTGGACTGCTTGATCTCCATCCATTTCAGAGGGGGAGAGGTAGACATCCATGTAGACAAATGCAAAGGATGTGCCGCCTGTGCATATTTATATAGGTTGGGGACCCCCATCATCACCCTCTTAGGGATCCTAGATTTCTTGCCCCGCCATATAAATCCCAGAAGTTTCAGTTGAAGACGGTCCAATACTATTTTTGGAATTTCCACTGGGAGGGATGAGCAAAAGTAAAGCAGGCGAGGGAGTAAGTTCATTTTCACTGATGTGATTCGGCCCATTAAGGAAATCTCCTGGCCTGCGCATTTTTCTAGGTCCTTTTCTGGTGATTTAATGAGGGGAGGAAAGTTGGTCATAAAGATATCTGGCGGGGAAGCCGTGAGCCGGACCCCCAGATATTCAATAGTTGTGGTATCCCAATGAATTGGGCAAAGTCACTGAAGGGAAGTGATGTCCTGTGGTGATAGTCCCACCCCTAATGCCACTGATTTCCCATAATTTATTTCGAACCCTGCTACTTGGCCGAAGGCTCGGAGTTCCTAGAGGGCCGCTTGAAGGGAAGGTCGAATGTTAGTAATAGAAAGTAGTGCATCATCAGTATACAAATATACCTTGTGGGGAGAATCTGGAGCTCCAACTCCTTGAATGGAGACATTCCTACATATGTGTTGCACCATCGGTTCCATAATGAGGGAAAACAAAAGGGGGGTGAGGGAAGCAGCCGTGTCGTGTACCAGAGGTGAGGGGGATTGGGGATGAGCGTTCCTGGTTACCCTGGAGTAAAGCGTTTGGGGAAGTATAATTAGTGGCTATCATACTCAAGAATCAGGATCAAAAATCTGATGCCTCTAGGGTTAAATGCATAACGGACCAATCAACCTTATCAAACGCCTTGGTTGTGTCCAAAGCTGTAAAGGCCAACTTCCTTTTATTCACAGTGATAGTCTATTAGATTTAATGTCCGCCAAATGTTGTCTCCAGTCTTCCTACGCAGGACAAAGCCTGTTTGGTCTGCATTAATCAGTGTAGGGGGCAGTGGGGCTAAGCAGTTTGCTAATACCTTCGAGTAAATATTTGCATCAATATTCAGAAGAGAGATCGGTCTAGAAGAGGCACACGCTTTTGGATCCTTACCAGGTTTCAGTAATTGTATCATGGTGTAGAGGCTTGAATGGAGGGGGTCACACTACCCACTTCTCTAAAGGAATTAAAGGGGGCTTTGAGGGGAGAGGGCAGTTGGCTACTAAAGAGTTTGTAAAGTTTTTGTGAGTCCGTCAGGGCCCGGGGCTCTAGATTTCAGGGACCTTATTACCGCCTCCACTTCTTCCTGTCGGATTGGGGCTTCTAGCGCCTCAATCTCCTTGCGGGCTAATCGTGGCAGGTCTGCTTCCACAATATACCTTCTCTGGGCCGAGGGTGATCTGGTCGGAGCTGACATTGTCTCCAGCAGGTGGGCCCTTGCTAGGTTTAGTTTATCCTGTACCCCATATTGGGTTACCTTCTGCCAATCTTTAAGACTTATAATGAAATTGCGTTTTCTAGACTGTGCTAACTGCCTTGCTCAGAGTTGGTAGGCTTTATTGCCTTTCGCATAATATCCCTGTTTGTCTGACATCAGGGTTTGAGCTGTCGCTTCGGCATATCGGGCCTCTAATTTATTTTGGGCGATCCAGTGAGCTAAGTGGAGTATAAGGAACAATCCCTTCTTATATTTGCTTTCAATCTCTAGGATTTCTGTTCGAATAGGGCTGGGGATTGTTTTTTCCATTTTTGTAATGGGCCGCCATGTGTGCTATTAAGATACCCCTGATGACTGCCTTCATGGCATCTCATGTCGTGGCAGGAGACGTTAGTTCAGTGGGGTTCTCCCAAAAATAGTCCCTGATCGCTTTCCCGACTCCATCCTTTAAGGCCATATCATTCAAGATTGGATCATATAGGCGCCATTGTGGTCTAGTCAGTGGGGCTGTATTCCAGACCCTAACTTGTAGCAGAACCGGGGCGTGGTCAGAAAGAACCGCAGGGCAAAGGTCACTTTGCTTGTAAAAGGCATAAACTGAGGCGAAGGCCAAAATCAAATCTATACGGGAGGAGGAGTGGTGAAGCTGTGTAAAAAAGGTGACGCCCCTTTCCTCTGGATGCAGTACTCTCCTAGAGGCGTGGGAGTGCATTTTGTCTCTATCAGGGTCAGGAACGCCATTAAAATTCCCACTCCCCAATAACGATCTGGCCCTCCAGAAAAGGGAGGAAGGCCATTTCCAGCCCTCTAAAGAATAGTTCTTGGCCTTCATTCGGGGCATAAATCGAAATTAGTGAATATAGCTGGCCCAAGAGCATGCCTTTCACTCCAACATACTGGCCACCAGGGTCTTTAATGATGTACAATTATTCAACCTGGATGCCTCTTGCCATCAGGATTGCTGTCCCCCCCCTTTTCTGACCCCCCTGAGGCCAAGAATTGCTTGGGGAAGTCTTTGCTCTGAATGCGGGTGTAGTCTTCTGGCAGAAGATGGTGTTCCTGCAGGAAAGTTACTGTAGCCTCCAAATCCTTCAGTCACTTTAGAATAGATTTACATTTTACTGGAGAGTTCAAATCTTTTACGTTCAATGAGACAAAATTAAAATTCTGGTGGGGTATCACCAGGCTTTCCTCCTTCACTGCGGAAGGGGTGGGAGTTAGGCTAGTAGAAGCCGCCATCCAAAGTGAGAACAATTCTGAAATCGTGCTCCAACCAAGGTTAGGCTTTGTAGTATTCCGTGTTCCCATGATGCCAGTTGACAAAAGCATACGGGTGTCAGGAAAGGACCATTGGGTCTTTACAGCAGCCAATTCCTTCCAGATCAGGTGTGTGAGACCTGTTTATATGATTTGCAGCCCCTCTGGACCCTTGACATGCAGAGCGTCGCAATTTCGGCTGGAGGCCTCCCGCTCCCTTGAGAGTACCTGGTGGGGAGTTATCCGCTTTGTCTGATGGAGAGGAGTTTAAGATCCCCTCTGCATCTTCCAGGCTTGAGATCGACCGGGAAACCCATTAAACATGAACTGAATGGAGGTGGGAAACAGCCAGCTATATATAATCTTCTGATCATGCAAAAAGAGAGTCAGGGGCCTAAGTGCTCTACGCTCTGTATCATGGCTGACACCAGGTCCTGGAAAATCTGTGAGAGCCCTGAAATGTCAATTCATCTCGAGTGCGGCCCACCGCCAAGATCTCTTGCTTCATTGTGTAAAAGTGGACTTGAGTAATCACATCCAGGGGATATTCCGACTCCAATCCCCTGCGAGTGTGCAACCTGTGAGTGCGATCCAGTAGAAGCAGGGGCTTCTCGACACGTGGCAGGAGGGATTGGAGTAGGTCCCCTATGTACTGCGCTAAGTCATAGTCTTGGACGGACGATGGTACCCCTCTGATCCGTAGATTATTTCTTCGGGCCCTATTCTCCATGTCCTCTTGTTTGTACTCTAGGATCTCATTCCTGTTTGCCAAGGTACGGATCTTCTGTTGTACCTCCAGTAGAGTGGCTCCACTGCCTCCAGTCTTTGTTCCAGTTCCACCACTCTTTGGTTTGGATGTTTTAATTTGGTAGATAGTTCCACCATGCAGCTGCGAAACTCTGTTTTAATGTCCTGCATAAATGACAGAATGTCCTCCTTGGTGGCTAGTTTCCCTGTGTGGCCAGGTGGGGCCTGGGGCGGGGACTTTGTTGCTTCTGATTTTTTCCCCTTCTCTGCTGCGAGTAGCATGGTGGAGATTTCCACACACTTCTGTGCCTTAAGGTGTTTCAACATGGCGATTTTCCTAGGTGCGGGAAGTGAGAGCCCTCACTTTGTTATAATTATCCTTGCCTCCTAACAGTCAGGGTTCACCCGATGGCTTTATCCCTCTGAGAGGGTATAAAAGGGTAGGGGGCCACAGAGACGCTAAGTCCCTGGGCAAATGACTGTCAAGCACTGTGCTTGGCGATTCCTGGATACCGCAAGATTCAAGGAAACACCTTGTCAGGCCTCCCTGAAGGCCTCCACTGCCAGAAGAACCCGGGCCAAGGAGTAAAGAACAAAAGAGCGCTCAGGGCATCCACGTTGCAACGGAGAGGAAAAACTGAGGCCCCGAAGATATATGGCTGTTGCCCCGGGGTGGAGTAGTGTCCCAAAGCAGTGGTGCCCCCATGGAGGGGGGAGGAACTGGGAGGAAAGCTGGAAATACTGTTTGTTTCCCCCGTTATACGAGGCCTCTTTCATTTTATGCCTTTTATGCCTGCCTGTCGCTCATGGAAAGACTGTAACACTCCAGAGAGCCTCCATGCTTCCTACCAGGTATTGGGTGGGGGGGGGGCGCTGCGGGCTAGACTGCTGTTGGCCGTGGAAGCGGGTGGCCTGTTTGTTGTTCTGCTGATGAGGGGAGCAGAGAGGGTAGTCCGGACTTATCTTTCCTTCCCACGTTGCAGGAGGTCTCTCTCCCCTTGCCCGCTACCTGTCTCTTATCGGGAGGGGGGATCCGTTCAGGGGTGCATTTTCGCCTCCTACCTGGAGTCAGCAGGGGTGCAGTGAACTGCTCACCGTTGAAGAGGAAGGCTTAGGTGTTGCACCACTGCGGGGCCAACGTTGAAGGAGCACGAGCGCGGGCAAACGGAATTCTCCTGGATAGGGAGCAAGTGAGGGGGACCGCCACCAATGGCCCATACCTCTGTGCTCCTAGGGCGCAGGCTGTTCCCCAAGAGACTGGTGCGTGCTATGCCTCTCATCCGGGGTTGGTGGCGTGTGTTCAGATCGTCCATTGGGCCAGGGTCAGGGGGAGCTGGCCTGTGAGTTCTTGTGTCCCCATTACCATTGGTGGAGGAACATGGGAAAGGAGCCAGCGCCGTCACTCTGCGCCACCGTGTTCCAGGAGTGCCACAGTGTTTCCACAGCATTCGCACCACTCTTCCCTCCTAAGACCAGTCGCTGTCCCCACAGAATGATGCTTGCTCCTCACCCGGGGGACTCGGATTGCAGTATGGTGGTCCGATGAGGTGAAGAGCGGATGGGTTACCCCATGCTTCACCCTCCTGTATGTTCACCATCCGGATGGTAGATAGTCCGACTCCCGGCCGTCTGGGCTAGTACATCAGCCGCCGACTTCATGAAGAGTGCCACAGTGCCATTTTGGGAGAGCGTTGCAGTTAATACGCTGTTGCGAGCCTCTGCATTTATTCCGTTCTTCTGCCACTTCGTGCCTCTGATGCCACCAAAGCATGCCCTCCACTTTCAGGACCTCGTCGCTGGCAGACTGCTCCTCGACATCAACGGGAACTGCTATTTTATTATTAATCCGACTAGCTTCGTACAGAGGTCATCAACAGAGCAGCCACATCGGTAGTGTTGCTGACCACGCCCTCGTGTAAATGCATTTTTAAAAATTGCATTGATTAAACCGGAGGTGCTACAGAAATACTGCATTTGGCATTTAATTATTTCCCTAAATGTTGTAAACTCATAATTAGTCTGTCAAGCACTGGGTGTTCTCCCACTCCTTACACCTCAGTAAAATGGGAATCATTTTCTTCCCACCTCTTGCCTCCTATAATTGCCAGCTCCTTCAGTTAATCACATCCCCTCCTCATTCACTTTCTTTCTCTCCTGCTCGCAATTGAATGTCTTTGATAGATTCCTGTCTTTTCCAACCCATATTATTTCTCTTGCCTGCACAGGTCATTTCTAACTTAATAATAGTAATAGAATCTGACCCTTTCTTATTTTTCAAGTCACTAAGACCGTTGTTCTCACAATACTATGTTCTCTCCTTAACTACTGTTCATCTCTTTTACAGGAACATCCTGCTTACTCTGACCTCTGATGTTCATTTTTAATTCTGCCATCCGATTGCATTTCTTTCCTGCACCTCGATCCCATATTGCTCCCTTTATTTCTCTTCTTCACTGTCTCGCTTTACCCGCTGAACTCCAATTTCTGTATTCCTGCATTGCATTCAGATGTCTTCATGCTCCTTCTTATTTATCTTTTCTTGTTACTCTTTACTCTCCTTCTCGACCTCTTCAATCATCTTCCCATTCTTGTTGGCTCTCCCTAGACCCCACCCACCCACAAACGACCCCCACAAACAAACCTTCTCCTGCTCATTCTCTCAGTTGGCTCCCAAATTTTGGAATGTCCTTGTGAGAATCATTATGATTATTATTTTTACTCTTGCTAAATGTTACCATCTGATTTAACACTCCCTGATATATAATCTCACCCACAATGCTGGGACAAATCTAGAAAATGGCTGCATTAGGAATCAGTATTTTGTCTTATTAAAATAAAGTCAGCAAAATGTTACCGGCAGGTTGATTTCCACTGCACAGATGCGGTCTGTTTGTAAATTACATTGTGGTGACTTCACCAGCATAAGGTTAGCAGACCACCTTTGAACTGACTTTATTTTAATAAAACAAATCATTTGCATGTTCCTCTGCCTTAATGGCAAGTACAGGGATGTAAGAAACGTGTATTTGTTATTCACTGCAAAAATAGTTCTTTGCGGTGTAAAAAGCCAGAGGGTGTTTCACAACCTAATCCCTGGGAATCCTGTACCCGGGTGGCCAGGGAAAGGCCATCGCTTTTGGATCCTGACCATGAGGGTGGACAAGTGAGGGAGGATCACCTGTGTAGGGGATCCTCTGGAAGTGGGGAAGAAGCACCCAATGGCGAGGCATGGTATCCCCCTTTTTCCACAACCTATCCAACCCCTACCCCTTGCTTATTTTATGGGAAATTAAGCTCCCATAATTCTTCCCCACTTTACATTGAGAACACTATTGAGCGGAGGAAGATGAGGAATGAGGCCAGAAGGCTTACCTCTACTGACTTGCAATGCCTCTGTCCCCGTAATGAGGCCAGGCAACGTTAGGCACATAACCAGAACCATACACACCTGTCATTTATTAACACTCAGGATAAAAGGTGGCATGCACCAGCACACTCTGAACGAGGCTGGGTACAAGATGGAACAGCTCTTTCGGGCTGAGGCGAACCAGGCTATGGAAGGCGAATGGGCAGTTGCAAAGACTGAGAGAGAGCCAGGCAAGAATTCCACACTTTCGGGAAGCCGTAAGCGTTCCAAGACTGAAACCGAGTGAGCGTAATAAAGAAACCTTCAAGGTTCTTGAAACCGGCCTTCAACCCTCCCGGATGAACAACAGAGTTGGAGAGGAGCCGAGGAGGCTTTGGTAACGGCCTTAACTTCTGCATGAAGAGTGTTAATGAAAGAAGACCAGTTGATACAACCAGGGAGTTATCGAAGGCAACAAAGCTTGGTTTGTCTTAAAAGCAAAAAGTAACTGTAATCAGAAGTTGAAGGTTGCAAGTGTGCAGATAAAACGCGTAATGGAAAGGACAATTGCTGAATTGTAAAAGGACTGGATACAAAGTAACAGAGTGGTCCTGCAAGGCGAAACCGCTCATTCAAAAGTCTCTGTGAAATGTTCTGAGTTGAAGTATATTACAACAGGAATCAAAGGCAAGAAAGTGACTGCACTCCCGAAAGAAAGTTGAATGAGTGAAAAGCAAAGTATGTGAACTCTGAATATGTCAAGAGGGCAAAGTATATGAACTTTGAAAGAGGCCCAAAATGGTAAAGCAAGGAGGAAGATACCTCAAGAATCCAAGAGGGCAAAGTAAAGAGAATAAGAAACTACAAATAGCAAAGTATTGGTGTTCCATATCCACTTTGAAAGAGGCCAAGAAGGCAAACTAGAGAGAATAAGAAGCTACAGGTACCAAGAGGCATTGGTGTTGCAAGAGGAGGAAGATTATGGATTGTAGAATTGTTTAAAGAGAGGTCGATGTGGTCATGCAGAGGTCTATGTAAAATCCTTGCAGTTTTGAAAGTCTTCCACAGGGAAAAGACACGCAAGACAAAACGTGGGGAAGGGAACCCCACCATGAGAAAGACAGGCTTGAGTCTGGCAGAGTGAAGCCTATGTTGAATTGTGGGAAAGTAAAGGTCAAAAGCAGAACTGTAAGGCGGACAAAGCCTAAGGAAATTATTGAACTATGAAAAGATTGAAGCCCAAGCCTGAACTGTTAAATGATACCAGCAAGCCAAAGTGTACAAGACAGAGAACTGTGCCATCCACCTATCCTTTTTAAGAAACTCTCGAGACCTGGTGGTGCTGTATGTGGGAAGAGAGTTGTTATTTAAGCCATTCTGACATTTATTTTGAGACACTATTTTGTTCCCTTAACACATTTGTCAATTTGAGGGCAATGTTAGTTATTTTTTAGTATAGGCATTTATATTTTGACTAGACTGACTGGGACTTGTTTATTTTTTTAATGGTCGAGACTACTCCCATTCTAGAGTGGGGGCCAGTTAGGAATTCTACCAACCCAACCAAAATACCAAATTAAGGTTTTCGAAACTTGTATCCCTTGTGTCTGCGTCTACTACTTGATACCATGCCTTCCTTGGAGCAGTAAAAGGCAAATCAACATTTCACTATGCGTGGCTGGCCTCTAGGTTGCATCATTGTGCCAAATATAACATTTGCTAATAGTGAAATGCAACATTTAACAAAAACATGTACTTTTTTTAGTTTTATTAAAGGGTGAGGGCCTTTATTGGGGGCAAGTAGATGGAGTAAGTTACTAGACCTGTAGGATCTATTAAGAACTTTAAGAATTTGCAAGGTCTGAAGTGGAAGTGATTTAGCTAACCTCCCAATCATCCCACTATCTACATATATAAAACGCTTAGGTATGTTTCTGTACTCAGCTGATGCGATTTATTAGTGGTAGGTTGCCCTCTACTGTCCGAATGGCAAAGTACACCCACTTCATCAACAGCTACCATTTTAACAAACGGAATGAGCATGGTTCTACACAGTCACCTTCCCCTTCCACTATTGCAAAAATGGGGAAGTTACTTCTTTCCACCCCTACTTCTCTTTACACAGGGCACAGTGGTTCCAGTGTCAATAGACAGTTCATTACTGGCTCAATGTTTCAGTCTCTAAAGAGCGAAACACTGTAGGACAAATTCCTGCGCCCAAGCTAAAACTGAAAGTAGTTGCTGTAATTACGCTACAAAGTAATCTTATGCCATCACAGGATCTCTGCAATTGAACAAGGTTGACCATTACGTGTCAACGAAAACATATCATGGAGGCCTGTGTGACCAATGGATTTTAGATACTATTCTTATACCGTGCACAACTCTCATTTTATCGGATACGTTTAGTCTTTTCAATGATCATTAATAAGTCACAGGGACCTACGCCCCCTTCCTGGAAGCAATCATTGGTAATTACGATATTTAAGAAGGGGGCCAGAAATGACCCTATGAATTATCAAACAATATTGACCTTTATGATATGCCAGAACGGCAAATGTTACGCAGGGAACAGCTAGTCTATTTGTAAATGACTAGGCTTTCAAAGGTAACAATTTATCTATCCATTCTCAAACTGCTGATCGGTTGTACATCAGTTTATACACCAAGCTACACATGTGAAAACCATTAAATTTATTTGGCTATGATTTACAAAATCGTGTCTGTTCTACACTGCACAGTCTAGAAATACTATTGGGTTCCCTTTTAACCTACCTTTCCTTTAGCTTCAATAGACTCAGAAAGCATGTTGCATTCTTTCATTCAGTTGTGTAAAATTTATCAAACACTGCATATTCTGCATAGGAAATACTATCGGTTCTGCTCTAAATCAGACTTGGGTTCGATTATAGTGAGAAATCGATGTTTATTTCTTTTTTTTTAATTTGTTTATTTTAAATCAAGGAGGGTTGACAATTACCTAACATATGAACAATAACTTAGTCCCTTTCGAGGTTTTCTTGGTCCCTCAGGGTCCACCGGGCATTGGTGGGTTTGTAGGTCATGGCGGGGAATCGCTGATCATATTCCAATACCAGGGCCCAGATGTTCTGGAATCGGTGGAGGGCTCCTACTTTTGCCGCTGTCACCTTCTCCGCGATCAGTATGTCCCATAGCTTTGTCCACCACTGGGCCATGAGGGGGCCGTCTGGGGATTTCCAGCAACGGGCCAGCACCGTTTTCCCAGCTAGCAGACATTGGGTCAGTAGTTTCGCTCTGTTCCTGGAGCGTGGGTAGACGGCGGGGATCGGGACTCCTAACAGGACGGGCTCCGGTTCCAGCGGGATCGTTGTCCCGGTGATTGGTGCGATGGTTCCCAGACATAATTTTCAGAATTGCTGGATTTTTGGACATGTCCACCACATGTGGAAGAAGGAGCCTGGGTGGCCACATCCTTTCCAGCAAGAGTAGTCTACTTGGGGGTTCATGTGATGGAGTCTAAGGGGCGGGTAATACCACCGTATCATGATTTTATATGCACATTCCCTGTTGGTGACGCAGGTGGATGAGGCGTGTGCTCGGGTCCAGATGTCCACCCAGGTCGGGTCCTCTATCGGGTGTCCCAAATTGGCCTCCCATTGGGCCATGCAGCGAGTTCTCATTACCAGGAAGTCGCCCAAAAAGCGCCTATACAGGGTAGATGCCCTCCCTCGAGTCGGAGGGTCCTTGAGTGTTAGTTCCAGGGCGGTGAGAGGTCGCGTTGCTGCCTGCAGAGTTTGGGGGTGCGAACACCAGTGGCGCAGTTAGATATAAGTGACTCCGTCTCTTTCCTGGAGTTGGAACTTGTCTTTACATTGCTCAAATGTGAGGGGTACCTCTCCCGCATACAGCTGGTCTATGGTCTCCAGGCCGCCGTTTATCCAGTTTTGGAAGTTGCGGGTGTTCGCTCTGGGCAAAAAAGCTGGATTATGGAAGATCGGGGATTGTGGGCCAGACCTCTCGGGACTCCCTTTCGTTTCAGTGCCCAGTCCCAGGAACTTAGGGTGTGTTTGGTTGCTAGGAGAAGGCCTCCCCAGTGAGTTCTGAGGGGGGGTGGGATGTGTGGAAGGAATTGTAGGGGTAGGGGCACCTGAGATTGCTCCAGTTCTAACCATCTAGGGCGGTTTGTGATTGCCATGCGTGGACCTGTGCTAATTGAGCCGCCACTCTGTAGGCCTGTAGGTCTGGGACCCCCAGCCCTCCCAGTTTGGAGCCCCCCAGTAGTGTCTTGTGGGGGATTCTCGCCTTCTTACCTCTCCAGATAAATTTCATCATCTTCCTCTGTAGGTCTCGAAGGTTGGCGAGGGGATTGCCACTAGGAGGGAGGAGCAGGCATAAAGAAACCTCGGGAGGCGGTTCATCTTGCAAGCTGTTTTGCGTCCCATTAGCGAGATCTCTTGGGACACCCAACGTTTCAGGTCGCCTTCTAGTTCTTTGAGCAACCGGGGGAAGTTAGCTTTGTATATGTCTTTTGGGTTTGCTGGGATGTAGACCCCCCAGGTAGGGGATGGCCCTTTTTTTCCACGTAATTGGGCACATCTTGGCCAGTGCCTCCCGTTCCTCTGGGGAGCGGCCGATGCTTAAGGCCGTTGATTTAGTGAAGTTTACTGAAAAGCCGGACACCTCTCCGTAACTGGCTATTTCTATTAGAGCGTGCTTCAAAGACGAGCAGGCCTCCGAGATCATGAGCAGAACATCATCGGCGTATAGGACGATTTTGTGTTGTGATGGGCCGACCTGCGGGCCTTTGATCTGGTTGTTTCGCCTAATTCTCTGGGCGAAGGGCTCCATAGTAAGTGCGAAAAGTAGAGGCAACAACGGGCAACCCTGTCTAGTTCCGCAGGACAGAGGGATTGGGGCCGAGATGGATCCATTGATCCTCTGGAGTGTCTTTGGTCCTTTATAGTTGGCCAGGACCATTGTCTGGAATGCTGTCCAAAGCCAAAGGCCCCTAGAGTGTGTTTCATGAACAACCAATCCACCCTGTCAAATGCCTTGGTAGCATCCACGGCCATTAAAACTAGTTTCTGGGAGTTTCGGGAGGCGAGGTCCACCAGGTTTAAGGTTCTCCGGATGGATGTTATCTCCTGCTGCTCGGTGTAGGATGAAACTTGCCTGATCCAGCAGGATGATCTCCGGTAGGAAGCGACCCAGGCGATTTGCCAGGTTTTTAGAGTATAGGTTTGCGTCTACATTCAGTAGTGCTATCGGTCTGTATGAGGCCAGGTCTCTTGGATCTTTCCCTGGTTTGGGCAGGAGGATGGTGGTCGATTGTTGCATCGAGGGGGTTACCGACCCTGTTTCCCTGAAGGAGTTGAAGAGTGTTACCAAGGGAGGAACCAGCTGGGGTCTAAATAATGTGTAGGACCTGGCCGAGAATCCATCTGGGCCCGGGGCTCGTGTTTTGAGCGACTTAATAGCTTCCTTGACCTCTTCCTCTGTGATGGGTGCCTCCAGCTTCTCTCTTGCCGTGTCGAGTAGTCAGGGCAGCGCCACACTTTGCAGGTATTCCATTTGTTTCGGCTGGTCTCGTGGAGTAGCTGTCAAGACCTGGGTCAGGTGGTCCACCGCCAGTTGCTGTTTTTTGAGTTCTGAGTATTGAATGATTCCTTGGGGGTCGCACAAGCCAGAGATCGTGTTAGTTTGTCTTAATTCGGCCAGTTTGGCTACCAGGATTTTATTTGCCTTATTGTTCTTCGCATAATATGATTGTTTGGCCTTAGCCATGAGCAATGAGTTTTGTTCCGTGTAGTGGGCTTCTAATTTCTTCCTGGCTGTGCGTATGGCTCGCTGTGTCCTGGGGGGCCAGCCCTTTTCCTTGCGAGCTTCCTCTGCTGCGCCCAGTTCTTCCTCCAAGGCTTTCCGGGTCTGCTGCCTGTTCCGGTGGTAGGCCGCTCCTTGTGCGATCAGGACGCCTCTAATCACTGCCTTCATGGCGTCCCAGTTGTTCGCCACAGGGGTGTCTGAGGTTGGGTTTTCTTCGAAGAAGTTCTTGATCGCATTTGCGATCCTGTCCCTTGTTGTCATGTCATTGAGGATTGGGTCATATAATGACCATCTACGTGGGGTGTTGGGTTTGGGGTTCTGTGCCCGGATCTCCAAGATTACTGGGGCATGGTCGGATAGGGCTCTTGTGCCGATGGACACCTCCTTGACGAAGGCAAGAGTCTGAGGGGAAGTCAGGAGGAGGTTGATCCTTGAGAAAGTTTGGTGGACTTAAGAGTAAAAGGAGTAGTCTTTTTTCAGTGGGGTGAAGCACCCGCCATGCGTCTACCACCTCCAGGGATCTGAACACATGTAGGAGGCTCAGCGCCTGGGTGAAGTCGCTCGGAGTCGGGGGGTGCGATTTGTCTCTTGTAGGGTCTGGTACTCCGTTGAAGTCCCCTCCGATTATCGTTTGCCCTTCTACGAAGCGTGAGAGGGAGGAACCTAGTGAGTCGTAAAAGTTTGGTTGTCCAGCGTTGGGGGCATACACCGAGATGAAGGTGTACAGATCTCCTAGCAGAAGGCATTTGACTGCTACGAATCGGCCTTCTGGGCACGTTTTCTTTTCCAGGACTTGGGGGGTTAGGTCCTTCCTAAAGAGGATAGTAGTGCCTCCTTTTTTAGTCCCCCCTGAGGCAAAAAATTGGAGTGGGTGCAGCCGGGAGCAGAGCCGGCCAACATCCGCCAGTAGTAGGTGGGTCTCCTGGAGCATGGCTACTGCTGCCTCTTCATCCTGGAGTTTTAGCAGGATTGCCTTTCGTTTGGTGGGAGAGTTCAGCCCATTAACGTTTAGGGAGAGGTGTCTTAAGGTTTGGTGATCCGATGCTAAATCCCTCTCTGTCATTCGGTTTTGGGGGGCGGGGGTTGAAAGAGAGTGGGTCAACCGCCATTTCTGGTGTGAGTTAAGTGTGTCATCCTGCACTTGGAGTTTTAACACGCGCCCCCAACGGGAGGCCGTAACTTTAAACAGCAGGTGGGCCAACATTGTGTGTGTGGGCGCACCCTGGGCCAACTAATAAATCGAAATATTGTGTACTGTGGGTTTCCAAGCATTTAGAGTTGGAACTTTCCTTGGAATGGGTATGAGCCATGGGTATGACCCGCCGCCACCGTTGCCGGGGTACGTTTATTTAGAAGTGAGATGATGGTTCCTTGTAACCATCAGCAAGGCCAGGCGATTGGAAAGCAGATGTGATATGGGTCCACAGGGCACGAACCACCCCTTATTACCTTCTCCTATTGTTCCGCTGTATCTTTTGACCATGATGACCGTCTAGGCTTCGGGGAGGGGGGTGGCTCGGGGTCCTCAGCCCCCTCCGGGTTCGGCAAGGAGGTCTCCCTGGGTAAGTTTGGATGCATGATTTCATTTGCGTCTTCCAGGTGACTAATTCGTCGCACAGTGTCTTTGTATGAGAAATGCAGGGCTGTTGGGAATAGCCATCTGTATCGCACCTGTTGGTCTTGGAGAAAGAGTGCCAGGGGTCAGAGTGCTCTTCTTTTCTGGAGGGTGAGTATTGAGAGATCTTGGTAAATCTGAAGCGAGGTGCCCGAAAAGAGAGTTTGTCTCTAGTACGGCTAATAGCTGAAATGGCCTCTTTGGTGGTGAAAAAGTGGGCCCTGGT
This sequence comes from Ambystoma mexicanum, assembly GCF_040938575.1. NCBI lineage: Eukaryota > Metazoa > Chordata > Amphibia > Caudata > Ambystomatidae > Ambystoma > Ambystoma mexicanum. The sequence continues at coordinate 823,155,229 of NC_090935.1, forward strand.
GATAACATCTGGGGGGAGGTCTGAGTCTACTCCCCGGCATGGGCGCCGTCTGTGGGTACGGTCCAATAGAAGCTGGGATTTGTCCAGTTCTGGGAGCAAGGCCTGGAAGAAGTTCCCTACATATTCCGCTAGATTTTTATCGGGGACGGAGGATGGGATGCCTCGGATCCAGAGATTGTTGCGGCATGCCCTATTTTCGAGGTCCTCTTGTTTTTTTTTTTGTTTTTTTGTTTTTTTTTTTAAATCTTTATTTTAAGGTTTTAACATAAGCATACAAAAAACCACCTGTGTCAACAGGTTTACTTAACACAAAAAAGGGAAAGAAAAGCCAAACGTTACGTTCATAGCACACACAATACACATCGGATAATTGCGGATCACATGTTCATCGGGCTATTTGTTCTGTCGGAAAGTCCATTCTACGGGTACTCGTGTGAATAGAGGGACCTGGACCTTTATCTGGGTTGTGATTATTGGGTTTGAGATTGGGAATGTGCAACATCGGTGGTAGTGAGTAAGTATCGAATGTAAGGACCCCAAATGTCAGGTGGTCGCGCATGTAGGGGAAGGGTCCGTGTTAACTCAGTATCCATGTCTTGACAGTAAAGGATATCTTTCTTCCATGCAGTGAGCACTAGGAGCAGAGAAGCCAGCTTCCGCAGCGGGGTTTGCAGGTGTCTTGTCATACCCAAGAGCGCAACTGTTGGGTCAGGGGCCAGCACCTCTCCCAATATGTTGCTCGTGTGTTGTAGAACTGAGGACCAGAATCGGGCTATGCCTGGACAGTGCCATGCGAGGTGGACGAAGTCGGCGGAGGGGGTGCCGCATCTTTCGCACTGGTCTGAGGCCTCAGGGTGGTGATGTCGTTTCTTTTGGGGAGTATAGTATGTTTGGTGCATGAAGTTAAAATGGGTCTGCTTGTAGCGGGTATTTAACGCTACTTTTTGGGTTTGCCGGAGAATGTAAGTCCAGTCGTCTTCGGGTATCGTGGTATGAAGGGCCGTTTCCCATCTGCGATTCGCCTTAACGGCGGTCACAGTTGAGTCAGCGAGCAATGATCTGTAAATTATGGACACCAACCTTCCCTCTCCCTTGGCCTGGATCACATTGTGCAGCAGAGTCCACGTTGGTGATTGTTTAGGGAATGTTGGGAAGTGGGCCTGCAGGGTATGACGCAATCTGAAGTAAAGGAAAATGTCGAGTGAAGTGGTGCCGCCCCTCTCCCTGATCAGTTGCGGGGTAATGAACACACCGTCTGGTAACAGGTCCCCCATAGAGTTTATGTTGGTTTTATTTAGCCAGATCAGAAAAAACTTTTTCGTTGGTTAGGGGAATGCCGGGAATGAACTTGACAGGTAGTAGCGGGGAGTATCTTATATGTATTCCGTAGTTACGGGCAATTTTCCTCCAGATGGTGTATGAGGATAGGACTGTATTAAGCGTGCCATATGGGACCGGGAGGTTGCTGAAGATAACAGCTGTTAAGAAGTCTGGGGAGGCCAGGGCGCGCTCAACCTGCACATGTGGACGACATACTCAGAGGCATACCAATGGCTAAGAAATTGAGCCTGAGCGGCTCAGTAATACTTTTCAATGTCTGGAAGTGTAAGGCCACCGTGTGACACTGCTAACGTCAGTGTTGTGTAGGCGACTCTCGCTGGTTTGCCCGCCCAGATTAGTTCCAAAATGAGGCTTCTAATTTTCTGCAGGAATGAGCGTGGGAGTATTAGGGGTATATTTGTGAACAGATAGAGAAGTTTGGGGAGAATCATCATTTTAGTCAGTGAAACCCTCCCCCATAGTGTTAGGGGAAGTGACTTCCATCTCTGGACACGCTCACGGAGGGATTGGAGAACTTGGCCATAGTTATCTTTAAATATCTCGTCATGATTAAGTGACATGAGAATGCCGAGATAGCGAACCCCAGTGCTTTCCTACTTAAATCCGTGGTCGTCTTGGAACTGAAGGGTAACTGTAGTTAGCGGAAATATTACTGATTTGGAATGATTTATTTTGAGACCAGAGATGTTGCTAAATCGGATCACCTCGCGCATGATCGGATTGAGATTTGTTTGGGGATCTTTGATGAACAGCATCACGTCATCCGCGTAGAGGGAGACGATCAGTCTGTGTGGGCCCAGGGTGAGGCCTCTATCAATTTGGTGCGTTCTTAGCCTGGAGGCAAGTGGTTCCATAATTAAGGCAAATATAAGGGCTGACAGGGGGCATCGCTGCCTGGTTCCCCGTTCCCATTTAACTCCAGAAGATCTGGTAGAGCCGAGGGTGATGTAGGAGCGGGGGTCATTGTATAGTAATGAGACCATCCTGATAAAGGTTTTCCCCAGACCCATTTGTGTGAGTGTTGCAAAGAGATATGGCCATTCAACTGAGTCGAATGCCTTTTCGGCGTCTAATAATACTGCGATGGCCTGCTGTGATGGGTCGAGTGCAGCGATGATTCCAAACAGTTGGCGAATGCCGTATGTCGTACTACGTCCGGGAATAAAGCCGGCTTGGTCACCTAGGACCAGTGCGGGCATGAGGGGAAGGAGACGGTTTGCTAGGATCTTGGCTAGAATCTTGTTGTCGAGGTTGATCAATGAGATCGGCCTATAAGAGGCACAGTCATCTCAGGGTTTGCCTGGTTTGTGGATGAGAGTGACATTGGCTTCGCGGAGGGTGGGCGGAAGAATCCCTTGCTCTAAGGCCTCTTCGTATACTTGAAGGAGTAGTGGGGCTAGCGTGAGTGCGTGAGCCTTATAGAATTCGCCAGTGAGACCGTCGGGGCCAGGCGCTTTAGTATTTGGGAGAAATTTTATTGCCTCAGTGATTTCCCCCTGTGTGATGGGCGCATTCAAAGGTTCCCGAAGGTCATGGATAACCCAGTATAATTCAGTATCATTAAGGTAGTACCGGAGCTCTTCCGGGTTACTAGTGATTTGAGAGCTGTACAGGTCTTGGTAAAATTTATGAAATGTGTTCACAATGTCTTCTTCAGTGTATGTTAGGTTCCCGTTCGTGTCTCGGAAACATTCCACCTGAGGGGGTGTCTGATCAAGTCTCAAGAGGCGGGCCAGGAGCGCCCCTGGTTTCTGCCCCTCGCCGTACTGTCTGATCTTATGTCTGCGGCCCAAGAATTTCATTCCACGTTCGACTGCTGCTTGGAAATTTACTAGTTCCATCTTTAGGTCGGCCCGGGTCCGCGCGTCTGGGGATGTTGTTTGCTTATTTTCCAGGTCTTTCAGACATCGTTCACTTTCTGTTAACTCTCGCCTGATCAGCTTCAGGATGCCATTTTCTTTAGCCATGCGTACGCCCCTCACGTAGCATTTTAATGTTTCCCATAGCGTGCCGGGTGAGTCGGCTGAGCCTTGGTTTGTCTCGAGGAAGGTGGTGATGTCCTGCCGGAGTTCATCCGCGAAGATAGGGTCTAGAAGCGCACCCGATTTGAATCTCCAGTTCACGGGGGTTTTCGGGATCCCGGATAGCGTAAATTCGAGTGTGACCATGGAGTGGTCGAATAGGGATCGTGGTAGAATTTGGCAGGGGCCCCAGCTGAACGGACTATGGGACGATACCAGTAGATAGTCAATGCGGGATCTGGTGTTATGGACTGCTGAGTGAAAGGTGTAGTCCTGGGAGTTTGGATGGGAGTGTCTCCAAATGTCGGATAGCTCAAAGGCCTGGCAGATCTCTGTAACTTGGCGACTGGCCTTGGAGATTCTGTTGCTCGGACTGTGCGATTTGTCGATATGGGGTTTAGGGGGGTATTGAGATCTGCTCCCCAGATGATAGTTGCTGAGGTATATGTTTCCAGGTTCGACATGATCCAATTGGTTATTCGGACCGTCGACGTTGGGGGCGTAGGTGTTCACCAGAACTATTTCTTTCCCCGCAAGTAGACCCCTTACCAGCAGGAACCTGCCCTCTTCATCCTTCCTAAAACCGATTAGACTGAAGCTGGCCTTCTTGTCGATCAGTATTGCAACGCCTCCCGCGTACGAGGAATACGAAGAAAAGTATCTATGGCAACCCCATGAGCGGGCCCAGTGCTGCTCTGCCGATGGTGTAAGATGGGTCTCCTGCAGCATAACGATAGTGATCTTGTGTCTCCGCAAGTATTGAAGAACTTTCCTGAGTTTGGAGGATTGGTTGCCACCTCTGATGTCCCAGGTAGCGGTTTAAATTAGACCCATCTTGCGACGACAAAAGGGAGGGGGCTGATGCCACCTCTGTCATGCGGATCCGATAGTACTTGAAGGTGCGGAGGGGCCTGTCGCTCATTGCAGGCTCCGGGCTGATGATCTGTGGTTGTTGTGTGCTTGAACGCTACTGGTTGGACGAGAACAACTTGGTAACTTTTGGATCCCCCCTTGTGCGGGCAACCCCCAACAGGCCCACGGCATACCCACCCTCCTGTTCACGGGCAACTCCCAACTGGCCCGTGGTGAACAGTCCCCGGTAAACCAAACAGTTAGCATTGCTGTGCTAGGGGTGCTAGTGGCCCTCCAAGAGGAGGCTGGCTCCCAGTCGCATTGTGAGTTTGTTCCATGGTGGTGATGTTGTTGCCTTTATGATGACAAGATATCTCCTATCTGTGACAGCTGCGGGGTGGGTCTTTATGGCGGCTCTCTTCTAGGTCTGTTTCCTCTTTGGGGGTTTGCATCGTTCGGAGCGGATCTGCAGCCATTGCGGTCTAGGTATTCATTGATCTCCTCAGGCGTGTTGAAGAACTGGGTTTTGCCTCTGTATTGTATACAGAGTTTCGCAGGAAAAAGCATGGAATACTAGATTTGGTTCTCTTGCAATCTACGTTTCACTGCTGTGAATGAACGCCTTTGCGCCTGCACTGCTTGGGAGAAATCCGGGAAGAATTGGATCTTGTCTCCGTCATGTTGAAGCACCCCCTTGTCCCTGGCGGCTCTCAGGATAGCGTCACGATCCCTGTAATTGAGCAGTTTTGCTATAATGGGTCGAGGATTTGCTTCTGGAACGGGTCTTGTATTGGGAACTCTGTGGGCCCGCTCGACCACGAAGAGCTTCGATAGGATCTCTGTCCCGAACAGCTCCGTGCAGATCTTCTCTATGTATTCTTCCATTCTTTGGGTAGGCTGATGTTCCCTGATGCCGACAATCCTTAGGTTATTTCGCCGGGAGCGTCCTTCTAGATCTTCGTTCTTAGCACTCACCGCCTTCACTTGTGCTTCCAATAAAGATACTCTGGTAGTTAAGGTCGATGTACCGTCATCAAGGTCGGAGACCCTCTGTTCAACAGTATCTAGTCTGTCGGCGTGCTTGTCTAGTCTATGCTGGAGTTGGTCTACTTTGGAAGAAAGAGAGTCGAGTTTGCTCCCTAAGCCTCCTATTCCAGCCTTGAGGTCCAGCAGGATTTCTCTAATATCAAGTTCTTGTGGCTCTCCGACTTCATGGGCCTGTTCTTGATCGGGTGATTGTGGTCTGCTGGTTGAGGCGTTTGTTTTGGCAGAGGTGCAGCCTTCAAAGTTTAGTTTCCTCTGTGACCTATCATTTTTCCCCATCCTTGAGGTGAATATGGATGGCGGGATGCCGGGAGGGTGACGTGCGATGCACCTGTAGGGTTCAGCTGTATTCTGGCCACTAGCAGGCTTGGGGGGCCTCTGGCCTGCGGTGCGGTTCACGGGTCACAGATTCGTTTTTGCACTGTTGCCTCAGGTTGGGTGGAGGGGCAGTGAACGCCCTTGAATTCAGAGTAGATGTGTCGATTGGTTTATGCTTAGGCCGTCCTTAGATAGCGCTCTGTTCTGGGCTAGGCCGCAGTCCGGTGCTGGGGGTGCGGTTCCCCTAGTCTCCCCTCCGCCCCAGGGCCCGTAGGGCCTCGGAAATCGCCAGCCGGTGGTCACGGGGGCTCCGGATGCCAGCCAGGCCTGTCGCAGGCTCTCGCAGTTGCGGAGGGGGCGCCGGGCGCTCGTACCTGGCCTTCTGCTGCACTTCCTCTGTGCTCTCCGCTGCGTCGACCACGCCGCCAGCGAGGCCTGCCGGCTCCCCCGACACTCGTCGGTCGCGGCCGCTCTCCCGCCGGCTCCCTCCGATCTACTGGGAGCTCCGGTGGCGTGTGATGGGTGGTTTGGCTGTCCTCGACGAGTGCCGCAGAGACACGATCATCCGCTCCACCCCGCGTTGCGGGGGTTCCGACGAGGCGTGGGCAGCGGCTCGTGTGGGCGTGGGCGGATCAGCTTTTCCGTGCCTAACAGTACGCTGCGGCCCCAGCGAGGCCGCGCTCACCGAGCAGCCGAAGGGAGGAGGGGGGTGGAGGGCCTCACAGTCCGTCGCCCACGGGCGAAACCCCAGCGGTCAGAAGAAATAAAAGCAGGAGCTTAAGTAGAAACGCCACAGCTATCGATAACTGAGGATTGAAAACTGTGTAGATGCCACGGAACACACGATTCTTCAGGATCTTTTAGGGAGCTCCATGGAGCTCACAGGGAGGCTGCCATCTTGGACGGCTCTCTAGCGCCTTCTCGGTCCTCTTGTTTAAACTCCAAGATCTCATACTTATCTTGTAGGGCTATGATTGAGCACTGGACTTCCCCTAGTGTGGCTGTGTGGTCTTATGAGTGATCCTCGATCTCTCCTAGCCTCTGCTCCACCTCCTTTACCCTTTGGTCTGTCTGTTCTACTTTGGTGGTGAGTTCTGACGGGCAGGAGCGGAATTCAGTCTTGATGTCAGCCATGAAGGCCACTAGGTTCCCTTTGGTTGCAAGGGCTTCTTCCTCTTCTTGGCTTTTCTGCGGGGTAAGTTTAGGAGGGTCTTGCTTCTTACCTTTGTTTGATGTCGTGAACAGAGTGGCTAAATCCAAGCTTTTACTGGCCTTCGTTTGTTTAGACATGGTAGCTGTGTGGGGCAGCCGTATCTGGGGGGGGCCGAGGTTTCCCCAGGGGGCTCTAAGATTGTGGAAGAAGACCTTGGGGGAGCGACCACTGTGAGTTCTCCAATGAATTGGGTTCTGCAGGTTCCTGCGTGTTGTTGGGCTGGTCAGTTGTGTACTTCCAGTGTTCGATACTGTGGCGCTCTTTTTGCGCTGAGGGAAGAGCCAGAGGCTAGTTCCGTTGCCTTGAGATGGACAAAACAGCTGAGTGGGTATGTGGGCCGGTGCGCCCCAGGAAGCTTATGGGGGGTGAGAATTTGTGTTGCGTTGGGCCTCGGCTGGTAGAATCCTTCATCTGCTGTGTTAGGTAGAGCGAGCGTGGACTTGTTGCAGGTGTGATTTGTCTCTCTGATGGAGAGGGGGACACAACCAGGGGGTTCCCTGGTCCCTGGCGTTCGGTCTAGGCCTCAGCTATGTTGGGCATCAGGAGGGGCCCTAGGTATCTTCCACCTGGGAGGGCCTGAGCCTCTTATGGACGGCAGGCTGTTTATGCGTTTTCCCGGGTGGTTCCCCGCTGCCGCCCGTGGACCGCAGGAGTCCTTTTCTGTTAGCAATGGGGAAGGTCTTTGTGGAAATGCTGGTGGTCTATGGCAATGGGGCCGGTTTCTGGGATATTGCTGGCTATCCCCAGAAATGGGGAAGGTCCTTATGCGTATACTGGCAGACCGTGGCAATGAGGCCCGTTTTTGGGCCCTTGATAGGAATGCTCGGCAGTCGGGAGGGTCCTTAGGCCGATGCTGATGATTCCTGCTAAGAGGCAGGTCTGCCCTGGAGGGGGCACCCTGCTGTTACTTTACTGGGGCTGCCTCGCCATACGGATCTCTCGGGGCCAAGGCCCGCTTGTGTGCTGGGAGCGGGCGGGGAACCGCCACCCCACGCCCTTCGTTCCCGATGCTGTTCCACCTGCAGGGGGACTCCGGCCACAGTCCCAGCTCGACTCTCCCGTGTGGCTGGAGTTTCTGTTATCCAGAGCCAGAAGCTGCTCTTGTGTTTTTCCCCGGAGCGGGCTAAGGGGTTGGGGGGGGGACCCCTACCTGCATCGTCTGTCACAGCTGTTCTTCGGCTATACGGGAACCCTCGCCAGGGTTCCAACTCAGTCGGCCTTGCGGTACTTCTGTTTCCGGGGTTCGGGTCAGTTCAGAGGAGGGGGGGGGGGGAGTCTTCGTCACCAAGCCGCCTGCTCCAGCTGGTGTTTCGAGCATGGGAGGACCCCGGCTGTCGCCTCACTGCGGCTGCAGCTGCTGTGTATTACGTTCGGGAGCCGGGGCTGGTCCTCTTACTTAGGGCACCGCTTGCCTCTTCCTCGTTCTGGGCCGCCTTCTGCAGCTGGGTCCGAAGACGTTCATGAGTTGTAGGGTGCTAGCCCGCCTCTCTTCTCTGGACCCTCAGCTCCTCCAGCATGCATGTCACTGCGAGGTACGCCTTATTCTCCTGGGATCCTTCGCACCCGCCATCTTGCTTTTCCTGGATGGCGCTGGGTGATGGATTCTGCTGCTAAATTCGGGCACAACGCTCCTGCGTTAGCCTTTCATCTTTGGCACAGCTGTGCTATGGTGGTTCCGATCACCTTGGTTGGTGTCGGTAACCTGATTACTTCATGGGAACCGCATGATTTTTACAGTGGCGGCGGGCAACCCACGGCCATCTTTAGAGGAACGACCACATAGATGGTGCTCCAAGCCACACCCCCGTGTATTTCTTACTAAATATTAAACCTTGGTATTTGGAATTAGCCTCCCCTAGTGCCCCCGTTTCCCTCCACTATAGGGACTTGGAAGGTACATTAATCTAGAAGGCTTATATCGAATTGCCTTGGGGGAAATGTTATACTTCCTTTTTAGATCATTCTTTTAAAATGCAGAGCCAGCAGGGACCCTCTGAGTTTCCAGGCATTTATTTTCAGTCAGCCAGGCCCTTCTGGTCTCATGGATTTATGTGCCTATAGAAATCAGGTCTGTCTTGATAAATTCTGCTAGAGGCTTCCTCTTGGACTAGGCCATTCGCCATATTATCCAAGATCGGCACTCATCCAGTTAGACAGAGATCTGCCTTTCTTCAACCTCCACAATCACAGAGCTCTCCCTCCCTTCATGTGTGTTTCTGCTAATATACCCTCTAATATTCCCACAATGTCATACCTGATATCACACTTTTTAATCGCTCTAGTCTTCATTTGGCTGACACTCCCAGAAAATGCACCCCTTCTTTTTGATAGGTCTGAATTACTTGAGTATGTGACAGGGGTGTGTATTGTAAACATTTTGGACTCATAATCATACTTTTCCTCCCATATCTCCCAACATGAATCCCACCCCCCCCATCATTGAAATATGAATTTCTAGATGTAACTCATCCTTGTGAATTTAGGGACATGTGACAGAAGTTTGTAAGATTAATTTTGACAGTTATTTTTTTGTGATATGAGTAATAAATACTACATAGGTCTGTTCATACCGTGTGAGGATGAAGCCGACTCTTCTTTTACTAAATTGAAGGAGAAATTGTGGGGCTGGGTCCACTCATAAACGCTAACTAGTCTGGCAGGAAAAAGAGAAACTCCCAGTACACTATGGAAGGCTTTACTGCCACTCAGCCCCTGGGCTACCTTGTTGAGATACACAGCCCAGATATGCGTCATTTTATTCTCTGGTCTGCGGTTCAATATCTTACCAGTTTGAGAATCGCGTGGAGCCCGGAAGGACACTCCCGGTTGAGAAAGGTTATACTGCATTTGTGTAGATTGTATCGGACCGCTAGACATGTTCAAACTGGTTGCCAGAAGTTGACAGAACTAGATGATAGGTTATGAACAATATTTTAGTTCCTCCTTGAATCTTAGTTTGGATCAGTTTTGGGAAGCAATATACTCCGCTGAGTCATTAGTTATAAATGCAGCGGGGTACCATATTTTGAAAAAAGCATCAAAGCTGCAAATATAAGAAGACCTGTGCTGGTTGTTGGAAGGGTTATATTAATCTACTGATCTTTAATGATCATGAAGACAGCACAGGTACATGATTGAATGTTAATACGTGGTATGTATTTGTTTTATATGGCATATGTTATTTAAAATAAAAGACTATTTTAGAATGATTCTGTTACTGGAACATTGTAATTTTATTTTTATCTTCCTCTTTTATGAGACCGTGTTATGTAATATGTACATGGGTGTGTAGTGCAAAAGACTTACTAGGCTTAGCCATCATGCACTTCAATTATAAAAAAAAGTAACAAATACTAACATGCCCTATTTAGTCTAACTTTTGGGGGGAGACTTGTGGTTTCAGAACGCCTTTTTGTGTGGATTTAAAGTCAAAAGTTGTGATTTAGATGTTAAATGTCCTTTTAAAATGATATATACCATTAATGTGAAACCTCATGTCCAGGATTGCCTTCAGTTAATGATTGTTATGGGTAGCTGACAGAGGCTCATTTTGTTTGTTCTTCCGGTAGCTGGACATCTGGTAGTTTTTAACAGGTAATTCTGTGTCAAAGGTGACACTTTAAATGTAAATGCAATTTGCTGCGGTTTGAAGCAATGCTTCCTGAAAACAAAGCTTCATTTTATGTGATGTGTTTAGATTGAACAGTTCATAGGACCGAGTTTGAGGCCTTTCAGGGATGGATATCATTGTAATTTTAAGAGTATTTCTCTTGAGATGAGCTCATGTTTGTGGGGCCAGCAATTAGCCAGAAGCCATGAGGTAAAGATTCCTTTGTGGCGCTGGGCGCAAAGTATTTTCTTTCATGGCTGGATGAGGACCTACTTCTCCGGGTGGAGAATTTACAGTCCCCTGGGTTTCAGCCCTACCCCCATCAGCAGTGTTATATCCTGGGTTGAACAGCAGTTTAGATTGTCAGGCTCACTGCAGAACCAGCAAACCCAGCATTGGTAAGGGCCCATTGGAACACCAATCTGGCCATGCAGATTAAACTGATTAATTTTAACATGTAACTATAACATTTCATACATTTACAATATGCGTCTACTTTCATTTTTAAGTACATCATAGTATTTTCGCTGACAAATATTCCTGAAAGGAAATTTGAGTTGGTGCCGATTTCTTTTTGGAAAACGTGACACATGGACTTTTACATGCTCTCACATGTTTTGAATTAAATGCACTGAAAAATTAAACCAAAGCCTTGTACAATGATGCATTTTTTTGCAATTGCATGGCAACACATTCCAGGTAAATGTAGTAAGACGGCTTAATATAAGTGGCTTTCTGGATCTCTTGCTGTTATTTTAACTTTAGCAGAACCCATTAATCAGGCGTTCTCACGCTGTTGCATAGAAAATTCCATAAATGTTCACCAAGTTAATCAGCATGCTTTTGTCCGGTGTTGTATATTACCTCGGTATTCTGAGAATGCAGAAGTCAGGCTCGGACACAATGGTGGCATGTCTTTGATAGAAACGTATATTATACGAAAAAGAGTTTGAAAAATGCCTCTGTGTCCCCATAACTAAGATGGGGTTCCCTGTCCCTAAGATAACTAAGGAAATTGCCAGGATGTGCAAATTATAAAGTCTGTCACTGTCGTGTATCACAAAGTCTACTGCTGTCCGTAACACCAATAACCTAAACCAACTGTGCAGGGATGATCTGTCCTAAAGTAAAGTGTTCTGTGTAGATCCAACCAACAGAAAAGTTCCCAGTCTCTTGGGATAATCAGAAGTGGCACAAATACAGAAATGTTCAAAACTGCACGACTCCAAGGTAATGGTTGTAGTCCTTTCCCGTAGATTCCTTCTTAAAATGTTTCTCTCCTTTTGGGTCCTTTCAGACCTGTACTTGCTTCTACAAATGTCAAATAGGCAGTTCACTAGAATATGCTCCTTATGCTTCTCCGTTTATCCCACCAACTTGGCACACTCCTTTTCGCAAGCGTAGGATTTTTTTGCACAATGTGTTCTTCACTTATTTTGAGTGAGGGTCCCCAGTCCCAGACCAGAATGTCCTCTCATGCACTGTCCCTCTTGTGGATTTGAGTCCCCGTCTCGCAATATTCAAACAGGCTTGTAACACTCTTCTGTCAAGCCTTCATCCTCTCAAGGACTGTGCCTCCTTTGGCTCTCAGACTTGTAACATTCACAGTTTCTTGGTTTTACTCTCCTGCCAAACAATAGTCCCAAAGTGGACTATCTCTTTTTGGGTGCAGGTCCCAAACTGGCAATATTCCAATTGGCTTTTGTTTTTTTTTTTCTCATTTGGGTGCGTGTCCCAGACTCGCACTTCATTCCCAGGGTCCCAGACCCTCTTGATCCTGATGCTCCCCAAGACCTCCAGCACCACTCAGATCACCTGTGTACTCGTTTTGCTTCCCTCTGGTAGGTACCAGAATTTCCCAAGCAGTTTCTGCGTCTCTTGAAGATCCAGTAGCGTTTGGGGCTTTGTCACGGTCTGCAGTGCCTCTCCTGAAGTTTGCTTCTGCCCAGCGGTTCGTCCTCTCTCATAGATGCTTCCCTGTTGCTCTGGATTCCTGGAATTTTCACACGGCAACAGCCCAAGCAGTCCTAACTTTTTGGACCCTGCTCAGCTTCTCGTCCTCCACTCTCGGCTTCCCTCCTGCTGGCTTGCGTCCCTTTCGCCGCTGCAAGGCTCGCCATATTCCTCCTTGGAGGATAGCCCTCTCCTTGGATCTCAGCTGTGGGACGTTTAAACTCCCACTTTGGACAATGAAGTTGCTTTAGGCCAATCACATTCATTGAGACGCTAGAGCACTCACTCTGCTTCTCCAGAGTGATCCTTGGACTCCTGGTCATCTCCTTCTCAGTACATGCCATAAAGTCTGATGTAACATACGTGGCATTTTCTAAGGTTTGAATCTTGTCCAGTATATTAGGTTGACCAACTTCACAATAACCGATATTGGCCTTATCAAAAGAAGGGAGGGGAGGATTCAACATTGGCAAGGGGTTCAGGTATACAAGGGTCGGGGCATAATGCGTTCTCTGAACATGTTCATCCCTAATCCCATAGGAGGTTTCCGCCACAGTGTGATCCTCCCTCAGTGGACCACCACTAGGGGGACTTTTGGACTATTGTACTGTGAACCCACTGCCTTGGCCCCATGGGAAAGGTCTCCCCCTAGGGGAGAAGGAACGACATCCTCATATTCATCACAGTATCTATCTGAAGTTTGCCGGCATCACTTTTTCATCGTAGTTAAATGGAACACAACACATATAACTGCAGGAAGGCACCACTTCAGCAACTGACACTTTAGTTGAGGGTTTGTGGACTCCATTTCTCTAAATGTTGCATTATACCCTCTCTCTTCCTTTACACTCAGCCCAACACGTGTAAATCTTGCTAGCTTACTTCTCCAGCATGGGGTCTGGCATGGATTCACATGCTCATGAATATTTCCTGTCGTCAGGCTGGGAATCCTCAGTAAAGAAAAAATCAGTTTCAGTTTCGTTTCTGAACTGTCTTTCTCCTAAAAACCAATCACTGGTCTCTGGGTCATACTGCCCTCTACCTAAGCCCCTCCTCTGGTAGCCATCTTCAGATTTTTACTGCACATTAAAGTGTCGGGAGTCCTCATGCTATAGCTCTCGAGCTTTTACTGCATTTTGCAATTTTTCAAAGAGTTTAATCTAATTTTTTCGGTCAATCGAGCCTCAAGCTCCACCGTTTCTACTTCCGATCAACGGGGACCCGTTTCGGAATTTTCTACTCCCCTCAAGGGCAAAGTTTTCGTCGAGTTTCACTTCTTGGAGGCTCCGGAAGATCTTTGAGGCCTATCCCGTGTGGACATGGCCCAGGACAAAGGAAACATGATGCCCGGATCCAAGCTGTTCAGGAGCTGCCCTGGATGTAGATTGCAGAATGTCTTTGAGGATGAGCATTCCAGATGCCTCTACTGCCTTCATGAGGACAAAACGCACTTGGAGAAGGACTGTGCGTTTTGCAAGAACATGTCGGAACGGACTATGAAGGATCGGCGTATCCGCCTCACCAACTGGCTGGAAGGGAAGAGCCGAGCAGTAGGTGAGAAGAAGAAGTCGTCAGAGCGGTCTTCTAAGACCTTTGAGGGTGCTCCGGTGAGGGGGCCCAACAAAAGGCAAACCACTGTGAGTCCGCGGGCACCGGGAGTGCCGATCGGTCAAGCTCCTCGGTTGCCAGGCAGGGCACACTTTCACTGACGCCATCAACCAAGATCCAACGCTCTGGCTCAGGGAAGAGGAAATCGGAGAACCCGGGTAAGCTTCAGGAGAAGTCCCAGTCGATCACGACGGAGACAGCCGAGGGGGAGCGAGGCAGTGACCCTCCCCCCAAGGTGAAGGCCTCAAGCGCATCTAAAGTCGTGAAGGCCCTGATTCACCCGGGTAAAGCCTCTATCGAGGGAGTCGTGGCGGCCCTGGCGAAGCCTGTGGAGGCTACCCCAGTGGAGGCGACCGCAGGTCCCAGAGTTTCCCTGCCACCATGGAGGGAATCCTCTTTTCAACCCATCGATAAGACCCCCGTGAAAACCCCGGTGGAAAAAGAGAGGGGGGCCGGTGGCTATCACGGACACAGATACAGCCTCTGAGGAGGAGCTGGCTGGAGTTGCGAAGGTCCTGAACAAGAAGTTCGAGGAAGTCTGGTCCCACGGGAGGGGATCCCAATGAGGCGGAGGATTCCACTCCCCAACCGTCGTGCCCGTCGCAGCCGGTACCTGGGCCACAGGACAACTCGGGAGCAATCTTGATCGCGATCCAGGCCTTGTGTACGGAGATAAGGACAAGATTGTCCTTACCCCAACGGATGATCCAGCGGAGCCTGGACCGTCGGGAAGCCCTCCAAGCAAGCGGAGGAGAATTCACCCTCCCCCGCCCTTTCAGCCTTCACGGCCTTCGCAGCCCTCGTCTCCTTCCCCTTATCTGAGGGATGACACAGGAACAGAGATGGCCACGACGGGGACGGATGACGCCGGTGGTAACGACGGGGTGGGCCTTCCATCACCACCTCTCGGGCCTCTCTGCCTGACGAAATTGGCTCCTTCCACGCTATGATCACCAGGGCATCCGAGCTCTTCCAGCTCTGCCCCGAGGAACAGAAGGAAGGTTTCCTCTACCAACAGCGTGAGGCCAAGAGGAAGAAGGTCCTCTCTGTGCCATTACTTGACGACATCTGGGACGAGGGGCTGTCGCTCCTGAAGAACCCGTCCACGACTCCTGCCAAGAGAGACCGGTACGAGAAGAAGTACCGGGTCCCGGTTTACGCCCCCATGTGCCTTAGGGCGCAGCCGACCCCGGATTTGGTCGTCTCCGCGGCAGCCAAGAAGAAAGCGGCAGAGGCGACGGCTTCAACTTCGACCTCCCCGTCGGACGGCGAGGGGAAGAAACTGGACGCCATAGGACGGCGGGTCATCTCGTCGGTGGCAACGACGATTAAAGCAGCCAACACCCTCGCTATTGTGGCCCGCTACGACAGGGAGCTGTGGTTTAAGATCACTCCCCTGCTGGACTTCCTCCCAGATGACAAGAGGGCTGAGGCCCAGCAGATCCTACAGGAAGGCGAGATGGCATCGGACCACGCCATAATGGTAGCCACGGACATTGCTGACACTGGTTTTTGCCAGAAGGCCACAGTGTTTGCCTCCGCCGGCATTGTTGGCTCAAGGCAACCGATTTCCGCCAAAACGTGCAGACCAGAGTTCTGGACATGCCTTTCAACAGGAACAACCTGTTCGGCAAGACAGTGGACGAGTCACTGCAGGCCATCAATACCAACACAGAGACAACTCGGGCCTTGGGGGTGTTGCAGCAACGACGGCCGCCCTTTTGGAACTCCGGAGGCAAGCAAGGTGCCTCCAAAGGATTCGGTGGCAGCTCCTCGACGTGCCACCAGGCGGCACGCTCCTTGTCGCAGGAGGCCTACAGAGGACGCGGTAAAGTCGGGAGAATCTCGTCGTCGAGGAGGCCAAGGCGGCAATGCCGCGACCAAGCAGGACTGAACCGGCCATAGCATCGGGCCCCCACCTGAGCATCCTGGTGGGAGGCCGGCTGGCGAAGTTCGTCAGCGTGTGGGAGTCCATCTCCACCGACTGATGGGTGCTGGATGTCCTCGCCCACTGGCACACTCTCGAGTTCCTAAAGAAGTGCCCCCGCATTCCACCCGTGGCCAGGAAGGAAAACCACATCCCTCAACTGCTGCAGGTAGTAAGGGCGATGCTGAAGAAAGGAGCCATCAAGCTCGTCCCAAAGAGGCTCCGGGCTCAGGAGTGTACTTGCAATACTTCCTCGTAAGAAAGAAGACCGGCGGCTGGCGACCCATCCTGGGCCTTCGTTGTTTAAACAAGTACATCAAGTCCCAGAAGTTCCAGATGGTCACCCTCCAGCATGTGCTGGGACAGCTGGAGGAAGGCGACTTCCTATCGTCGCTGGACTTGGAGGATGCCTACTTTCACACCACCATTCTAAAAGGACATCGAAAGTTCCTCAGATTCGTAGTCCAAGGGCGACACTACCAGTTCAAGGCCTTTCCCTTCGGATTGAAGTCGGTGCCCAGGGTATTCACCAAGTGCCTAGCACCAGTGGCTGCGCGGCTGCGCCTGCAGGGGATCCACGTCTACCCCTACCTGGAGGACTGGCTCATCCGAGCAAAGACAAGAGAACTCGCCGTTGGGCACACGGCGAAGACTGTCCAGTGTGATGCTTGAGCTAAAACATGGCTCTGATTCTGGGGGCACTCAGAGCCATGATGGATATTTATTCCATTGCCTCAGTGAAAAGCTGAACTTGCTTTGCTAAAAAACATGCTTTCAATGTTATTTGTTGCTGAGCCTGGTATACAGGCCTCAGCCAAGGAGACAGCGCTGGGAAAGCGAGAATCTACAGGTTCAGGCTGGCACCAGATATAAAAAGGTTTTGTTATGTCTTGCTATACTTGCGCCAAGGTCTATGGAATTGTTTTCTGTGGTGCTTTAGAAGAGGGAAGCTTTGCTCCTTGGGCTTACTGTCGGTTGACCCGGCCGGCAACCAACGGTCACTGAGCAATACGCAAGCGCTAATTCCAGAATGTTCGAGAAATTGCCACCCCTTTCTGAGGAGGGCATATATGCAGAGCTCTGGAAAGGTCAGGTGGAAAAAACACAAAGACCTCAGTTGGAGGGGGATGCCTTGTTCCGACCTTCCTGTGGGCTGTTGTGCTCTCTGCCTGGTTGCTACCGGGGTCTTCCAGCCGCTTCTGGCGAGATGAGGGATTCAGTTACGCCCATGGTGATGTATTTTCTCTTTAATTCTCTATAATTTCTGTGATTTATTTCTGTTTTATCACTTGTTGCTTCTTAACTATGAATAAATAGCCGTATAAGTACTCATTATTTTGCTAACTGCATGTCTGGTTGTGAGTTATGGCTCTGTCTACCTGCGTTCAAAGTATTTGCTCTGCAAATGTACTGGTGGTAAATAACTGTCCGTGCACTCTTGGCGAGCAAGACATCCAGCTGCTCACGGATCTGGGATTTTTTTCGATCATCTTCGCGAAATCCCACTTGGTACCGTCGCAAGTCGCCTTGTTCCTGGGAGCCAAGCTCGACACAGTGGCGCGATTGGCCTCTCTGTCGGAGGAAAGGACGAAGGCCATCCTGGGAAAGGTACAACAGCTGTCGACCGTGAACGCAGCCAAGGTGAGGTCCATCAAGTCCCTTCTCAGCATGTTGTCCTCGTGCATCTACCTCGTGCTCCTGTGCAGGCTGCGGATGCGTCCACTGCAAGAGTTCCTCGACGCCCGTTGGATGCAGGCGGCAGGCAGCTTCGAAGACAGGATCCCGCTCAATGAGACCTTCCGCCAAGCGATCCGGTGGTGGGGCACCTGCACGCATCTGGCGGCGGGTATGGACTTCCAGACCCCGGCACATCAGGACACGGTGAAGACGAACGCCTCCCTGGAAGTCTGGAAGGATGGGGAGTGCACACTGGAGATCTGAACGCAAGTGGCCTTTGGCTCCCGGAGGAGAGGTCACTACACATCAATGTCCTGGAGCTTCGAGCCGTGTTCTGGGCCCTCAGGTCATTCCTCTCGTCCCTTAAGGGCAAGGTGGTAAGGATTTTCACCGACAACACCACCACGATGTTCTACATCTGGAAGCAGGGAGGTACCAGATCCCAAGCCCTATCCAAGGAAGCCCAGGATCTGTGGCACTGGGCAGTCGCCCAAGGGATGTTTCTGGTACCCTTCCATCTGGCAGGAATAAAGAACACCCACGCTGACTCACTCAGCAGGGAGCTGGGTTCGTGCCACGAGTGGGATCTGTGTCAGGATCAAGTGGATTTGCTATTCCAACGATGGGGCAATCCCCAGATTGACCTATTCGCGACGGCGACTAACACCAAGTGCTGGAGGTTTGCCAGCAGGTTTCCCCAGCCGGGGAGCATGGGTGATGCCTTCTCATTCCCCTGGGACGGCCTGTTCCTGTATGCGTTCCCACCGTTGCCGTTGCTGCTGCAACTCATCAACCAATTGAGACGGTCCCGCTGCAGGATGATACTCGTTGCAACGGCGTGGCCGAGACAGATCTGGGACATGTCAGTGTCCCCCCCCCCCAGTCAAACTGCCGACGGACGCAGATCTCCTCGCCAGAGAAGGAGGCGCCATCCTCCACCACTACCCGGGGTCGCTGAACTTGCAGGCCTGGCTCCTGCAGCACTAGAATTTGGAGGGTACAATATCCCGGTGGTCTGCAAGGAGGTGCTTGCAAAGGCCAGGGCGTCCTCAACTCTCAAGTGCTATGGACACAAATGGAAGAGGTTTTCTGTCTGATGCCGGGCACAGAAGATTAACCCTCTACGGATTACAGCCCCTCAAGTGCTGCCGTACTTGCTATCGCTGGCCAAGGCGGGGCTGGCCCCTGCCTCCATCAAGATCCATCTGGCGGCTATCTCCCGCTACACCAGAACTCCGGGGCGCTCATCCCTGTGGTCCCATCGCCTGGTGAAGGAGTTCATGAAGGGACTGTTCCGATCATTCACACCGGTGAAGGCTCCGGCCCCGGCATGGGAGCTCAACGTGGTGCTGACCAAGCTCGTGGTCCGCCATTCGAGCCTCTGCATTCGGCGCCGTTGAAGTTCCTGTCAAGGAAAACAGGGTTTTTTGTGCCCATCACCTCCGCACGACGAGTGGGAGGGATCCAGGCCCTCTCCTGCAAGCCTCCAAACCTGACTTTCCACGAGACGAGGGTGGTGCTGAGGACGCACCCCTCCTTCATGCCCAAGGTGCCGTCGGACTTCCATCTCACAGAGCCCTTGGTGTTACCTGTTTTCTTCCCGTCTCCTTCGTCGCCGGCCGAGAGGACTTTGTTAGGCAGAAACCTGTGCAGTTCCCTTGGGGATCACTGCAAAAGATTTAGGACTACAGGTGTTGGCAGTAAACCCACTTGGTAGCAGTCTGTACCACCCAGATTTACCTGGTAGCTGTGGCTGAGCAGTCAGACTTCCCTCAAGAAGAGTTAGGCAGTATGTAAAGTATATTCAACAAAGGTAGCAGGCGCCCCTCTCTCGGAAGAACAAGGCATGATAACCTGTTCAGTGGTTGTTAACCACATTGAGAGTTCGCAGCCATCTGCTTTTTGCTCACTGTACCTTTCACAGATGGGAAATATCCATTTGCATATCAGTGTTTGTCCTGCCCACATGGGCAGTCCAGCACCGAAATGCTATGGCAATTCCTCTCTGAACAAGAGTACCACCAGCAACCCCATACACGTGTTTCAGCCTTGTTGGGCATCATCAGTGAGGTGAAGCTGAGCCTCTCTAAGCACAGTGAGCAGGGAGTCCACATCTGGTTGCCCCCAGATGTGGACTTGGGGTTGGGTGACCAACCCCAAGTTCCTTCAACAAATTCAACAAAGTATGTAAAGTATACACAATAGGCACTCAGACACAATAGCATAAGCAAACACTGACCAGAGCTTTGGTATCAAGGTATATAATTATTTATTTAAGAACACACTTATTGAAACACTCCAGCACTATTATTGTAAATCACTCTAAACACAATTACTATTATTATATATACATCCCTTATTCCTTATCAGACAAGTCTTAGTTAACACCACTTATTTCCAGACAGAGGTGAGCGCTTAACTATAGATGGCACTCCAATAAGTTAACGAAAAAGGGAGGGAAAAAGGCAGAATGTAGGAAAATACACCACACTAATACTTAGCAACTCTTCAGCAAGGCAGACAAGTCAAAAGTTACTTGTGAGCCAAAGTCCATAGGCCGGTCCCACTCTTGGAGAGAGCAGGGCACAAATGCACCCAAGATCACACAATGACAACAGGCTTAAAAAGTCTTGCAGGGAGTTCAGAAAGGTTTTAGTTGGGCTCAGTAAAGTTTAGCCAGGGTGTCCCAGGCTAACCCAGGGTCGAAAGCCGGGGGCTAAATCTACCCCGTACAGTCGGTTGCAAGGGAAGCCAGGTGGAACACGGTACCTTAAGTGGAAAGGATCCTCCAGCGGGGGCAGTTGTTCCTGGCAGCGGGTGCAAGTCGTGGCGTCGTCCAGAGGAAGAGAATATCTCGACGTGGAGGAAAGATGAAGGTCGTTGCACTGCCAGGGAAGAAACCAGCCGCGGAGTTTTCCGGTTAAAGGTACTACCCTTTGATTTGCGGTAGTGGTAAAACGTGGTATCCTGATTGCCGGGGTGCTTGGCACAGGCAAGGCGGCCACGGGATGCTCCAGGAAGCGAAAAAGGAAGCAGACTGGTTATCCCCACCAGTCGAAGGAAGAAGACTCTCCGGGCTGGAGATCTCCTCTGTCGTTGGGAAAAGTGGTGATACGGTTCAGCAGGGCTCCACCGGTGGTGTCGTCGTAGCAGGTCGGCTCAGCTTCTCCCTCGTCTAATTCTTATGTGCTGTAGCGACTTCTAAAGTTCCAGTCCCCAAAGCCCTGCTTTTATGCAGAAAACCCCCATTCACTCAGCCTAGCTGTCACTCAAACATGCTAAGTGGTGAGCCGGCCGGCTCACCACTTGGGCCAATCAGGACGGAGTGCGACTTGAGTTGCCTAGGCAACTCAGTCCAGGGTGCCTAAATCCCCCTCCACCCCTCCTAAGTACCCCAGACAGAGTGGCACCACTTTGGAGGGCTTCTGTGGAGAAGCCTGCCAAAAAGTGGAACAAAGGGCTCAACTTGGGTTGGAGTCACAGAAGCGAACACAAACGCCATTTTAGAACCGAGTTCTGGCAAAAACTACCAACCGGAGAATGAATATTCAATAAATAAACCAGCGGTATGTTCGAGGCTATAGGAATTAAATAATTAAAGTTGGTAGCCTCGAACAATGGGAAATCCCATAGAGATATATTTGCGGTCGAATATAAAAAATAGTATCCACTGCCACCAGCCAAAACTCGATCAGGGGGGACAGAGACGTGCCCCCTCGACTAATAGACCCCGGGGCAATCGAATTGCCCCGGCCAGTACGTCCACAATATGATGGTTTGTACTGGTTCTGTTCAGAATTTGAAAGTCAATGGTAACTTTACATGCCCTGGGAGGCAGTAGTCAGTCCCAGGGTATGGAGTCTATATTGGGGGGTCACAATGACACCCCGGTGTTACTGCACTGAGGGTGCTGTGTAACACATCACAAAAACACATGAAGCCCTATGGAGTAATAGACCCCATAGCCCATTAAACTCATCTAGAGTCAAAGAAACACACACAAATCATGCCCAAGAGGGAGGGTAGAAGAGTCTCGCCCTTGGCAGGAGAAAAAAATAACCCCCAGAAATCCAGCAAAGCCGCTGGGGGACTCACTAGGTTAGGAAATTCAGCCTAAACAGAGAATTCTCCCTAACAGACTTTGCACTTGCTGGATGTAGCCAGAACGCTGAAGTTATACGTGGACTGCACGAAGAGTTTTCGGAAGACATCACAGCTGTTTGTAAACTTTGGACCTGTGAACCAAGGGAAGGCCCTCTTGAAGGCTTCCATTTCCAGATGGCTCTCTGGCTGCATCATGCACTGTCACTGGTTGGCAAATCGAACTTTGCCCGGCTATCTGAGAGCCCATTCGACCAGAGCGATCGCTGCCACCACGGCGTTCCTATCTGGTGTGCCCCTGCAAGGCATCTGCAGGGCCGCTACGTGTAGGTCGACGCACACTTCACGAGATTCTACTGCGTCGACCGGGATTCCAGGGAGGAGTCCAGAGTCAGGCAGGCAGTGCTGCGCAACCTGTTCGCCTGAAGGTGGGCCTGGTGAAGGGGTAAGAGATGTTTAATGTTGAGCCTTGCCACCTCCCGTGGTTGTGCATGTGTGTACTGCTATGTATTCTTGTATTCATGAGCATGTGAATCCATGCCAGACTCCATGCTGGAGAAGGAACAAGTTACTTACCTGTAACTGTTGTTCTCCAGCATGGGTCTGGCATGGATTCACATGCGAACCCTCCCTCCTACCCCTCTGCGGCTCTTCTCTTGGTCTTACTGCCACTTTACTTGCTACCAAATCTGAAGATGGCTGCCATAGAAGGGGCTTAGGTAGAGGGCATTCATTGGTTGGGGGGAAGTATGACCCAGACACCAGTGTTTGGTTATTAGGAGAAAGACAGTTCAGAAACGAAACTGAAACTGATTTTTTCTTTACCGAGGATTCCCAGCCTGACGACTGGGAATATTCATGAGCATGTGAATCCATGCCAGTCCCATGCTGGAGAACAACAGTTACAGGTAAATAACGTGTTCCTTTCTGTTTGCTTACCTTGTATTAACTATTGGTTTTGTTGCAGTTTTTATTTATCTGTATGGCCTTAGGCAATAACCGCTTTATAAATTAAAATAAATAAAAACCTGGCAAAATATTCCATTACCACATGCAGTAATTTGACTGGGAATACTGAGAAACTGAGGGCTATAGTGTTCTCAGAAAGAAAAAAAGTAATTCCCATTAGTGGCATGCTCAAGTATCTATTTTGCATTCAGCAAACCGGTTAACTCCTAATCCCCAGTTCTTTCTGTTTTTGAACTCCGCCACAGAATACAGTTGGCCCAAATGCAAGTGCAGCGAAGGGCCCTCCATGACATGGAGGAAATGATGGCCTCCTCCTCTCACCAAGTCCTTTCTCCATTATCGTAGTCATTTGAAACACCTAGTGGTGGAGAGTTAAGAACGAACAAACGTGTGAGAAGAGTTTTGGGAGAACTGTAGTGCAAACGTATGCAAATAAAGCTGT
Source organism: Ambystoma mexicanum (assembly GCF_040938575.1). NCBI lineage: Eukaryota > Metazoa > Chordata > Amphibia > Caudata > Ambystomatidae > Ambystoma > Ambystoma mexicanum. The sequence continues at coordinate 823,178,305 of NC_090935.1, forward strand.
GTAGAGTCCAGGAAGGTAGGCCGAGCAGCAGAGAGTCAGCAAATGTCAGACATGTAAGATTTGAGCAGCATCAATGACTACAGAAAGAACTTACCCCAATGGTGACAGTCCAAGATGTTTCATAGAGGAGTAAGAGTGTGGGGTAGTGGTGGAATGCTGGGAGCATGCAGATTTGGTGACGATTTCCCTAGCTGGGTAGTGCGTGAGAAACCCCAAGCAATAAAGGTCTGCAAGTTGAACCAGTATCCGAGGGTAGCCACAGATGCATGCTGGCGTGGAGACAAAGAACTGAGGAGAAAGCCATAAGACGAAAGGGAGACATCCAAGGAAAACCTGGTAGACCAAGGTGAGTAAATATTGACAGGGATCAATTGGGCCGAAGGATAGCTCGGGGGCAACATGTTTGTCTTGGAAGCAAGACCACACAGACCCACATATGTTTGAATCCCGGTCACACGTTTAGAGGCTTGTCTCTGGCAGTAAGCGAAATATAACATTTTAATTTAATTCATCAAATGCAATCTGGACCATAAAGGAGCGATCCCAAAGCCTATTGAGTGACTACGAGTAGAAATGATGAAGCTAGAACTTAAAGGCAATGTTCTAAGAGACAACCAATAAAGTTAAGTTATTGCAAGTAGAGTAGATGTATCATGGAAAATGAAGGCAATCATCAGTTGGATTTAAGAATTGACCAGAACCAATTACACATAGAATACTCTTACAAAACTGGCTTTTTGAATGATCTAGCACTTAATGTTACATCTGCATTACCTCCCTTATCCTGGATGCTGTTTTAACATTTGAATTGAGCTTTATAAGCACTCCTACCATTATATAAGCACTTTGTCTTTGTTGAAGAAAAAAGCTGTTGTATGTAATAATGATTTAAAAGAATGTGATTGTAAGTGAATTTAAAATGTAAATAAAATAAGTATACCAATTTAAGAGACCTAGCTCATGTATTTAGCACACAGGCTTGGTATAGCTTGGAGGGGACTCCATTTAGAATTTGTATATGCTATGTGCAAATCCAGTGAGTTGGACACCTCTCCCCAAGTGACAACCAGCCCCTTTGGGACTAGGGAGGTGAGCCCGCTATGCTTAACACCCCCTACGGGACATGGTAAGCAGGATTCCTCTGGAGGTGACTCCGAACTGGGGGCAGGGCCAATAATGATGCAAGAGAGTTGAAAGATTCCCCAAAAAGGAGCATGACTGAGATTAAGAAATATGATGGAATAACTGCGAGAGCCCTACTTGGAGTTCCGGGACGTGTGACAAATCCTTGAATGTTGTTCGTTCTTCCATGGGGGAGGACCCTTCTCATGTGGTCAGGGTGGTTTGACCACAGTCCCATAATCCCCCTGGGGTGGTGCACCGGGCAGAATGACATGGGGAGGGAAAACCCTCATGGTATGAGAGATGACAACCTAGGAGAGACATGGTATATTTCTACCCCTGTGCCAGCTGTCACCCTCTTACTCTCCAGAATCCTGGAGTTTCTCATACGTCTATGTATGTGTGCAAAGTAGAACCGTATCCTCCCCTAAATAGTACTGAGACGAAAAAGAACAATTATGACATCTTGGAGAAATGTTCCGAAGTGAAGATGTGCAGGGTGCAGAAGAGCACCCCGCGGAACCCCAGTAAGCAGACCAGCCTATTCAATCTAGCCGATCTCTGCAATGGAATAAAAAGGAAAGGAGGACTTGCCACAGGGACCAATTGTCCCTGGAAGAGCCGCAAGGAAAGACACTGTGTCTGCCAGAGACCAAGCCGGGATGCCCAGGAAGAAGCTGAGCGCTCTGGAGCCAGTCCTGAGACTGGAGAAAGAACTGCAGGCTGGCAGACACTGGCAGTCCTAAGGCTGAGAAGCACAGCAGCTTTCAAAAGGACAGTTGGTGCGGTGCAGCCGCTGGAGACCAAACAAAGCCTCCCCAAGCACCACAAGCCCCGTGGCTGACGGTGGAAGCTGGAACCAGACGGTCCTGGAATCAGGAAAACACATACATGGAGGGGCAGAAAGCTGCTGGGAACCAGAGAAGGTGGTGACAAGGAGAGAAATATCCTAGACCTAGGGTGTGGGACCTTGAGAAGCAGGTGAAGAGCTGCGGGCGGTCTGCTGGACCCTGAAATCTTTTCTCGCGCTTAATCGAAACTCGATGGAGTGGGTCCTTACCGACAATGCCACCACAATGTACTACCTCCGCAAGCAGGGAGGAACCAGGTCAGGCACCCTATCGCAGGAAGTGCAGACCATCTGGCATTCGCAACAGCATTGTAATGCAGGCGTTTCACCTGCCAAGAGTACACAATCAGCAAGCAGACAGCCTCAGCAGGGCCACGGCACAGTCCTACGAGCGGGAGCTTCACAGCAGCCAATCCATCCAGATCTTCGCAACATGGGGACGTCCTCCATTGGACCTCTTTGCCGCAGCAGCAAACAAAAGGTGGCAGAAATTTGCAAGCAGACTTCCACATCGGGACATGCAAGGGGACATGTTCCCCTTCTCATGGTCCAACACATTTGCGTATGCGTTCCCTCCCATTTAAAAAAAAAAAAAAAAATGTATTAATTTTTCCAAACAAACATACAATCGACTTCCAGTACATGTCACAATACTCTGAGTTTCACACAGATCAATAAATGTCAATTGCATCCCCATTCCCTCCCCCATTACGAGCTTACTCTCACTCGTGCTCTGCAACTGCATCATGCGAAAGGGATTCCTTATCTATGTTTTCAACTGAGTCCAGGTCACTTAACCAGTCCTGGGCTGGCCCATACAGTGTAGCCACCAACTGTTTACAGGCCATCAGGATTCCCGCTTTCTCCTCCCCTCCAGTATTACCAGCATTTTGCCACACCGCTGTTTCAGCTCCAGTCCATTTCTGGAGGTCTTTCCACCAGACCTCTATCCTTGGTCTGTGGCATGCCTTCCACCCCATGGCGATTCTGCGCTTTGCAAGGATATACGCCAAGTCCTTTAATTTGCTTACATGTTTCAATTTGCGTGGTCTGGAGAACCCTCCCATCATGCATGCCCATGCCGTCTCGAAATTTCTTAACCCCTTTCGTGTCTAATCTATGGGCTACTTCTTCACAGAATTTACCAATCTCTGGGCATGCCAAGAACATGTGCGTCATCCCAGCATTTTCTTCGCCACATTCAGGACACGTTTGCCTGTCCACGTTCTTAAATTTAGCTATCCTTTGGGGAGTCATATATTCCCTACGGGTTATGTATAACTGTATTTGCTGCAACCTCGCATTCCTCTACACTTTCTTATGATATCCTTAGGCCCGTTCCCACATCCCATCACTCATAGGAGCACCCACGTCTTCTTCCCAGTCCTGTCTTAGTTGTATCACTTCCTTCCCCACTTTGGACATCAATAGCTCATATATTCTAGATATCTTGTGCCCTCCTTCTGCTATGTTATATAGTGTTTCTATGGCAGCGTCCGGTAACTCCTCTAGTATTATTTCTGACCATGTCTCTTTGATCTGCTTCCTCATTCTAGTGTATGTGATGTATTGCCCGTTATGCAACTCAGTTTCCTCCACCAACATTCCGAAATTCATTGATCCTCCCTTCTTGTATTACATCTCCTACTGTTGCTATCCCCACCGGCTCCCAGTGCTTCCTAAACATCTTCATTAACTGACAATTTTTCCCGTCAGTGTGACTAATTGCGCTGGTGGGTTTTCCATGACCTGGCAGGCCCTACGCCACACCTTCCATCCCAATTACAACATCTCTGGGCGTTCTCTCATCTCATCTTTGGGCAGCCATATCACCTCTTTCAGGAAGAAAGGGGCACATTCCAGTCTCAATAATCTGGATTAGCCACATATTGTAGTTGGCTAGCTAGATAGTATATCTCATAGTTTGGAAATTTGGTGCCCCCTCTTTCATGCGTGTTTTGTAGCTTCCAGAGGGCTATTCTATTCCTTGTCCCGTGCCAAAGGAAGTCCCTGCAAATGCTATGTAGTTTGACAAAAAATCGCTTTGGTATTAAATATGGGATGTTCCCAAACTAATGTAACCTCGACAGGAGCACCATTTTCAGCATCGCCCCCTCCCACTACATTGCCAGGGGGACTTTCTCCCAGAACCTCATGCTATTTTCTATGCTTCTTACCGTCTTCTCAGTATTGTGTTGATGTTCTGCCTCCACCGTATGGTAAATGTCTATCCCTAGGTATCTAAACGTGTTTGTCTCCCATGGTATTTCTAGGATTGATAGCTGATCTTGTGGGGTCCCCACATACCTGCCCAGTGGAAATATACATTACTTTTTTGGGTTCACCGCTATACCTGATAGCGACGCAAACTGCTCCATCACCTCCAGGGGATGCTGGAGGTTCCCTTCAGGGTATCGTAAATAGAGCAGCATGTCATCTGCATACAATGAGATTAGGGTGCGGCTCCCCTTTGATATTGATCCCTATTATGTCGTATTGCTGCCACAAATATATCGGCAAAGGTTCCCGCGCTAGGATATATAACATAGGGGACCACAGACATCCTTGTCTAGTGCCCTTGCTGAGTTGCCACTTCTCCAATATTATTGCTCCCGTCTTAACTTTGGCCAGTGGTGCACTATATAGTAATTTGACCCACCTAAGGTACCCTGGACCTATCCCGTAGTTGACCAGAGCGGCCATCAGCCAAGGCCATTTAACTGAGTCAAATGCTTTTATTGCTTCTAGTGATACTATCTCTATCTCATCCGAATCCCCTTTTGTATGTTCTATGACTTGGTGCAGTCGCCTGAGGTTATCAGATATGTTCCTGTGAGGGACATATCCGGTCGGATCTGGGTGCATGAGTTTATTAATGATCTCTTTCATTCTATTTGCCAGTACCGCTGTGAGTATTGCAGGTATCTGCATTGTCCACAAGGCCTTCTGGGGCCTGGGGCCTGGGGCCGAAATACCTTCAACTCTCTCTTCCTAAATATCTTCCTTCTCGATCTCTTCGCACTTCCGGCTCCATCTCTCTCAGGGTCAGTCGCTTCTCCAAGCAACGAGTTGGTGGTAGATCTCTCTCTTCGGCAGGGGCCTCCCTCTGGAACAGCCTTCCTGCCTCCCTGAAACTTGAGGAGAACCATCTCTGGTTCCGGAAGCACCTCAAAACCTTCCTCTTTGCTTCTGCCTTCACTCCCCCTCTCCCCTGTTGATTTTCCTGACAGATACTGCACTGGATACATGGCCTCCCTTCTGATCTTGGGCCGAGGCCCGCCAGTTGCCCACCTGCACTGCCTCCTTGACAACCCCTGCACCTGGGGACTGTTTTCTGTATCCTTACAGTCCCCCTACCAAAACTTATGTTCTGCACTTACTGTACACTTGTCACCTGCTGGCCGTTTTTGTTGTACTATCCCTTGTATTGCACTTCCCTCCTCCCCCTTCCCTCCCGCACTTTTTCCTTTCCCCTTCCCATGCATTTGCGCAATCTGAATGACACCTGGCCTAGTAGGATCGTTGTCTGTCTTCCCTTTATTCCCCCTCCCTTGCCCCGTCGCGCCTTGAAACACTTGTGTATAGGCGCGTTATAAATGCCATATCATATCATATCATACTATCTTGGTTGCGCATCGACAGCGGCCTATATGAACCACAATCTTTGCTTGACTTGTTGGGTTTGGGGAGAGGAACAGTGATTGCCTCTCTTGGGGATTCTGGCAATCTTCCTATGTCATATGACTCGTTCAACATTTCCAAGAGTGGGGGAAGTATCTCCTCACTATACGCTTTATAAAATTCACTAGGGAGTCCGTCGGCCCCAGGGGTCTTACTAGTGGGCAGCTGCCGTACCACTGCTTCCAGTTCCTCTAGAGTTATAGGGGCATCCAATATATCTCGTGGTGCTAATTCTCGGCATATTTATGTCTTCGAAGACCTCCTGTATTTTCCTGCGGTCACTTCGCTCTACGTCCCCATATAATTGTTGGTAATACCCCAGGAACTCCTGGTTCACGGCCTCTTGGGTGTCCTCTATTTGCACATCTTCTCTCGTTATATCTCAAATTGTGGTTCTGGGGGTGTTGCTTTTATATAACCATGCTAATATCCTCTGCGGTTTGTCCCCTCCCGCGTGCTGTCTTTCTACATATTTTTTATAGTTCAGGTTGCATAGTCTCTCCCGATACTCCATGCATTTCTGTTGCAAATTTAAGTACGGTTTCCACATCTTCTTTGGTGTCCTCCTCTCTACCTAGGACCCCTTCTAGCTCTACCTCAGTTTCCTGCAATTCTTTTAAGATCCCTCCTTGTAATCCTTTGGATTTGGCTATTGCTATCCCTCTTACTACTACTTTAAAGGCTTCCCAGAGCGTACCGGCTGATTAAGCACTCCCAGTATTAGTATCAAAATAGTTTGACTTCTTCTCTCAGGTCCTCCCTAAATGTTATATCTTTCAGTGCCTTGGCAATAAGTCGCCATGTTGGAATCCTAGCCCTTGGGGGTCGGTATTGCCATCTCAGGATCAGTGGCGAGTGGTCTGACAAAACCCTCGCTTTATATTCGGTCTGTGCAATTTCCGCAAGCAACTCCTGTGTGGCAAACATATAGTCAAGCCTTGTGGGCAAATTTTGCGGGGCAGCGTAGTGAGAGTACTGTCTATCCTGTGGGTGGTGCACTCTCCATATGTCGGCCAGCCCGAAATCTGTCAATGTTGACTGCAGCACCCTAGTGGCAGGAGTTGGTTGGTCAATTGTTTTGTCTGATCTATCTATTTTCGGGTTCAACAAGCAGTTGAAATCCCCTCCTCAAATCATCACACCCATCCCCCTAGGTGCATACTCATTTTACTGTATGGTGTCTTGAAATATGCCACTGTGTCCTGGTTCGGGGCATACATATTTATAATACGTATCTCTTTATTTTCCACCAGCCCCTTTATTGCCACCATCCTCCCATCTGCTGTGGACTGTATACCTGAAATGGTACATGCGGTGCGACCCAGGTGATCACCCCCCCAGCATAGGCAGAGTATGTAGCTCCCACCATGGTCCCCCTCCATTTCTTCCGGACCACCTCTAGTTTGTCTTTCGTGAGGTGGGTCTCCTGTATCAAGGCTATATCTATATTCTGTCTTCGCAAGTACATCATAACTTTGTTTCTTTTTAAATAGCTATTGAGCCCCCTGACATTCCAGGTGATTACCTTAAGGTCCCCCATAGCCTCTTTGCGTCCCGTCCCTCCCTTTGTCTACCTCCAAGCACTGCTCAGAAGCCATCGTTCATGTATGTAAACTCGCTCCCCAACCTGCCTCAACATTTTCCAACCCCCTTTTCCCAACTTCCGGCCCTCCCCCCACCCTTCCCATCCACAACACTCAAAACCTCACACCCCCCTTCCCCTCCCAACTGTTGCCCAGTTCCATCCCTGGATCTCAAGCTCCCCCACATCTAGCCCCTTTCTTGGCGCTGCCTGTACTTGGGACTCAGTGGGGAGATGCTGCCCTATCGGCGCACCTACTACTTCTACTAATGGAGATATAGCGCATGCGTCCTGTGGCTCCGATATATCTATAAGTCGCTGCGCTGTGCATCACATGTCTAAGTTATTTGTCACTATATTCCAGTCCACAGTGTTCACTTAGCAGGCATATATGGCAGGTGGTCTCTACCCTACTACCAGTATGCGTTCCCTCCCATACCTCTAATCAGGAGAAAAGTCAAAATGATCCAGAGGTATCCTTGCAAGATCTTGGTGGCCCCCTGCTGGCTCAGGCAAACTTGTCCTTCAACTGTCGGTGGACAACCCGATTCCCGATGGGATCCCAAGCCGACCTATTGCAAAGCAGCAGCGCAATCCTGCATCACGACCCACGTTCCCTCAAGTTAACCGTGTGGCTCCTGATTACACCTAGTTTAGCCACCTAAACATCCCAAAGGAATGTCAGCGCATACTAGAAGGGGCGAGAGCCCCTTCCACAAATAAATCATACAGCCAAAAATGGAAAGAGTTTGTGCCAGGTGTTCACAACAATCCAACCTGGTACCGTTGACAATACAGCCACGCCAGGTCCTCCCATCCTCCCATACCTCCTGAAGCTAGCAAAAGAGGCTCTTGCACTCTCCGCAATAAAGGTCCAACTCGCAGCTATTTCCAGATTTACTAGAAAGAGCGGGAAGCCGCCTCTGTTCACTGACCGGTTGCTCAAACATTTTCTTAAAGGGCTAGTCCGCTCTTTCTCCCTGAAAAATAAATTACATCCGGTGTGGATTTTTAACCTGGTTCTAGTGGGCCTTATGAAGCCTCCGTTCGAACCTCTGGCTACAACCCCCATAAAGTTTGTGACTTGGAAATTTGCTTTTCTGGTAGCAATTACTTCCTCCAGAAGGGCCTCTGAGCTTCAGGCGCTGGTGGTAGACCACTCCACCCCGCCCCCAATACCTAGGGTTCACCAGGGACAAAGTGATCCTGTCCATCAACCCTCACTTTCTACCAAAAGTACCGTCTGAGTTTCACAAAAAACGCAACTATCACATTACCCACCTTTTTTCTAAGCGCTACTACTCCTGTTGAAAAGGGCATTACACTCCCTATATGTCAAGAGGGCCTACAGAACTACGAGACGGCACTTCATTGCATTTGGGCTGTCAAATAAAGGCAAAGCAATCCCAAAACAAGGTATAGCAAGATGGATTTCGTCTACCATCTCTTTCTGTCATGCTAAAGCCAATATGCGGCTGCAGGCAATACCAAAAGCACACTCAACAAGAGCCAAAGCGACTTTGGCAGCGCTATGAGCCGGCATGCCCATAAGGGACATCTTCCAGGCTGCTACATGAGCAGTGCCTCACACCTTTACAAGGCACTAGTGCCTACAGCAGCAGCACGCAGAGGATGTGCAGATGGGAAGAGCAGTACTACAACGGCTGTTCCAGTAAGGTAAGCCCCGCAGCTTCAGCGGTCACCTGTTTGGGTGTTTCTTATATATAAGCAGAAATTGTGTTTAAAAAAAAAAGAAATATGTTTTATTAGTTTTTGATAAAGAAATTAAAACATTTCACTGCACTGCCACATGCAGAGTCTAGCTTTGTCTCAACATACCGGATCATGAGGTACACATACAACCAACCCTCCTCTGCGTCCCTCCCAAATCCCGCTATTGTCCTCTCACCACCATATCACTTACATGAATGGAACACTGTTTCCCTTCCCTTCCATGTGGATCCATTCCCTCTGCATCATTCCCGACTCCCCCATCAAACCAGGTTTGTAATAAGGCTTCCCATTCCGTGACTCCTGTTGTGGACTCCTCCCGACTAACCCATACTCCCTCTTCCATGCCGCTGTTTCAGCCAAAGCCCTGTTCCTCAAATCCCGCCACCACTCCTCCACAACTGGACCTCTAGGTATCCATGTCAAGGTATCTGTATTTGTATTTTAGTGAATTTATATAGCCCTTTAATCCAAAGTGCTTTACATGAGAACAAGCAAAAAATACAAGCATAAGATGGCAAATGAATTTGGCTAGAATGTACGCCAGATCCTTCAATTTACTAATATGCTTGGCTCTCTGGGGTCGTGGGCCGTGACCTAACGGGCATGACCCGGTGAAAGAACGTCTAATTGCACCTCTTCTCTATCAATCTGTCCGCCACCACCTGCCAATATTGCCCCACTACCAGACATGCCCAAAACATGTGTAATATCTCTGCATCTACCGCATTGCACCTGGGGCACGCCTTTTCCTCCGTGTCTGGAATCTTAGAGATCCTCTGAGGCGTCTTGTATGCCCTGTGCGATATCAGCAGTTGTATAAGCTGCAGTCTCGAATTCCGGCACACTTTCTTGTGGTATCTCACTACCACCCCCTATTGTACGTCAGTGAAGGGTGTTCTGTCCCATTTGCCCCTTATTGCCAAGAGGGGGGCCGATTAGTCAGTAGAAAGTCGTATATCCGTGATATTGTGCGCCCTGCATCTGATATGTCATACAGAGTGTCCACTATGGAATGCTTCTCCTGTAGTTCGCTGTATGCAGGCCACCTAGGTGTAATCTCCTTTCTAATTATGCCATGTAATAAATATTGGCCTTTATGCAATCCTGTGTGTTCCGCCAACTCTGCAAAGGGTATAAAGCTGGTATTGTGCAAGAAGTCCCCTTTTGTGGCCACCCCGTGTGATTCACAGTGCGCTCGTATACCCAGCCTCACCTTCGCTGTGGATGCTGCCACCGAGACCAGGGCGACCTGTACCGAAAACGGGTCTGTGAGCCTTATTGTTGCGAGTGTCCTCTCCCACATTTTCACCCCCATGGACATTAAATGTGGCCATTGCCCTCCCTGGGGATTTCTAAGCCATACTAATTCCTTTACGTAATAGCTTCCCCCGGTGGGTTGCAACATTTGTGTGTCCGGCGTAGGATGATCTGCTAGCCAGTCCACCACAAATTGCAGCTGCCCTGCTATGTAATGTAGCTCAAAATTTGGGATCCTGATGCCTCCTTCCACATATGGCCTGTGCAATGTTGACAACGCTATCCTATTTCTCCAATTTAGCCGCAGAAAACCTCTACAAATACTGTCCAGTGTCTTGAAAAAAGATTTGGTATGTAGAACGGGACATTGACGAAGAAGTGTAGCAGCCTATGGATTACCACCATTTTAAGCAGAGTCGTTCTCCCCATCAGCGATAGTGGCAGTTTAGTCCAGAACTACATTGATCTTCTGATGCCCCCCAGGGCATTCAGCATGTTGTGTGTGTGTGTGTGTGTGTGTGTGTGTGTGTGTGTGTGTTCCTTTGCTGGCTCATGGTATGCGATCCCTGACAGATGTGCAAAAAGCGCTAAGAGCTCCAATTACAACTCCATGTTGTCTTTAGGATTCTGGATATATAGCAACGTATCGTCAGCATACAATGATATCAGATGTCTGGTCCCATCTATCGGCATACCTGCCTCTATGTATTCCACCCTGAGGTATTGTGCTATTGGTTCCATGGCAAGGATGTAAAGCAACTGGGACAGCCTTGTCTTGTTCCTTTTTCAAATTTCCATACTGTTGAGATGCTCCTGCCCGTTTTCACCTGTGCCATCGGTCTTGTACACACCAGTTGAACCCACTTAATATTTGGTTGCCCAAACCTACACAGAGTTGCATATTGACAGTCCCATCTTATTCAGTTGAACGCCTTCACAGCTTCTAGCGTGGCTATGGTGCCCGGAGTCTCCCAGAATGCCGTGCTGTCTATCACATGATGTAACCTCCTCAGATTCCAGGCCATGCTATGGCCTGGCACATAGCCAGTTTGATCTGGGTGTATCAGGGTGCCACCCGATTCAACTTATTTGCTAGAATAGACATCAATATCTTGTTGTTCTGATTAAGCATTGAGGGGGGGCCTATATGAGCTGCACTCTGTTGGGGGTTTGTGAGGTTTGAGAAGTGGTATAACAATGTATTCCCTCAAACTAAGGGGGAGGATGCCAGCCTCATTAGAGACTGCTGTGAAAGTGTTGAGCAAGCGTGGGGCGAACTCTGATGCATATGCCAAATAAAATTCTCTAGGCAGCCCATCTGATCCTGGGGCCTTGTCTGTCTGCATGTTGTGATCGTGCTTTGTATGTCTTATGATATGATATGGCATTTGTAACGCGCCTATACACAAGTGTTTCAAGGCGCGACGAGGCAGGGGGGGGGGAACAAGGGGAAGACAGACAACGATCCTACTAGGCCAGGTGTCATTCACATCGCGCAAGTGCAGGGGTGGGGGGGAAGGGAAAAGTGCAAGGGGAAGAGGAGGGGGGGGAAGTGCAGTACAAGGTAAGTAGCGTAAAGAATAATAAATAAGGCCAGCTGGTGGCAAGTGCAAGGTAGATGCAGAACAAGTGCTGGGAAGGGGGGGGCTGTAAGGATACAGTGACAGTCCCACAGTGCAGGGGGGTGCCAGGGAGGCAGTGCAAGTGGAGAGTGGCTGGGCCCTGGACCGAGGTCACTGAGAGTGGCCCAGTTGCAGATTCAGAGCAGATTCAGTGAAGTACTAAAGCTGTTCAGCAGGGGAGAGGGAGAGAGAAAGCAGAAGCAAAGAGGAAGGTTTTGAGGTGCTTCCAGAACCGGAGGTGGTTCTCCTCAAGTTTCAGGGAGGCAGGAATGCTGTTCCAGAGGGAGGCCCCTGCTGCAGAGAGAGATCTACCCCCAGCTCGTTGCTTCGAGAAGCGGCTGACCCTGAGGGAGTTGGAGACGGATGAGCGAAGGGCTCGGGAAGGAAGAAATTTAGGAAGAGAGAGTTGAAGGTATTTGGGCCCCAGGCCCCAGAAGGCCTTGTGGACAATGCAGAGAGTTTTGAACTTAATCCTCGCAGCCACTGGGAGCCAGTGTAGAGATTTCAGTCCTGGACAGATACGGTCCCTGGGCTTGAGGCCAAGGACAAGTCTCGCAGTTCTGTTCTGGATGAGTTGCAGAGGGCGGAGAGTGGAGGCAGGCAGATTAAGATAGAGGCTGTTACAGTAGTCCAGCTTTGAGAGAACCAGGGCTCGGGAGACAGTGAGCTTCTGGGGGAAGGAGAGGAAGGGAAGAATACCTCTGAGGAGGTGCAGCTGGTAGTGTGACTTCTTAGAGACGTCTGATATATGAGGAGAGAAGGAGAGTGTGGAGTCGAAGATGACCCCAAGGTTTTTTGCCTTGCAGGTAGGAGCAGGAAGGGGCCAAGGGAGGCCGGCCAGAGAGCTCCAGGGAAGGAGGGAGTGGGTGTGCCGATAAGTAGAATCTCAGTCTTACTGGCATTAAGGCAAAGGTCATTGGCGGCACACCATTCCTGGATAGCAGACAGACAGACAGACAGACAGACAGTCAGAGATGAGGGAAGGAGAGGAGGAGGCCAAGGGTAGCCTGAAAATGAGCTGGGTATCGTCTGCATAGCACTGGAAGTTGGGGCAGAGAGTGGCGATGCGGAGGGCAAGGAGTGCCAGATACTGCTTGAAAAGCCAGGGAGAGAGGTTAGATCCCTGGGGAACACCACAGGAGGAGAAAAAGATGTCAGAGAGGAAGGACCCCAGTTGAACCTGGGAGGGTCGATTGGAAAGGAAAGAGGTCAGCCACGCCAGAGCCTGACCAGTGATACCCAGGTTATCACGGAGACGGTTGAGCAGGATGGCATGGTTGACAGTGTCAAAGGCAGAGGAGAGATCGAGTAGAATGAGAACACACGGAGTGTTGGAATCGAGGTTCGAGAGCAGGTCCTCACGGATGTTCAGGAGAGCAGTTTCCGTGCTTCTGGCAGCTCTGAAGCCAGATTGATGGTCATGAAGACTACCAACAGATTCAGCGTGGAGGTTAAGCTGGGAGATGGCCAGTTTCTCCAGGAGCTTGCCCAGGAAGGGAGTAATGGAGATTGGGCGATAGCCGGGCAGGAAGGGTGGTAGGCTCCTCGAACCCATCTCTCGCTTCCTGGCTTAGCCTGGGGAGTGCAATCTCTCCTAACGCCTACTCCAGGTAGGCCCCCAGAGTCGGTGTCCCCTCATGATAGAGATCTTTGAAAAAATCCTGGAATGCCTCATTCACCCCAGTTTTAGTGTGGCATATTTCCCCTAGTCTTGTGCGTATCGAGTGGATAGGGCCCGGTTTCTCTTCTTTTTTTATACAGCCATGCTAGCAGTCGGCCTGGTTTATCCCCTTCTTTATTCATGTATTTTGTGTAATTATGCTTACCAAGCCTTTCCCAGCTCTCCATGCATTTCTGTTTTAGCTCCATAACCACTGCGGTCTCCCCTGGCGCCACCCCTAGGACTGCTCCAATTTCCTCAGCCGTTACTACGCAGAGGCCAGTTCTTTACTGAAGGTTGCGTGGATGCCACGTGACACAGCCGCTCCTCTAATTACTACCTTTAATGGCCCTCAAAAGATTCCTGCACTATAAACGCTCCCTACATTGTATGTGACATAGGGCCTCAGTACAAGTGTGCCGGACTGGCACACTACGAGTCTGTGGTCGTCCCGCTCACCAGGGCCAGGCCTGGCAGGGTCGAACGGCACCCGCCAACAGAGTTTCATGGAAGCACCTGCACTGTTATTAACGGTGCCAGTGCTTCCATGGTCCCCATTCCCATTGAGTCCTATGGGACTCAGATGGGAATGGGGATTAACATTTACCGGCGCCTGACTTCCCAGAAGGCCCAGGTCGTAATTCCCCAGTGATTCCGGCAAGCCAGGCGCCGGTAAATATTGGAAGTCCGGCGGCAACCCGCTGCAGGGTTACCGCCGGACTTGTAATGAGGCCCATTGTCTGCGATGCTGTCTTTTAAGCTATCTCGCAATGAGGGATCCTTCAGGGATTCGCCTCCGAGTCTCCACGTCGGTATTGGGGCTCTTGGGGGTACACATTGCCACTGTAGGCTGAGTGGGGCGTGATCAGACAGAACCCTTGTTTTGTATTGTGCACTCGAAACGAGGTGTGCCAACCTGCGTCACATGAAGAAATAATCTCTTTGTGTGTAACCTGAGTGTGGCGCTGAGTAGTGCGAATAGTGTCTAATATCCAGCTGGAGTACTCTCCAAGCATCCCCTAGAGCAAATGAGTCCAAGAGCATCTGTAATGTTCTGGCCGGCAGGGCCTGGTTAAGGTATTTAGAGTCAGATCTATCTAAAAATGGATTCAGCGTACAATTAAAATTCAGTTTTAGTGATCTACAAGGAGATGATATACAAAGTGATTATAAATTACCACAGATCTAGTATATTTTTGAACAGTAACAACACATATTGTTTGATTACTTCTACACGTACAAATGGTTTAAATTGCATGTTTCTGTTAGATTGGAGAGAATATATCTAATGTCGCTTTGACATACTGTAAACTAAGCTGTGAACTCCAGTTCACCCAAAACAGTATGTTTTTGCAAGTGTCAACTTCCTTGAAAGCAGGAATTTCCAGACCCCATTACATTCACTTTGATCAAGCTATACATTTTTAATGGCCCATTTGTGTTTATTGCGTCAACAGGTCCGGTTTCAAAAAATGTCTTAATGAATTCCAGGATAAGTGTTTTCATGGTCTTATATTTTTCGGCTAATTTGCAAAGCTGGCCTAGGAATAGCTATGTATGTCTCTTATCAAGCCAATGCCAATACAGAAACTTGCCACCAACCTTGCAAAGCATGAGGTTTCAGGATAATTGTGCATCTGTTCTATTAAGAAGCCTACTTAAATAGTTGTTTGTTCTTAACGGCACATAGTTCTGTTGATACAAGGGACAAACCACAAGTAAAATTGGTCAGTAAAATGTACACAGAAAAAGATGCCATTTAAATTGACGATAGAAAATAGATTGGTTACAGTTTTTGAACAGTTTGTACAAATTAGAAAATATATTTATGTATGCATTATCAATGGCACATTTGCAGGTATATTATTATGCAAAAACTAAATATTACAGTCCAGTTTTGCATCTTCGTTTGACACAGGTAATTTAATGTGACAATGGAAGCCAGGAGGAGGGCTCTGGCGGGCTGTGAATAAGTGAAGGGAACCCATTATATAGGAGTGTAAGCCATGTTCTTTTTTCTGAGTGTTGTGGGGTCCAGTAGCGTGAGGATTCATTTTTGTGTCAAGTAATAGACATTATTTGACAAGATTCGAGACCTATGTTGGCAAGTATCTGCACAGCGGTCACTCAGCAGGAGTGAATTGTGTAGATAGTGCTTACATTTGTTTTACTACTGATTGTTTGCATCATTGAGTCAAATGTGTTTTCCAAGTGGTCTGCAGGTGTACCAGATGGTGTGTTAAGTTTGGCTTCATGAGTTGATTTTTTTATATCTAGGACAAAGAAACATGGTGAATTTTGAGAGAGTTTTGTAGGTGTAATGAATGGGGCAGTCTTCTTCACCTAGAATTTTATTCATTGCACCACAAAGGGCA
Organism: Ambystoma mexicanum; assembly: GCF_040938575.1. Classification (NCBI taxonomy): domain Eukaryota; kingdom Metazoa; phylum Chordata; class Amphibia; order Caudata; family Ambystomatidae; genus Ambystoma; species Ambystoma mexicanum. The sequence goes on from NC_090935.1 coordinate 823,194,188, forward strand.
TTCTGTCTTTTCTTTGATGGATTGGTGGTTTTTCATAGGTTTGTTGTAGGTTAATGTGGCATACTTGCGGCCTGTTTTCATCACTGCGAATACCGAAAGCATAATTTGACAGGGGACGTTGGCCGTTCCTCCCTCGCCATGCAAAATGGAGCTGGAAATCATACCTTACTTTGTATTGGCGAGTTATGGGATGGTCTGTATTCAAGATTCTGTTTGTTTTTAGTGTGTGCAGATCATTCTTGGTGATTTTGGACTTCTGTGTGGTTGGATCTCTAAACCCATGTCTTGCCTTTTGTTTATTATTGATGGGAAGACCTTGCTGGCCCTCTGGAATGCTACCCCATGCATCAAGTTCACTTTTTGTGACAAGGGAGGGTTGTTGAGATATCCATTTAGGCCAGTACAGATTAAGATCAGCCATGCAGGCTGATATTCATAACTGGATGAATTGCTTAGTTCTGCTTAACATTTACTCGGGTGGTTGTTCAAAATTGGTAGTGGAAGGCTTTCAAAATGTGAGGATAATTTGCACTGTGCCAGGTTTTGAAAATATCAGCGGACCATTTGGTTGTAAGTTGAGCAATGGCTTTGCATTTAAATCTGCTTCTTAAAGACTATGATGTCTTTTTGGGATATTAGGTTTCTTGAATTTCTTTTGCGTTTTCACTAAGCCACTCCTCTAGGCTAATTTCCAAGGAAGTTGAATGATATCTGTGTCATTGTAGTACTCTGTACTACATAGACACAGTGTCTATGTGGAGGAGTCGAAAGTACAAGCTACTAGACAGGTATTTTTCCTGTTGTGACTTTTTTTGTACGTATGTGGGAGGTAATTAGAAGCTACAATGAGAATGGAGTATGTAGATGGGGAAAGGAACCGCAGCTGTGAGCAGTATTGGGCAGGAAGGAGAATGCAGGGAAATGCAAGATACCTGGTAACATTTAAAAATCTAATATTTAAGACATGTGTACAGCAACCACAATACTACTACTGAAACCGGACAGAGACCCGGCGGATTGTGCAAGCTACCGCCCGATCTCGTTATTAAATGGGGATGCGAAGATCTACTCCTTAATTCTAGCCCGAAGACTGGCAATGGTACTCCCGGAGATAATTCACACTGATCAGGCGGGTTTTGTGAAAAGGCGACATACATACGATAATATTCGGAGAGCCATCAACGCAATCGAATGGGGACGCAGGTCTGGTCAGGAATTCTCAGTAGCAGCTCTGGATGCTTCCAGAACCTTCGACAGTCTAGACTGGGGTTTCATGAGACTAGTTATTGGAAAATTTGGTTGCGGACAATGTTTACCCGCATGATAATGGCCAACTTTGCAAACCCGTCTACAAGATTGATACTCAATGGGAAACTGACCAAGAACATCCCCATTCAAAAAGGCACAAGACAGGGGTGCCCTCTGTTGCCCCTGATCTTTGCCATGGCTATCGAGCCATTTGCATGTAAGGTTCGGGGTCATCTTGAGATCCGGGTGGTGGAAGTGGGGGTTGCTGGACAACAAAAGGTAGCTTTATACGTGGACGATAGCCTTCTGTTCTTGAGAGACACTGTCTTTACCAGCAGCCCGACGTTTGTTGGAGGAGTTTGCAAAGGCCTCAGGATTTAAAATTAACTATCCCAAGTCTAAAGTTCTTAACGTCACGGAAAATTTAGACCGGATCCCACTATGGGAAAATCAATACCCCCTGAAATGGGAGCGTAAAGCAGTTAAATACCTGGGGATACAGTTGACTCCCAGATACAATAAACTATACGGCGCCAACATCCCGGACCTCTTTAAAACATTAACCAAAGATCTAAAACGTTGGCAACTGCAAGAACTATCCTGGATTGCGCAGATTACCACGGTTAAAATGACTCTTCTTCCTAAATTCCTATACGTAATGGGCGCCCTCCCAGTCAGAATTCCGGGCCCAGCTATCCAAGCTCTACAGAGAGAGGTAATGAAACTCATCTGGAGGGGGAAAAAACAGAGAATCCCCAAAAAAGTACTTTTCAGGCCACAGGTCCTGGGAGGATTGGGAGTACCAGACTTCCGTAGATACTTATGGGCAGCACAAGTGGCCCCAATGCTGCAACGGACAGCCGGGGAAGAGAGTAATCAATGGGTCACATTGGAAAAAATAGCGACCAAGATACATCTTAAAAATCTGGGCTTTCTCACCACACGAAATAGGGGAAAAGGTGGACAGTTATTAGAGACAACCAAAACCACTCTTTGGTATTGGGATAAGATGTTGCGACACAAGAAGATCAAAGTGGGGGGAGGGCCACTTAAACCAATTACTTTTAATCCAGATTTCACCCCAGGCATGCAGGCCGACTTTTGGACACAATGGGGCGGGGGTGCAGAGAACACAATATGGTATTAAATGACCTTTATATAGATGGGTCTCCCCTGATGTTCGAAGACTATAAGATTAAGTTTAACATTCCAGAAGGAGAGCGTTTCCATTATGTCCAGCTCAGGCACTGGGTCTCAAACGCAAAGGTGAAAGAAAGGGCAACTAGAGATCCAACGGGGGTGGAACTTACAATGCAAGAAGGCCAGCCAGACAAAGGGATAACCAGATTATATCGCCTAATTGAAGGGACAGACCCAGAGAAAAACCTCACATACATGCAAAGGTGGGAGGCAGACTTGGGGAGATCAACTACTGGGGACACTTGGAGTTGCATTTGGCAGAGAGCCGCCAAAAGTTCTAGATGCACCTCAATTAAAGAAACGGCATATAAATTATGTCTCCGAAGGTATATTACACCAGTTCGTATACACTCAACCCAGAATACCCTGTGACCTGCTGGAGAAACTGCGGCCTTCCAGGGGACCTTATTCACATGTGGTGGTCTTGTCCATTAGTTGAAACCTACTGGAAGGAGATTTTAAGTCATATTAAAGAAATAACTGGGGTGCAGCTTCCATTTGACCCACTGGTGATACTTCTGGGGGTGGTAGTGGAGGGTTGTTATGCAAGCTCAGGACCCACGGCCACACTTATCACTCACATGTTGAATGCAGCCAGGATTACAGTTGCACACGCATGGAAAACCAAAGAGTGCCCTGTAGTAGCCATGTGGCGGCTAAGATTGTGGGGTGTGATGGCTATGGAGAAGGTGACGGCAATAGCCCTTGGCTCATACTCGAAATATTCAAATACTTGGCTACCGCTGCATGAATTCATGGATGATAGGGAACAGATGTTCTTTAAACCTAGATTACTCCGGGCAGTATCGATTATCTGATAGCTATGAACATCATGTTGAAATGTGGTTCAACCAGTTGATTTCTCAAAGCAAAGACAGAATACTTTTGTCACCTATAAGTTGGAATATGTGTTGGGGAGGGGGGGTGGTGGCGGGGTTTAGTGTTTACTGAACAGGGGTTGTTAAAAGATGAGTAATGGTTTAGCTGCATCTCAAGTAAGGGTAAAATGAGTTGATACGAAATAATGTGTGCTTGTTATCACTTTTGGTTATTGATGTACTTATACCTACATTGCTCTGAAAACCTAAATAAAATTGTTAAAAAAAGAAATCTAACATTTAAAAATATAAACTACCGTTGTTTGTAGCTGTTTCTGCAGTGCCACAGTAATCTAGCAGGGCGCAGTCTGATTGCACTGACGACAAAGAAATCTGACAATCGCTTCCGTGAAGGGGTGGGCCACATAGATCATGCAAGCACAGGAACATGACGAGGGTTAACTATTGCCATTGTGGGCGGCTGAGGTAAGTGGGCAGTGCCGGCTGCAAAGTTTGCAGGGTAAATAGATCTGCAGGCTATACACGCGTGTATAGCCCACAGATTGACCAATGGGCTTCACGGAAACATCAGAAGGATGTTCATTTTATAAAATCGTGTTCATTAGCATTTTTACATACATGTAACAGAATTCCCCCCTGCCCCACCCTGGAACACCCTCCCCTCCCCGCCCTTACACTCAGTCGGCTGACATCTGACAGTGCCACCACCTTCCTCAGTAGGGTAGTTACATAATGTCCAAAATCCTCAGCTGGTGCGGGGACATCTGATAGCGGAATTCGCTAGGGAGGTACATTAACACCATGCCCCAGTCTTCCCGAAATTCCGGGTAGTCCCCTTGGATGCTATAGGTTACTCATTCCATTGCGAGGATGTGCCAAATCTTGGATAGCCACTCATTAACCGTGGGGGCGTCCTTGCATTTCCATTTTCTAGTCACCACTAGTAATGCCACTAATACAAGGACCATGCATGCTTTAAATTGTGCCTTGCAGCATTGTTTCCCTCTCCCAGAGACCCAGCGTGCATGTTTCCATCCCCAGGGACAGGATGGGATTCAGAATGTCCTTGATTGAGATTTCTACCCGTTCCCAGAAGGGTCGTAGGACCGGACAGGACCACCATATGTGGGCCCAATCCCCTTGCAAGCCATCCAACAAACAGGTGATAGGTCGGCCTACATCATCTGGAGTTTCTGGGGTGTAGTGCCACTGGAGAAGCATTTTGTAGCACACTTTCCTCAATTGGATTGACTGGGTTAGTTTGGGAATGTTACCCCAAAGAAATGCCCACTCTTCTAGGGCAATTGGCTGACCCAGTGCTTCCTCTCATTCCCCATGTATGGCCAGGTACCATTCCCCAAGCTCTATGAGATCATTTTATACAGTGCCGACATCAAGCGGGTGACCCCTGAGTGGGTCCTAATGAATTTCTGAAATGTGATGAGCTGTCTGTTTGCATCCGTTTTGTTGGATGGATTTGACCTGGTAAACTGTGGGCTGCAAAGTAATGGTGTAAACTTATTCAGAACTGACGAGATTCCCCCTCGGGTCACTAAAGTATGGCAAACCTTCCCCACCAGAGTTGTAATCTGCGAGGCCTGCATACTGGCCGGTCTATCTGGGTTATCTAGCCAAAGGCCCTCAGCTAGAGTGGGACCAGTGAACGACTGCCTTTTCCATATGCACCCACTGCTTCTTGTCTTCCCTCGAAAGCCACTGCCTTATCACCCTCAGCTGGGCAGTCTGGAGATGGTGGCTGACATTTGGAACCCCCCTCCCCTCTTATTTCTCAGTGCCATGAGACGTGCAGCACTATCTTTGGTTTTTTATTCTTCAAGAGAAATGCAGAGATTAGCTTGCATGTGAAAAAAGCTTTGGGGAAGGGAGACTGGCAAGGCCTGAATAAAGTAATGGAACCACGGGAGGGTCACCATCCTGATTGAGGCGATCCGCCCCATTCAGAAATTGTGAAGGGGATTCCAGCACTCGAAGCCCATCTTTAAGGTACAAATCATTCGGGGTTGTTCTCTTAGTATATAGAAGCCAGGGATTGTGTAATGTCAACTCCTAAATATTTTGATTTGCCCACTTGCCTGTTGAAACAGAGTGCACCCCCATGCCTCTTTCAAGGCCTCCTCCGTAAAAGATAGATTTAGCACCTCCGACTTGTGCACATTGGCCATCAGGCTAGATATCCTGCCAAAGGTCTTGGTCTCTGCATCTACTGCCACCAGAGAGGCAGCCAGATCTGGGAGGGCTAGGAGCATGACTTTGGTCCTCCCCTCAGAACGGAATGCCCTTCACTGTGGACGCTTCCCTCAGGCACTGAGAAAAAAGCCGGGGTGAAAGCGGGCAGCCATGTTTAGTCACCCTCTCTAGACGAATGGGGTGCAAAAGTTGCCCATTAATTGACAGTTGCAGATTAGGCGCTTGGTAGTTCACCTGGAACCTCGAAGGAATCTTCCTCCAAACTCCATGCGTGCCATACTGTGAAAAAGGAATGACCATTCAACCTGGTCAAATGCTTTTTCAGCGTCTAAGGCAAGTAACACCACAGGAATCCCACGCTTGGAGACCTTCTCTACCAAGTGGCACAACCGCCGAGTGTTGTCGAAGATCTGTCAGATTTTGATGACTCCCAACTGATCTCCGTGAATAAGGCCCGGGAGTAAGGCTTCAAGTCTGGTTGGCAATATTTGAGTGTATATCTTGGCATCAATATTGATAAGGGGCATCGGGCGAAGGAGTTTCACCATGTAGGGTCCTTGCCCGGCTTCGGGAATACCACCAGTTTCTCTTGATCAATATAGTTTGTCATGCCCCTTATTACTTCGAAAGACTTGTACAATTGAACCAGTTTTGGGGGGAGGATTGATTGATTGATATTTTTTATAAAAAGCAGCCGTAAAGCTGCCTGGGCCCGGCGCTTTATGTGGGGTTAGCCTCCAAATGGCCAAGCGCACTTACTCTTCTGATATTTCCCCTTCTAATGCAGCTCTGTCCATTTTCGACAGTGTTGGCAATGCCACTGAACTGAAGTCATCTTTCTAGGGCCTCTCTTGAGGTCCATCGGAGGCATAGAGGGAAATGTAAAAATGCTCAAAGCACTGCAAGATCCCCCCCCCCCGTCTCCACCACAAAATCCCCTGTATCCTCCTGAATCTTCAAAATGGTCGGGGCTACCACCTTCTGCCTAAGATGCCTAGCCAAGAGCTTATCTTTATTGCCCTTCACATAGAACCGCTGCTTTGCATTTAAAACACTCTGTTCTGTTCTTTTTGCCCTCCGCTGATTTAGCGGGCCCCTAGTCGCCCTTGTCAGCGTGGGCTTTGTTGGGCAGTTCCCCATTTTGGGCATGATTTCCTTAAGCTGTGACTAATTCCAGTTCTAGCATTATCACTTGTTTATCCTTAGAATCATTTAAGGCAATCAAATCTCCCCTAAGCACAGCCTTAAATGCATCCCACCAGTTGCCTGGGGAAGTGTCAGACATGGAGTTACCACGAAAGTAGTCCCTGATAGTTTCCCTCACTGTCTTCGCCAGCATGTCGTCCATAACAATCCACTCTGGGAGGGGAGCCCCGGGGGTCCTGAGGTAGATTGACCGTCGTTCCCAGCCGGGCATGATCGGAGAGTGCTATTGAGCCCAAGGATACATCCTGCATTTTCCCCACCAACTGCGCAGACACCCATATATATTTTATGTGGGACAGCGATCTATGCATGTCGGAGTAGAACGTAAATCCGACTCCTGAGCCATCTACATGCAAGCCACATGTCCACAAGTCCCATACCACTGAGCCTGTCCTTGAGCCTCTGAGAGGGGCGTACCCTGTGCAGCCTGTCCTGTTCCACTGCTGTCCTCCCCCAGAACCCAGGTAATGTTGAAGTGCCCTGTGAGAATGACATTCCTCTGTTTTCTCCTCTAGCTCTGCCAATGTCGCTCGGAGGAACCTGTCCTGCCCTGAGTGTGGCGCATACATCATCGCCAGTGTAAAAATGTCTGTGTTAATTCTAAACTTGACAAAGAGAAATTGGCCTAGTTTATCCTCCTTTGTACCCAGGATCAACAGGCTGGGGATGTTCTAAACGCAATCATTACACTTGCTGTTTTGTCCTTAGCATTCGCCTGAAAGACAAGAGGGTATGCATGCAGCCGGAATGTATTCCTGTTGCTTTTTCTAATGTGGGTTTCTTGGAGCATTAGAAAGTCTGGTTTCTCCCGCCTCAAGAAGTGATTCACCTTGTGCCGTTCTGCTGGAGAATTCAATCCCCTAATGTTGTGTAAGGACATTGAATATTTCTCAACCTTCCCACACACCCCCTTCAGCCCGCCCACCCCCCTGGCTCTTTAGCGCCACTTGGTGCCCTGCTATTCCCCCCTGCGCCCTTGCAAATTCTGCCTTATGCCTAACACTTGTCCCCTACTGTTCCTCCCCCACACCACTCACCCCTCATCACCTCCTCCCAGCCCCCCAGTTCCCCTAACTCCCAAACTCCATCCCACCCTCCTACAACAACCACCACCCTTGCAGGTCCATGGGTCCGAGATAAACCCTGGGGAAAACCCTGGCCATGAGCTGGAAAGGAACCTGGATCTAAGAACTGAAGGGAGTCTCCACTACTCCTTCCCATAGAAGGCAAGAAATCGGGCCACAATATCTAGCACCGACCCCTCCCTACTCTGCACCCCCCTATTTTCCCCCACTTGATCAGAACTATTCTAGTGTTCGGGAGTTTCCATGGACCCCCACATATCGGTTCCCTCTTTCCCACCACACCCATCATTCCAGTGCCTACGATGGTCAAGATTGGCTGGTCCCTGCCGAAATTGTCCCCCGCATCACCCCTCTGGCGGCGTGTACTTGGCCTTGGCTCTGCCTTTCCGTGCTCGGGATAGTCTATTCTTTCTCACCACCTTCGACCATTCCCATTGGTGCCTCCTCTGGGAACTTAGACTCATTTCCTCTGGGGTTGGCGCCACTACACTTAGACCATTCTCGCATGATGTCACCCTACACTGCCTCCCCTTCCACGTGAACAACAATCCAGACGAGAAAGTCCACTTGTATCTGATCTTCTTCTGGATCAGAATTTTAATTACCGGGTTCATTCTGCTTTTCAGCAATGTGGAATTTGCCAAGTCCTGAAAGAGCTGGACCTCCGTTCATTGATCCGTAGGGAGCTTGCCGATAATGCTGATTTTAGAATTTCCTCCTTCTGGCCGTAGGACGCAAAGGCAGCCTGGACATCCCTTGGTTGGGCCACTGGCTCCTTCCGCAGCTGACCCACTCTGTGTATTTTATCCAGACAGACCCATTTAGGGGATACCTCCAGGAGCAGGTCAGTGAAGAATGTTTGGACTGTCACCTTGAGATCTCTATCTGTGACCTCCTCTGGGACGTTTTGAGGCATATGTTCAAGCACTGCGACCTGTTATCAAGATCTTCGCACTGATGGTTGAGATTGTGTGATAGCTGTGATAGAATGTTCTAGCACCTCCTCTGTTTTCCTGGAATTATCGAGAGATCCTGGATTACTCGTTCATTTAGGTCTACTCTTTTCCCCAGCTTCAGGAGCTCTCCTTTGAACTCCTGAACCACACACTTTAGGTTCGACCTCTGGGAGGAAAATTGCTCTTGGAATGATTCTGTGATCCATGTCTGGAGGTCGGCCAGGCATTGCACTAGGTCTTCCTAGTTAACTGCCATGGGGATCTGCAGTGATTAGGTCCTTTCTTCTGTCGTCACGTCCGGGGGCAATGGGGGCTTGTGGGTCTTCTAGGCGCCAGAACTTGCTGAGAGTACTATCTTCTCCCTGCTGGGCCGTCGCTGGGTTTTCCGTTGTCTCTCTCCCCTACAGTGCCTATGCCTAAAGGGAAAGTATCTGCACCCTCTACTCGCTTGGGCTCTTCTCTTTGAGTTGTTAGCTGACACTCTACAGCCCAGCTAGCATCTGTCCCTTATCCCTTACGGTCGGCGGGTGTCCCGTAAGTGTGACAGCATTGTTTCTTCGGTCGCCTGGTTATAGTTTCCTCTCTGTCTGTGATGGGGATCTGGGGGAAGCCCCTCTCCTCTGCATGTTGCTGGGTCCTTATAATGAAGTTCCAGTTTTATCCTGGTGCCACCGAGGTCCTCCTCGTTCCCCCACCATCCGCCAAGCTTGGTGCAGTTATCTGGTTGCCAGCCCCACAGATCCCAGGAGCAGCTTCTCCCTCTCCTCTGCGGGCGATGCAGTGGTGGAGGCCCACCACTGCTTTTCGCCCCCAGCCCGGGGCCACTCCTTCAGGCAGAAGCCCACTTGCACTGTAGATCAAGGGCATTGGTCCCCTGTTGACCCTCCTTGGGGCGCACCGCAGACACACATGCGCCAGGACCCCTCACCTCTTGTCTGGTTCATGCGCGAGCACTCCGCTGCTCCAGTTTCCCCACCGCTGCGCGGGTTCTCTAGGTGGTTGCCGCCAATGACCGCAGTTACTTGTGTCAGAAGAGGGGCGTGGCCAAAGCTACAAGTAGCCAATGGTTTTGTCAGATGGGGGCCCACTGTGGTCTGCCATGGCCCCCAAGCTGCTACAGGTGCCCTGCTGATTCTTAGCTCGGTCTCGGCTGCTTACTGATAGTGAGTGGTGGCAGGTGGGGCCTTCCCAGTTCCCTGCACTGACAGCCTCCCATTGTGGTCCTTAGCTGCTCCTTTGCTGGGATGTATACTCTTCTTATGGGGAGTCGGTGCTCCCCATGATCACTGGGCCTCGGGGAACAGCATCTGGTCAGAGCCACGAAATCTTGGCAGCAGTGTAAGGCTCTGCTCTGGGGGGCCCAGCTGGGTCTGCATTGGTCTATGCTGTCAGCAGGCCGCCTCACGCAGCCGCAGTGAAGAAGTGCAGGTGGTTGCCTCGGTCTTACTGCATATAACGCTCACTGCTCAGCTGCGCACCGGAGGGTGCCATGCTGTCCAGGGGCCGCTATGCACGGGAGGTGGGGATACTGCTGTTTTTGACACTTTTTTAAAGAGAGGGTCGGGGTCACGCATCGCTCAGCATGTCCTCACCCTGCTGGCGGCCATCTTGGAGCTGGTGTTCTAATATTAACTCATGCATTATGTGGCAGTTGCATAACATATGCAATCACATAATGCAAAGTTGTAATTCCTTATTTCGACAGAAGATCTGTTTAGGATGATGCAGTATATATTTGAATAAAATGTTATGTCATTGTAATAATACTCCTATACCTGGTATTTAAAAACGTTTGTTTTTCAAAATATTTTATTAATTCCTACAAATGAATAGTAACTCAAACATACATATTACCTTGTCCATGCGTCTGGACATTGTCTAACTCTGATGTTCACCCCATTCTAAACCCGCCTCGTTTATAACCAGACAAGGTGCTTATAAAACGCCTCTACAAAATACACAGATTTGGATTATACACTACACTACTGTAAATAATTTGTGTTAATTCACGTATGGACTCCTTAATGGGGGTCCTAACATGACATAACTCCATTTACCTACTCCTTTTTCAACAACCCCATTACTGTAGATCCCTCCAATGTCAGCAACCCGTCCAGCTAACCTTTAAACAACCTCATTACACCCGAGATACTATCAGTGGCCACCATGCTGCACGTTGCTCTGTGGCTGCCTACAGAATAGTTCCATAAATTGACATCCATAGTCATTTGTATGTCCGCACTCGTTTTAGCTAGATGATCTCGCCACATGCATCAGTTCTCAAAGCAATCTCTCTTTTTGGACCAGATCCTGCATAAGCTCAGTTTTGCCTCTTTTTAGCGTTCAGCACCAAATACATTTTGGTCACTGTACCAGTCCTCGCTTTTCACTGCTCTTTTACATCTTTTACACAGTCCTCACTGAAAGGACAGTCTCCTTCTCTCCCTTCAATCTGGGTCTCCCAAAAATGAAGCTTGCAATAATTTAATGTCTCAAGCATCGCATCTTTGTTTCTGTGAATCTGCTGTAGGATCTCCAGTATGGCACTCAACCCTGCTGATAAGGAGGAATATTCCTTGAGAGAGGAGCAGTCCTCTGTCACCTCCATGATCCTGCAGCAGTGGAGGTGCTCTGCATAGGTTGTCAGTAGCATGAAGGTGCCTGCAGAGGTTGCACTGATATGGAAAACTTGTGAATAAGGTAATCCCTTTCTCATAGTCCTCGCGTAGAAATTGACAGGTATTCCAAGTAGCATGCCTGCATTGTCTGGGTCCTCCAGACCAACACCTAAACTTGTGCTGTTGATCTGCTCTGGTCCCAGCACCAATGTGCCGCTCTGCCAGCCGCTTCCTTAACCCCAAAAATGGATTTTGTGTCTCTGCCCCAGTTCGCCTGTGCTTTTAATCTTCCCAGTGTGGGTCTCCCGAACAATCCAAATGTGTAGGTGTCTCACCTCGACCTACTTTAATACTGCAAAACAAAGGGGGTTCTGGGAGTCTCTCAACCTGCACGCATGAACACAGCCCATTGACCTGTTCCTGGGTGTTCCAGAACCCCCTTTGTTTTGCTACTTTAATTATGGGCAAGCTTCCACATTTTACAGCCCACAGCTGCCACCACCTGAAATATCCCTACAAGAGTCCATAGTCATATTTGCCCAATCCTCCTTTCTTATGTTTGAGTTCTTTTGAGTGTTGATTTAGCAAAGTATAAACGCTCATTAATCAGTGATCAGGCACAATGGACACCACATGGCACCACTTCAATTTGTATGACTCCTGCTTGTAATGTTCTGGCCCCTCCATGGGTGGTGTCAGCCCTTGGCTTGGCAGGGATTAACACATCTCACTTAGAGGTAGAAGGCAGCACTCTACTTTGACACCAAGCTGGGGGCTCTGATGGCAGTGTTCTGACGGCAAAAGCCTGTCAAATTTCTCACCTGGCAGAGTGTTATGTGGTGGGTTGGAAGAAGGAGTCTGGCACGCTGAGGAGATTCTTTTACTTTCTTTAATCTAAATTATGAGTAAATGAAATAACTCGCTGAGGCAGAGGTAAGCGAGAGGAGCTTTATTTAACGGCCCCCGGAGACCGGGGCAGTCCTAACAGAAACAACCAACAATGTTCCAGGTGGAACGGGGAGGGGAGAACATTCTCTGTTCCGTGTGGAACGGAGTGACGTGGGAGTGACATATAACTTCACAACATCTCCTTATCTATGTGAAAAATGGGTTGGGAAGGGGGGGGGTGCAGAGGAGGGAACGGGAAGGGTGGTTAGAGAGCTTGGCAGGTTGGCAGCGGTTTATCAATAGTAGATGAAATCATTGCTGAAATTCCGGATGATCTTGCGATTCCTCTTCGACAAGTTGCCAGCGGAAGTTCCTTTATCATCCGGACGGTGTTCGCTGCTTCTTGTGTTTTTGGTGTGGTATGTCCCTTTAGGAATGATTTCATTTCTTGACCCTGCACCATCATGGTATGTCTTTTTAGGATTGAGTTCCTTTCTTGACCCTGCACCATCATGTGAGTTTGTGGAAGTGCTCGGTCTGTATGTGTCGTTGGTTATTTTCACGAGATCGTCGTGGGACCATCTCCTTCCATCATCTAATGTGACAGATTTTTGGTGGCAGTGTATGACTTTTTGTGGAGGTCTGAACTTGGATTCGCCCTTCAGTGTGTTCTTGGGTTCTCTGATACAAACCCAATCTCCTTCTTGGAGGACCATTTGTTTTGCCCCATTCTTCTGGTCGTAGTATGTTTTATATTTCTTTTGTTTCTCCTTTATGGTTTTGTGGACTTGTTCCATATCTACTCTTCGTTCTGTTTTCATTCTTCCCTCGCCAGTATCTAAGAAGATCCATGCTGGTCTCAGTTGGTTTGTTGCGGGTTAAGGTGAAGGGCTCCAATTTGGTGGTGGAGTGTGGCGTTGTTCTGTATGCGTATATAGCTTCCTTGAGGGTTTCTATCCATGGTAGAGCATTCGCTGTAGCTAGCTGGATGACACTTTTTATCATTCTATTCATTCTTTCTACCAATCCATTGGACATTGGGTGGTACAGTGATGTGGTGATGTGATGGATACATTTGTTTTTTAGGAACTCTTTGAATTCTGACGAAGTAAACTGGGACCCGTTGTCTGATACGATTTCTCTGGGGTCACCTTCCCTGTTGAATACCTCGGTGAGAAAGTCGATGACATTCTTAGTAGTTACACTGCCTTCCACCACACCCCATTCGGTCCATTTGGAAGTGTAGTCAACAATTACGATGATGAATATTTTTACTGTCTCTAGGTTTTCGAAGGGGCCCATGATGTCTATTGCCAACTTTGACCATACATGTTCCGGGGTTTCCACAGGCTGAAGTGGTGTTTTCCTTAAAATTTTAGATTTGTCACTGGAAGCACAGGCATAGCAGTTTTTGACTGTCTCTTCCGCCTCTCTCCACATGTTGGGCCACCAGTAGTTGTTTCTCAGTCTATTCTTCGTCAAACTCCTTCCCAGATGCCCTTCATGGGCTAGTTCAAGCACTCTCCTTCTGAGTGCCACAGCTGGAATTACTCTATTTCCGCTAAAGATGTGATTTTCGTTCATGGATATTTCATCTTTAAAAGGTGAAAAGTTCGCCAATTCTTCACTAACATTAACCCAGTCGTTCATCACAGCCCTTCTTATTTCTTGTTGTTCTGTGTCGGCCTTGGTGATGCGTGCCCATTCATCGGAGGGGATGGCAGGGTTTATGGTGGCTATGATGTCTTCATATAGATCTTCGTTTCCAATGTCTTGTTTGTCTTGGATGGTGGGTAACCTGGAAAGGCAATCGGCTACTTTGTTCTGTGGGCCAGGAGTGTAACAGATTTGAAGATTGTATTGCATAATGTCTAAGAACCAGCGCCTTATTCTTGGCGATATGAGGTGCGGCGTTTTCGATTGCAAGATGTTGATAAGAGGTTTGTGATCAGTCTTTAGAAGGATGGGTAGACCCCAGATCAGGTTCCTGAAATGTTGTAGGGCCCACTTGACAGCTAAAGCCTCTCTTTCGATGGTGGAATAATTCAGTTCAGCACTCCTAAGTACTCTCGACGCAAATGCGATGGTCACAATATTGCCATTCTGTTGCTGTTCTAATACTGCACCAAGACCGATCTTGCTGGCATCTACTGACACAATTGTTTTTGCTTTATTATTAAACATGCTTAGGGCTGGAGCTTGGTTGATATCGGACTTGAGGTTATCAAATTCATTTTTGCATTCTGTGGACCACTCAAATCTGTTGGATTTTTTCATGAGTTTCCTCATGTTTTCCGTCCTGTTGGCGTAATTGCTCACAAATTTGGAGTAGTACTCCGTCATCCCTAAGAAACTTTTCAATTGATCCTTGTTGGTGGGTTCTATTAAACTCAATATTGTGTCCAGGAGTTTTTTTTTTAGGACGGATTCCTCTAGCATCTATGGAATGGCCAAGATAAGAGACCTGGCTACACTTTATGTTGCATTTCTCTAATTTGACAGTGAGTCCGCTTTTTTGCATTATTCGTAAAAAACGCTCATTAGCTTGGCATCGTGTTCTTCCTCGGTTTTGGCTGATATGAGGATGTCATCTTGGAAGCATTGCACGCCATTGAGACCTCCAAAAAGATGTGACATGAGTCTCTGGAACACTGCTGCGGCCGAAGCAAGTCCAAATGGCATTCTGTTGAACATGTATGCTCCCAGCGGTGTAACGAAAGACGTGAGGGCTTTCGAGCTGTCGTCTAAGGCAATCTGGTGATATGCCGATGAGAGATCTAAGGTGCTAAAAAAACTTGCCGGTTCCATGGTCGAGAGAAGTTCGGATATGTTAGGAAGTGGGTGTCTGTCGACCCATATGTTTTTGTTTAGATCTCTTAGGTCGACACACATTCGTATGGAATTATCGGGTTTCTTTACTATGACAATGGGGGCAAGCCATTCAGAACTCTCTATGGCTTGTATGATGTTCTCCTTGCGCAGACGTGTGAGTTCATCCTTAAGTGCTGCTTTGGTCCCAAAAGGTACTCCACGCACTCGATGGACCACAGGGACGGCACCTCTTTTCAATATGATTCTGTGTTGGAAGCCTTTAAGCAATCCTATTTCATTGCTGAACACTTTGGGAAAAAGTTCAGCCAAGCTAGCTTTGACGTCGGTAGTGTTTTTGAACACGCTCAGTACGGGGATATCCTCCCCGGGGTGAATTCTTACTTGGAGGGCTGCTTGTTCTTCCCACCCTACTACTGAGGACCCATTTCTGGCTACGAACAATTTGCAGTATGTTTGTCTGTCATGAAACTTGAGTTTGATCCACGTGTACCCCATGATGTCAATGGGTGTCTTTCCATACCCTGTGGCCCTCACCGAGGAGCTTCGTAGATCGTGAGGCTTGCCTGATAGCACTTTCACGAAGGTTTCGAGATCCACCATAGTGTAGGGGGACCCTGTGTCCACCATTACTTTCAATGGTATGTCGTTGATATACATGTCAACCCATGGGCCACTCGATCCTTGGAAGGGGGTGACTGTGAGGATTTTTACTCGTGGGCATGTCTCATTCACAGACAGCATGTTGTCTGACCTTTGATCGTAGTCCACAGTTTTCACTGACCCATATCTGTTGACAGGTCGTCTGTTGTTGTTGTCGGATCTACGTGGTCCGCCTCGGGTGTTTCGACAGACTTTGGCAAAGTGGCCCAACTGGCCACACTTGTAACATTCCACATTGTTAGCTGGGCACGTTTTCCCAACGTCGTGGCGTTTATACCATCCACACTTCTGGCAGCGCGTGGGGTTTTGGTTGTCGTAAGCTGATGCCCTTCCCCTTCTGGAGTTTCCTCTTTTATTTTGAGGAGCACTTCTTACAGCTGCTATTAACGCCCCATCCGGGTCGTGGTCAAAACCGCCTTCCACACACTTCACTTCAACACCCTCTTTCAGGACCAGCCTCTCTTTCATGCAGCGGTCTCCAAATTCCATACTTCTCACTATTTCGGTGGCTTGATCTAATGAGGGATTCTTTGTCTGCCATAGCTTTTGCTGTATGCGGGGATCAACTACGTTGAGCACTAGTTGATCTCTCAAATATTCGTCACTGACACCTGTGAATTCACACGTGGACATGAGTACTCTAAGTGAAGCAAGGTATGCATCAACTGACTCGCCCTTTGTTTGCTTACGAGAAAAGAACTTGTACCTTTCTAGCACCACATTTGTTTTGTTACCGAAGTGCTTGGTGAGTTTGGCCAGGGCACTCTCAAACATCCGATTTCCGTCTCCCCCTGCACCATCTGGGTCTGGAAGCGCCCTAAATATTCTCAGGCCTTCTGTTCCTATGCAGTTTAAGAGGGTTGCTTCCTTGAGGTCATCGTTGAATTTACTTCCTCCGATGGCCCTGAGATATATCTGGAAGCTGTCAAGCCATTGCTCCCAAGGGCAGGTTGGTGTTCCAGGACAGGGAAGGAACTTAGTGGGGTGTGGCACGTTCTGCATGGTTGGTTGGTTGAAGGAAGTTCTGCGGTTCGAATTGCGCTGCCGTTGAAAGAAGATAAAGGGGCAGTGATGCGATGTGCGTTATGTTACTTGGTGAACTGTCTCAGGCAGTATTCATAGTGGTGTGCACAGTCGTGGCGCTGTGGATAGCTGACAGTGTAATGGTGCACTTTGATTCTGGGTGTGCATTGCTCGTGGTCACATTTAATTAATGTCACTGAGTGTAATTGTTGGTGCACGTTCAGTCCAGGGAATGTGCACTGTGCCTGGTGTCACAGTTTCACCATACTATCACTTGAATGCTGGTGTTTAATGTTCAGTTGGAAGGTACTTGTGTTGCTTTGCAATTTTCACTTGGTAAATGTTCTCTTGGTTGGTACTTGTGTTGCTTTGCAACCTTCGCTTGTTACCCCTTTTTTTTTTTTTTTTTTTTAAGCGAGAGGTTATCTTTTATTGTGTCGGGACTGCCGAACACAGCTGATTACTATTACGGCGTCGTCGCTGTGGAAACAATGATCGGGTCTGCCCAAAATGGCCGCACGTACGGCACGTATAGAGGTTCTTTCCTCTAATTGTCGTTGGTCGGCGTTTCAATTGATGCGCGCTCGCGCAATGCTAGTGATGGCGTGTGGGGTATTGGTCGAATATGAAAGTGGGAGAATTGTACCTTTGTCAGCGTCGCTGCATCTGTGCTGTTGGCGGCTCGACTCCTTCCCCCCCCCTTTGGGGCAGCAGGGTGGGGGCGGGGTGGGCAGCAGTGAGAGAGAGCCGCGGAGGAGCCGCCGGGTACGCTGTTGTGCCGGAGGATGGCCGGGATGCTGGCAGGGAAGCTCCGGGGGCCGGATGTCGCTCGCTCATGGGGCCTCGTCGCCAAATTAAATAACTCGCTGAGGCAGAGGTAAGCGAGAGGAGCTTTATTTAACGGCCCCCGGAGACCGGAGCAGTCCTAACAGAAACAACCAACAATGTTCCAGGTGGAACGGGGAGGGGAGAACATTCTCTGTTCCGTGTGGAACGGAGTGACGTGGGAGTGACATATAACTTCACAACACCCATCTCACTTAAAGGTAGAAGGCAGCACTCTACTTTGACGCCAAGCTGGGGGATCTGATGGCAGTGTTCTGACGGCAAAAGCCTGTCAAATTTCTCACCTGGCAGAGTGTTATGTGGTGGGTTGGAAGAGGGAGTCTGGCACGCTGAGGAGATTCTTTTACTTTCTTTAATCTAAATTATGAGTATTGTCTAGCTCTCCCTATTGCTAAAGGGAATACCCTATGGAAACTAAAGGTGCTTGTCAGATGTCCAAAGTAATTATGTCCTCCGTCCAAGCTAACTCTTTCTGACCCTGCCACTAAATATAGTTAATGTATATGGGCCAAGAGAATGTGTCTTCTTACCCCGGTCTTCTCTTCTTCATGGATAGTCTTTTTTTAACCCCTTAAATGCCAGGTTATTATGCAAGTCTATGCCAAAAAGACGAGCATACTCGTCCTTGGCATTAAGGGGTTTTAATATACAGGTTTCCGTTTGGCTCATAGAATTCTTAGCGTAATCTCCATTCATATTCTCTCATCAACTCTTCTAGTTCAAAATGACTTTTGGGTCTTGTACTTTCTATGGCATTATCTTTGGAGGACTTTTCCTTCCAGTAGTTTGTCATACTCTTTATTTATTTATTCATTTCAATGTATAAAGCACGCAGCGGCCCTGAGGCATTGTGGTGCTGTTACAGAGGGTTAAGGTGGATACAGATTCCATTTTCAAGGCTTTTCTGAACGCCGTGAAGGAGGTTTCATTTCTGAGCTTGAGTGGTAGTGCATTACAGTTTTTTGGTGCTAACACCGAGAAGCAAGCCCCACCAGCGTTGACTCTTTTGAAGGCTGGGACTGTAAGCTGGTGTGAGTATTGGGCTCGTTTAGGTCTGTTTGCGAGCGTCTGGTGAATTCCTTCTGACAGGTGAGGGGGTGCCGAGTGGGAGAGGCAACTGTGGGAGATGGCAAGGGTCTTCAACAGTATACGCTCTTTGACTGGGAGCCAGTGGGCGTCTCGTCTGGCCTGAGAGATATCTCTCCTAGGAATGCTTAGAGCCGCTCTAAGGGCGTTATTCTGTGTTATTTGCAGTTTGTTGAGGTTTTTAGATTAAGTGCTTAGGAGCACGACAGCTTAGCCCCAATGGTGGCCCTGGCTGTATTAAGACAATTTTTAGCTGAGAGGTACGGTTTTAATGCATTCATGATTTTGGTTCTAAGAGCCGCTGACGATGAGATGGCACTGTCTTGACGCTTCATTGATAGGGTGGAGTTAAGGTACACACCCAGTGTTTTCACTGCAGCAGAGACCGTGATTACGGTGTTCTCAATGCTGAAGGTGCTGAATTGACTGTCTAGTTTGTTCAGAATTTCCTTGGGACCTACCAGTAGCATTTCGGTTTTGTCCACATTGAGATTTGAGACATAGACCGTTAGCCGCCATCCTGGCCTGGATGAAGGTATAGGTCTCTGTGAGGGTGTTTAGGTCTTGCTCGTAGAAGCATCACATATATGTTCTTCCCAGACTCCTTGCTCAGGCTTTCCTAAATTATGTTTGCCTCTCTTCCCTTTTAGGCTTTCTTTGCAAAGGATTCTCTCTCTGAAGTGGTCTGCTCTTTTATCTTGTTCACTGGCAAGCTTTATCTCATCTTTCTCGTTATGTGCCTCTGGTTTATACTTTCTCGAGCCTCCAACTCCGCAGATATAGGGTGGTTGCCCTTCCTCACAAGGTTTTAGATCAGTCTCTTTTGGCTCACCATCTGGGTTGATTAAATGTCTCTTTTATATATTGCTCATTTCTATGGCCTCCTGCTATTCTCGATTTTGCCCATTATATATCGTTGTGCTGGGAAAGGTTGCAGGGCACTGCTCTTGCTTGGGTACTGCTTGTCGCTGCTCCGATTGCTGTTCTTGGTTCTTTGTCGGGTGGCTGCCTTCTACAGACGCTGGCGATTATGTTGTGTTCAGGCTTCCTGTCTCAGTAGTGTGAGCAATGTTCCTCTGTGTCCTGCCTACCAATCTGCAAGCGTGGTTGCACCACTACCAGGTACTTCACGCTTTTCCTTCTCATACAGATTCCTTTACAGTTGCACACACTGGGGCTCCGGCATCTCCCACTGTGTTTCTCTGGCTCATCAAGTCACGGGTTTCGCGACCTGTCATGACTCCTCCTTCACATGGCGTGATGTCAGTGGGATTCCACTGCTCATAGAACTCTCCTTCTCCTCTGACTCGTTCCAGTTAAATACTTGTATCCGGTTAAAGAGACCTTACTTTCTTTTTCCACATACTTTTCTTTTCACATTGTCTTCAGACAAACAAAGTTGCCACACTACTCTTCGTAGAAGATAGTCCCATATATGCAGCTATGGTAGAAAACTTAGGGAGTTCCTCACAGGAATGGGAGTCCTTGTACCCAAAGAGGGAGTCTCTCCCGGTGATGTTCCCCTTGCCTGGACCCCTAGGGGAGGGTCTTGAAGAGTAGGCTCAACACTCTAGCCTCAGCGGGGCGAGTCCCCCCATTCCCCTTGGGGAGAAGGAACGAATAGCTACGATTCATCACCGTATTTACATTTAGACATTCAATATCGTGGCTGTAGCATCAGTTAACATACAGATGCAGAGGATAAAAGCCTGCCCAGGCGAAACAGATGTTCCCCCATGAGGAAGCCAAAGGCTTAACTGCAGGGTTCTGCTTTTAGAGGGCCCACGCTTTGAATGATTGGCATTGTTTAGTGGAAGTAAATACCCTCTGAATTGGGGTGAAAGGTGCATTTATTTGGCCAAAGGAAGAGAAAATGGCGAGTTGGCTCTGAGGAACGGGGATCGAGAGTCCAATGGGTTAATGGCCCCATTCATGTCATGACTAGCTTTCAAAACTATCATCTAGCCACCTCGTCCCTGGGCCCCTCTCCCTCGCTGCACAGATCATTCGATCATCTGTTGTCTGATTTTAGAAAACATATTGTTTGTATTTCATGTAGGATGGCCAACTTTACAAAATGGTTTCAATTAACACTTATGACGTGGTAGCACATCAGAAGCAGCCTCCAGTGTGCACGGTTCATGCAGTGTTGTTTGTGACCATCTCTCCCTCCGTCCCGTCAGCCTTTTGGTAACATTAGTGGCAGATAGCATTTTACACATACACAGCATAACAAAAAAAACAAAAATGTAGGACTATTATGCATGCAGGACAATGACCTGTTAAGGATCTGTCCAGGCCCTGCGGGGTAAATGACATGCAAACGTAATTTGCATATGTATTCACACCAACAGTAGTGACTATACTGAAAAGGCATTGCAGGGAGCATCAACAATCTTTGATAATTAATGGCACCATGGGGGCATTACAAAAGTTCTCCATGAGAAAGCCGAGAGGAAAAATAACTTTATGGGAAATATATGAATTGTCCATATTACTTTATATTTGTATTTTATTTGTATTTTATTGATTTATAAAGCGCCTTACGCCAAAGTGCTGTACAAATAACAACATGATACATAAAACATGAACGATAAACTGTTGAAGCATAACAATATGAATCAATCAATCAACCAAACAACAAAACAATGGAAAGAGCATTTAACTGAAAGGGGAGAGGGGAAAGGGAGATGGGACAGGTTGGGGGTGGAGTGAAGGAGGAGGAGGGCAAGAGGGGGAAAGGGCGGGAGGAAGAGGGAAGTAGAGTAGGGGAGGGGAGAGAGTCAGGGAAAGAGAGAAGAAGGGGGAAGGGGATTCAAGGAGGAGGATGGAGAAGGAGAGATTTCAGGGAAGTGCGGAATGAAGGGAAGGTGGGGGAAGAACGGCTGGCAAGAGGAAGGGAGTTCCAGTGTAAAGGAGCCAAGAGCTGGAAAGAGCGAAAAGGTGAGGAGGCACAGGGAGGAGGAGGTGAAGTGAGAAGGAAATGGTCAGCAGATCGGAGGGAACGGGAGGGAGAGTAGAAGGAGAGAAGGGAGGGGAGAGATAAGGGGGGGCAAGACCATGAAGAGATTTGAAGACAAGACAGAGAAATTGAAATTTAAGTTGGGAGTGAAAAGGAAGCCAGCCAAGGTAGGAGAGAGAGGAATATATGAAGCAACTCTATAGTCAAGTAAACTATGAGTGAGTTTTTATAATGGCATATAGTAACCTCATGATATAACAATAAGCTAAGAACTGAATCACTTACAGGTACTGCAGATAAGACACAGTGAGATGAAAGTATTTACCCTGGATCACCCACTTTAAGCGGTAAATATGGTCGATTCAGCATTTAACATATCTTGTATATCTTGTATAAGCGTCTAACAACTAATGCCCAATAAATAAATTAAATAAATACATCTTCTCAGGTTTACTTGATATGATATAAATGATTATTAAGGTTTTGGTCCCATGTTCTTAAATAATACTTTGTTTATAGCAATGTCATGAAAAGAACATGCATGATGGGCTAGACTTGCGCTATATCAATCATCATAGAAACATGTTGAGTCAAAAGAGTATGGCTCTTTTCCCCATCCTTCCTGGAAGGTCACAGTACCACCTTGTAAAGTAATGTGACCCTGAACCTACGTCCCTTGGTGTTTTTAAACCATACTCTTCTCATTTCTCATCACCCACCGTTCCCGTTTCTTAAGGGACGAACGTCCTTGCTAATAGTCCCCTTCCCTCCCATCATTGTCTAGTTGCTGCCAGTTTAATGCTCTCTTGACAAACTACTGTGTTAGGGGGTTTCACAAACTCCTCGCAGAACTTCTCTGCTGCCCTGAATTCCAACTTTCACACTAAAGAGTGCGAGCTGGGCAGGCTCCCCGTTTGAGGAGGTTTGGGCGATTATGGTAACTGAAAGGTTTCTTTGTGTTTTTTTTTCTTTGCTTGCTTAATCAAAAAGGCCAGAGAGATAGACTGCAGGAGTTGGCGTTTGTGGGGGCAGGAGTGGGAGACTAATGTAAATGGCCAAACAAAGACAGGTGTAATATGACATTCATGTATGGTCTTTTAACAGGGGATTGGGCTAATGTTCTTATTTAAGGTTTGTTTCAGGGCAACCAAATTAGTGAGTCCATGTCATCTGAACACCACTGGTATTTCCTAGGAAAATCATTGTTTTCCGATAGTTAACCCAGTTCAGACAAGACTACAACTCCCAGAATGCATTGAACTGTTAAACGAAATCGCAGAACTGGAAATGGTTGCTAAGATGACATGGAGTCACCTTGCCAAACAATATTCTTTACTGGGAAGCAAAACAGTTTGGGTGAGTAGGGGGAAAATGAACAAAGTAAAAAGAGTACTACTAGCAAAGGGGCCAGGAGTTGAAAAATGAAAGTTTGAAGGCTAAGTTGGTTGCGCAGATAACTTGTCTTGGAACTCGCATCATTGACAGATATTCGCACAAATGGCCAGCTTTTGCCATCTGACAAAAGGTAGTTAGCACAATTCATTAGGTATTTCAATATGTTGGCATTGGGCTTGCATCATATGGTAATTTGGTTATTTTAATAGAGCTTCATGTACGCGGAGCACTTCTAAGCTCTGTATTAATGTGTTATTATTACTGCAGTAAATCAGACTTAGGAAACGGACACGAAAACTTGATTCAACCACTCTTTATTAATAAACTTGGAGAAACCTTCTGTAGTCCCTAGTACAAAGATGGATTCCCTAAGCTACAAAACAATAAAGTCCTCGGTTCAAAACATAAGCTAACCTATTACTAACCTACTCCAGTAGAAAGGGAAGTAGATGGAAAACAATCCTTAGCCTGTGTTACGTGTAGGGTTATTCCAGACTCCGACCCAATGGTGCATAAACTCTGAGAGCTGCTATGAGAAGGAAAAGGGAAACCGTTCCAAACGAAGTGCCACTAAAAAGCTATCTGATCAGTACCGAGTTCTATCCCGTCTCCATGGGTAGTCCAATTGGACTGGTTTTGGTCAGTAAGTCTGCTTCCAAGAGTACTGGTCTTTGAACCTTCCTAGTTCTCCAGCCTTGGGTAGGCGGTGGGCTCCTCCAGCCAGGTTCACTCTTTCTGTATTGTCTGACACTCCTGGGCTATAGACTTCTTGGCTTACCCTTTTTGGGTTATGGGTTCATCTCTGTCTTGTGATTTCTTAGTTAGCCATTTGTGGACTATGGTTCCTCGATTTCCCCCCCTCGTGGGCTATAGACTTCTCCAGCCTTGATGGTTTCTTGGTTTGGCCCTTGCAGACTATGAGCATCTCTCGCTCCTGTAGCTCTTTGGTTTTCCACTAGCAGGCTGTAGACTTTTCTCGCATCTTTGGTTCTTAGTTTTGACCCCTTGCGGACTATGGGCGCTTCTCGCCCGGTGTTTAATCAGTTCTCCGCTAGTGTGCTATAGGCCGCCTCATCTGCCCTTTTGGTTTCTTAGCGCATCTTTCTGGGGCTGTACTCTCCATCTGCCTCTTTGGTTCTTTGTTTGGCCCCTCGCGAGCTGTGGCTATGGTTGGCTTCCCTGTGTGGGTAGCTGCAGCACTGGCCTTCCCAGACATCTGTTCCTTTCGCCTTTGGCGTTGGAGTTTCCTACGTCAGTGGCCACGTAGTACTTGGGGACTCTGCCTTCTCCAGAGCTCCGGTCTTCTCCCACCTGACCCGAACGGGACTCCTTCCTGGCACAGCTCTGCACGCCTCCAATTCCCACTCCTCGACGGATGCACCTTTCTCATCCAGCTGACTTTAAGTTACTCCCTGGGAGGAAAGGAACAATCCGGTTGGTCCTGGCGTCAGGTGAAAGGTGGCACCATTTGCAAGTCAGAAACCAAGGCTCTCATCATAAACGGACCCTGTAGTTGATTGTCCTGATCAGTTCCCATATACCTCGCAAACATTGGACTGTGATTAAAGGGGTGGGGCAAAAGTTGTCGTCTTTGGGCATTCCTTGTCCCCAAGAAGGGGGCGGGTCACCCCATCTGGGATCCCGCTTGCCCTGTCCCCAAGGGAGGCTATTGGGTAGCAGACTCAACTCCCTATTACCAAAGGGGGTGGCTCCCCCTTGGGGAGAAGGGACAAACTCCCTGGATTTATCACACTCCCTGGATTTGTCACATCACCCACTGATGGTGCTTGATTCATCGCCCTCATAATGAAGAAGGGCCTGGTGATGTGCCACCAGGGTTTGCTACTTGTTGCATGGCATTATCCCATTGCCAAAACCAGCATGTTGCACATGAATTAGCCATCCGGCGTGCAACTATTTGCAGGAAGTTAACCTTATATGCCCGGGACACGCACCATTAGGTAACTATTGCTATCCCATGCCCATGTATTCATGCCATTTTCTAGATACTGTGATCGGATACTCGGGTACACACCATATACTAGGTTTTCCTATTAGATGCTCATGCACTCGCACCATTTGGCAGGTTTTGTTATACTTTGTCTAGTGCTTTGAAGTAGCTTTAAGAAACTCTTTGTAACCTAACCTTACTTAAATGTAGCTGGGAGCTGCCTCCTTTTTCACAACTGTCTAACTCCATATATTGAACAGCCATTCCCTATCTTCTGTTGGAGCATTTGCAATGGTCTCGAAGTGCTGTGTTCACCATCTGAACAACTATTGCCTCTTGCCACACTTTCAATTGAGACAGAATTGCTCAAAAATAGATCAGGCACCAGCAATAGACGCTTTTGCAGCAGCAACATCTAGGAGAGTGCCTTTCATTTAGACAGCGAACAAAAAGATGAGATGAAAATGAATTCCTGTTTAAAATATTGTTGTAAACAAGGTCTACTTTTTAATTGTAAGTACAAGACAATAAAACAGTGTGACAAAATGGCTTCTGCCCCGGAGCACTACAAGGGTGAGTAGAGGCTAAAGCGCCTACTCAGCCCTTACACTAATACAAACCAAGAGCCAACCCATTTCTAGAGGCAAAACAGACACAGTTCAGAGATCCTTCGCCTTTTGTGGTAACGTGGGCTGAGGGAAAGCTATTCTCGCAAGAGGGGTGTGAATGTGGTTCAGTAGCAACCTAAACAAAAATAAAGGAATGATCAATCAAGGAGCTATACAAATATATGCTTTCATCAAACACACCATGGACATAACTAACTAGAAAAACCCTGGCCTTCGCTCGGGTCCGCAGCTGAAAGTGATTTTTTTTTTCCGGATTCCTGCTATGCTTGCCGTGGCTCTCTCCACCGAGGTGCTGCGGAGCTACCCCCGCACCATCAGCCGCAATCGGGGTGTCTAATGGCCCCAAGATCACCATGAACGCGGCGCAGGCGTACATCTCCGGCGGCCGTGCTGTGACCAAGATGGCGGCCGCCTCCATGAACTTGCATTGCTGCGTCTCACTGGCCCCTCCTCACCGGCGCACTGTGGACTCCGGGGCCCAGTCCCCCCCGGTGCGCACTAGAGGTGCTAGGACGGCACCCGCTTCTGTCCGCCTGCCAGTTTTTCCTCGCTTCAGATGGTGGTGGCCTATGCTCCTGGCCGGCCCGGCTCCCACAGGCTCGAGAAACACTGAGGGCGCCCGCACCATCAACGGCCCACCGCCAGCTACGGTGAGCGAATACTCTGCCTCTTCGCTATACTGAGGCCCGCCCTGCTCACACCCCGCAGCCTGCAGGATCCTAGTCTGCTGCCTGTTACTGGACTGTGCCTGAAAGCCCTGTTGTGTCTGCCAGCATTGAAGCCCTCACGCATCCTCGGGAGCCTGCGGCAGGGCTCCATAATAATTGAGTGCCTCCCTGGAATCGAGCCCCCCTGCCTGCCGGGGTCGGCGTGGCCCCCGGCTCTCGTGAGGAAACCAGGTGAGCCTGGCCGCCCCTCCAACGTATGTGGCGGGCCCTGACTCCCCCTGCCTGGAGAGCTTGGGGAGCCCTGATCCTCAGCTCTGGCTCTGACTCCGCCATTGACTGTCCCCCAGCTCGGAGCGCAACGCCTTCCTTCGCTTCCTGTGGCGCCACTGCCCAACTCCACTCATCACCAGCCGGGGTGAGCCTGCCTCAGCCTTTTGCACCCTGGGCCCGGGCCGTAGAGGACGACTCAGAGGCCCATCGCCACCTGGCACTGCAAGGCTTCTCCCCTACGGCAGCCAACATCACCCCCTGAGGCCTCAGAACCACTTCCCGCCTATTCAACCCCCTGGGGCACTCCGGCCCACCTCATCTTTAGATTTCCCCAGCCTCCGCCGTCCCTAGCTCTGTACAATGCGGACTCTGGGCTAAGCCCCGGAGGGCGCCCCCTCTCCCCGAAGTCATGACCAAAGCATTAAAATCCTCCAAATCGGCTGACTTCTCTACTATGCTGCAGGCCGCGGAGAAGGGGAAGAAAACAGACCCCCTTAAACTCACACCCCAGAAGGCGACTGATAAAGGGACGCTCACAACCAGGGAGGACCTCCAGGCCTTCATGACGGATATCAAGGCGTAATTCAGAACTTGTATGACAGAGCTCACTGCTAAATTAGAGCAGACTGCACAAAGGGTCAGCAGCATCGAGCAGAGGGTGGTGGAGGCCCGAAGACCTAGCCATGGATCACTCCAACTCGCTAACTGAGATTCAACGTGCCATCCAGACGTTAATGGAGAGAACCGAAATTCTTGAATTCAAACAGGAAGACATGGAAAACAGCTCCCGCCGCAACAACCTGCGCATCTGAGGGGTGCCTTCCTCAATCTCTGACAAGGAGCTCCCCGAACACAAACACCTTCTTCCAGTCCTTGCTACCGGACCTAGACGAGGCTCCGCTCTTACTTGATCGAACCCACAGATTGCGCTCTCGCCGGGGAATGGACACTGACCCCCCTCTGAACGTAATTACAAGGGTCCACTTTTACACCACCAAGGAGGCCATTGCAGCGATAGGCCGCACTAAAGGCGAGCTTTCAGGGCACCCCGCTACAGATCTTCCAGGACCTCCAATCTAACTCTCCAGAAGTGCAGATTGCTCCGACCTCTCTCGCTCCGAGATCAGCAGATCCGCTACCGATGGCTCTTTCCAACGGCACTTCAATTTTCATACAAAGGCACCCCCGCACCATCAGCCACCTTGAAGATGCAGCTTCGATCCTTCATCCAAACTCTCCCGGGGCCTCAGTCCCATCTTCCCCGGGCCGGGCAGGCCACATGCCGAGCGCGGCTTCTCCTAAGCCGAGACGAGCCCCCTGGTCAAAAGCACAGAGAAGCCACAAACCCAAGTGACGTGCGAGGACTCCCGCGCAAGATACATGGCACCGGAACCACCTAATTCTTTGAGCTCGCTGCGGACCCAATGCGGTCCATACCCTCCTCCAAGGTGGATACCACCACTTGGCCCTTGGAGAGACTCTCGACCATGTTGGTCCTTCTGTCGGAAGACAGTTTGGGTGGACAGGGGTTGGACCGTTGGAGGCCCTCCCATTGGAGGCCGATGTTGGAAGTTCGGATCTCCCGTTGGAGACCAGTTAGGAAAAACCTTCAGCCCCAGGTGACCCCAAAGCTGCTGTTCCCTCGCAGTTATGGCTGACTCGCCTCATCCCCATTCCCCCCCCACTGAACTCGGACCTGATGCGCCAGCCCCCACATCTAATAAAACTAAAATTTACCACTCTGAACGTCAGGGGTCTGAACCCCCCCCCCCCGAAAAGGTAATCCATCCTGCAAAGGCTACAGGACGACGGGACCTCAATCGCTTTTCTACAAGAAACTCACCTAATCCCAGCAGACTTTTCCCGCCTGCGAAGCAGACTCTTCCCCCTACAATTTTTGGCATCCAACGGAACCAAGAAGGGTGGCACTGCCATCCTCTTCACAATAGATTTAAAGCCCCAGATCCTGGACTCACTAAGATGCCAATAGGGTCACTTTGTGGCAGTCAAATGCATCATCTGTGGCCAGCTTTACACCCTTGTCTCCACTTACCCCCCGAACGAGCACCAGGAGGGATTCTATCAGGACCTGGAAGCTCCCTCCTTCCATTCCTCGAGGGACAAGTAGTCATCGGCGGAGACTTCAACGGGGTCCCGGACCCCCTTAAGGATAGGTCTCACCCCCCAACATTCAGGGACCTGAAGTTGGCGACAGCCCTGCTTCACTTGTTTTGCACACTGAATATCGTTGACACCTGGAGGGTGCTATCCCCGGAAGAGAAAGATTACTCCTTCTACTCGTATGTGCGCTGCACCTTCTCCAGGATCGACCTATTGCTGGCTTGCCCCCAGATTCTGTCCTTCACGGACGATGTCACGATTGGCCCGCGGATCATGCCCCAGTCTCGCTCACCCTGCGGTCCCATGACCCGGACCCTCCTCTCCACCGTCAGTGGAGGCTGTATGACCCCATCTTGGGCGACATGGCAGTGAGGGACTCAATTGCCAGGACAATTAAAAACTTTTTCGCTGAAAACCACAACGAGGACACTTCCCCGGCTAACACCTGGGATGCCATGAAATTAAAGCTGTACTTAGAGGGGAATTGAGTGCCCAAGGTGCGGCATTCCGCAAACAGAAGCATGCGGCCCGTGCTACCCTGGAAGCCAAGGTCCGTGACACTGAGGCCACTCATAAACGAAAGGGCTGGTCCCCGAAATCTTACAGCATCCTACAGATGGCAAGGAAGAGGCTCGAGGCGCATTATGCTGACTCCACAGCAAGCCTGCTGACCAGAACCAAGCAGTGGTACTACGTCCACAACAAGAAGGCTAATAAGATGCTGGTCAGCAAACTGGCTAAAGAAAAGAGCAGGAACACCATCCTGGGTCTCCGCGACTCGCAAGGGAAGATCCACCATGCGGACCACGAGAAATTACGCCTAGCAGTCGCCCACCAGTCGGAAATAATGGCATTCCCGCGGGACCAGGCCGAGCAGCGCTCATATATCCAGGGGGCATTGCTCCCGCTCCCGACTCCAGAGGCAAGGGAAGAACTCTAATCACCTATTACTAATGAGGAAGTGGAGGAAGCCATCAAAAGCCTGAAGCGGTCCTCATTCTTAAACCTGGAAAGGACCCCCAGGAGAATAGTTCTTACAGACCCATCTCCCTGTTGAACTTGGACGCCAATATTTATTCCAAGATCCTGGCCAACCGTCTTGCGCCCACTCTTCCGAGTATTATCGACCCCGATCAGACAGGGTTCATTTTCCATAGGTCGACAAAGGACAACATTCGCCGGGCACTGGATCTAATTGAAGTTGCCAAACAGGACTCCCAACAACTGGCCTTGCTGGCTCTGGACGCAACCAAGGCCTTCGACAAGGTGGACAGGCCCTATCTACACCTTACTCTGGAGGCCTTCAGCTTTGGCTCAACTTTCAGGAGGATGATCCTAGCGAATTATCAAGCCCCTAAGACCCGGCTCAGAGTTAATGGCTGCCTATCGGATCCGATCCCTCTCACATGTGGTACATGACAGGAATGCCCCCTATCTCCCTTGCTCTTCGCCTTCGCCATGGAACCGCTGGCCCAGCGGGTTCGTCTGAGCCCCTTGATCACTGCCTGAGGATCGCCCTGGCCCAACACAAAATTGCCCTCTATGCGGACGATGTGTTGTTAACCATCACCAACATTAAATCTTCCATGGGGGCCAAGTTAACCGAAATCCAGAGCTTCGGGAGGGTATCGGGATTCGCTATCAACTTCCAAAAATCAACAGCGCTAGGAGTGGGGCTGCGCCCGGGCGAGAGAGAGGCCTTAGAGAAGCTATGTCCGCTCCAATGGAGCACCCAAGCGATCCCATATTTGGGGGTACAGATCCCCGCTCACCCAGCAAAAGTCTACCAGGTCAGCCCCCCCACCCCACTCTTCGAGGAACTGTAAAGGGACCTTGCCCGCTGGCAAACTCAGGAGATCTCACTGTTCGGTCGCATAACTACATGCAAGATGAACCTTCTCCCCCTTTTCCTCTATGCATGCGCTTCCCTCCCAATCCTGATCCTGCTTCCCCCCTTGCAGCAGCTCCAGAGGAAAATCATCGACTTCATTTGGAAGGGCAAGAAAGCGAGGATCCCTTGGAGAACGATGATGGCCAGCACGAGACTGGGAGGCCGGGGGGGTGCCTGACCTCAGGAAATACCAAGCGGCAGCGCTACTGGCCCACCTTCAGGCATGGGGCCTCGCCACTGGGCACCTGAAGTGTGTAGAGATCGAACAGTCATGCCTTCCTCTTCCCCTCCGCTTCCTTCTGTTTATTCCTTCGGCATTGCGCCGGAGTTGGCCTGGGGTGCTGACGGCTACGAAGCAGTTGATAAAGACATGGGAGTGGGCCATAGATTTAGAGGCGTCCCAGGAGGTCTGAGCGCATCTTCCCTGATCTTTCTCAACTCAGCCTTCTCCCTGGGAGCTTACCCAACGAACTTTAGGAACTGGGTGGCAGGAGGCCTCGAAACTTTGGGGCTGCTATTTGACGGGGGGGGGCCCTCACCTTCAAACACTGCAAAGCAACCTTGCAGCTAGCGGAGTCGGACAGATTTACTTATGCCCAACTTAGACACTGGTGCTTCCAGACCCGGGCTGCGGCAATATGACCCCTTACCCCGCTGGAGCTTACAGTAAACGACCTGCCTCCCCGGGAAAGATCTCGGCCCTCTATAGACTATTGCAGGAAGATCCCCTCCAAACTAAGCCCTCCTATGTGTCCCTTTGGGAAGCGGACCTGGGTCATGGTATTGAAGATCAGACATGGGTGGACGTCTGGACCAGAACTCGAACTGCATCCCGGTGCATCACTAACCGGGAATGCGCCCACAAACTGCTCTTGCGCTGGTACTACCCCCCCCTGTGCCTCCACCACTTTCAGCGGGCTCTGGACCCCCATTGCTGGCGTCTCTGCGGTCGCCCAGGCTCCTACTTCCACATGTGGTGGACCTGCCCCATAGTAAAAGAGTTCTGGACCCAATGCCTCGCCATCATAAGGGACATCACTCAAGTGGAACTTCCGCTAGTGCCCGAGCAAGTCCTACTGGGTATCCCGCTCCCGGACTCCTACCCAAGAACAGGGAGAACGGCAGCGCTGATATCCAAATTCCTATTGGCAGCCAAAATTACAGTGGCCCGCAACTGGAAGTCCGCGGAAGGTCCCCTGATGACCCTATGGTGGGTCAAACTTTGGGACATCCTGATAGCCGAAAGGGTCATGGCAGCCAGAGCGGGTCTGCTCCATCGATTTAACGACATTTGGGCTCCAGTCCTAGACTATGACCGGAACTACCCGGCCCTGACCTACAAACCGCGCCTGATCGCAAGGGCCCTCCACGCTACGGGCGACAACGTGCCGCCTGATCAGCCCGTATGAGCCCCAGACATGAGGCCCGCTGGGGAATACAGGGGGGGAGAGGGGTGAGAGGGACTGTTTGGTTTGTCTGCTCTGTGAGACTAGCAGCTATGTTATTGCATATGTTCTCCTGTGTGCTGATTTATAAATAAACAAATTTTAAAAAAACACCCCTGTACAAGGAACACAGAATATGCAAAGATGCAGCATTCTGGGTAATGAGACCATTGGAGAAAAGGCAATACAAACCACAATGTTCAAAAGGATATGCTTTTGAGGTTGCAAAACGGGACCACAGTGACCTAGCCAGCCTATCTATGGCCCAAAATGGACCACGGTACAGTTATCATCAATAGTACCTTTCGCAATATCTTGGAGGTTCGACATGGCAAACCTGGCTTCTCTGCGCTGTTCGGTAGTTTGTCAGTTGAAGTAGAAGTCGCAGTCGTCCAGCGGGCAAGCAGGGGTCGAACTGCAAGAAGGCTGCAGTTCGATGCAGCTCAGGCAATGCAGCTCGTGGAGGTCAGCAGATTTGTTTTTGACAGTCTAGGTTCGATGGCGGACGGGTTGAAGGCAGGATGTGCAGGCGAGGCGGTTCGATGCAGCCCCGAAGGCAGTGAAGAGGCTGGTGGGGAGAATGATGTTTTGAGCAATGCGAATGTAGCGACACTTCTCTGTTTGAGCTGAAGTAGCAATGTGTTTTAGCTGGTGTAGAGCGGCAAACTTGTTTGAATGGGTGACTGCTGTTCAAAATGCAGCTAGTGCCAAAGGCAGCTCGGGAGGGTCCTGGCGGCTTGATCTGGGACGAACATGCTTGAATCATAGCTTGCAGCAATTCGACAGAGAAATGGCAAGATCCCTGGATGTCCTGCCTCTCAGGAGCTGTGAGTCTCTCTCCATTGTCTTTGGGACACGATGAGTCCTTTTTATCGGGCTCCCAATACGGAGGAGGCAGGCACACACCACTCTGGGGTCCTGCAATAGGGTGAGATCCTGGCCAGCAGTGTGGCTGGCAGAGATGCAGGTCTTGCTCCAACAGCAGTTCACCCCAAATGGTACCCGGGGATGATTGGGTTACAGAGCTCGTATCTGCCTTGGAACACCTCCCTCACAACTGGAGGACTCTGGAAAGTTCTGTTCTCCCAACAGGGTCCAATGAAATCTTCTGTCCAGAGATGATTCAATAATGATTCCAAGAAGTGGTGCGAGACGCCTTCTTTTAAAGGTAACTACAGATGATAATACTAAAGGCAGCCTGCTTTAGGGGTCTAATCCCTTTTCTTAAAAGAAGTGTACTTTGTCCTTCTGACATCATGGCCAAAGTGCTTTACTTCAGTGGAGGAGAGAGGGAAGGAGGAAAATAAATAGAAAGAAGATGCTGCAATCCTTCGTACAACTGTACAGAGCTCTCCCGGTCTACACTAAACGTGCCCCTGCCCTTCTCGATAGGATCAAATGCCTTTAAATATGCGGTACCCTAGTGTGAGGCTACTCCCTATGAATGGGCATGCCCTTTTGATGCCTGAACACAGGACAGCTGCCTGTTGTGTGGCTGTCTCTGTGGGGCTTGTGATCACTAACCTCACGTAGCGATCAAAGAAGAGGCATGGTCATTCAGCTTCCTGATGTCACTTGGCAGGATCAGCCTGTTAAGCCAGGATACACATCACCTTCCACAGCTGAGCTGGTTCAAAGGAGTGGACATGTGTGATATTAAATTGGATTCAATGATTGAGTAGCGCCATACCTTAACTCCGGGATACCTTGATTTTAGCATTGACCCTGCCACCAGCATGGGCTACTTATAATCATTATACTTTTGGTGCAGGAGTGCATATCGTATATTCAGCACCTGCGCTGCAGAGACGTGGCTGTCACTGCAGCTATCAAAAGGGCACCTGTGATTTCTGAACCTGCTCTCTGCCACTGGTAGAGCAGGCACTGCAGATCAGGATACTGATGCAGAGGGGTGCAGGTACACGTTATGCTTTTGGCATGGAGGTTATGAAAGGGCAATCTGAACAACAGTTTTCCTTTTCATAGATGCATCATTTTGCAATTCAAAACAATTTGGATAAGGGAGTGTGGTGCGGGGTAGCAGTAGAGGTGCAACTTGGTGGGTCAGGCAGTGGGGGCGGGGGTTGGTGGGGTGCATTCTTGTGTTTCATCCTGGGCGCAATATTATCTAGAAACTGCCCTGGAGCTGGCAAGACTTTGATCAGTACTGAAGCAAACTTGGCTATGTTCACCGTTCTGGGGATAGTGTGTGGGATGGGGACACAGCTTGGGACAGTCCTGCAAAATACAGATGTTTGGCGACCATAGTTTCAGATCCATTCTATCTAGCAATGTTGAATTCAGTATTTAAGAAATTGTGAAGTATTCCTTTAGCCTGCATATGTTGTTTTTGTTCCGAAAGTGAAAATAAAAAAAAAATCAATTCCTGGCAAGCTCCCATCCTCTCACGTCAACATTTTAAAAAAAGTTTAAAAGTTATTGACCAGCCATTTACAATGATCCTTGGTATCGGTTTGCGGTCGACGTCCTTACATTGCTTGAATGTATGTTTTTCAAACTCCATTTTTATTCTTAAGCTTTTAAGTATAGGTTTTGGAAACGTGCACACACATAAGAATCCATTCCTCGATTAACGTATAGGATTATGTACAGTGCTCTGCTCTAAATTCATCATAACAGCGGCAACTACTGTAACATTTGTATACCTTATTTAACATTAACACAGTTGGGAAAGCGAGCACTGTCTGTTTTGGGCTCTTTAAATGTGGTGTTGCCTTGTATGTCCAACGCAATGGACAAATGTAATTGGGCTGGGCCTGCTCTTAAAGTGCTTCATCACCTAGTCTACACAAGTAGCATAAACCTTGTTAATGACAAACGCGAAAGAAGTGCCTGCTCTCATTAGTGATTGCTTGCAAAGTGATGTATATTTTATGTTTTCTTCTTCAGCTAAGCATTTGCAGTGGAAGCGTACAAGCGAGAGGAGTAGCCGGTGTCTCGCCTGTGGAACACGTGAGCTGTTCACATGAGAATGAACTGATAAGCTCAGGCATTTGGGAACTGCTGCGGCGCTGTCAGGAACCTCGTTGCTGCCTCGCTGCCCAGCAGCGCAGCCCCCCACCCGTCGGCTGGTCCCATGTAGAGCCTCTGATGCGATGTCGGTCTCGGCGACAGAGGGGGACGTTGCTAAATTCTTTCTCGGGGGAGAAGACGGCGGGGACGACGACCATTTGGCGCGGAGCCACGCAGATGATTTCGAGAGCCTTTATGACAATGTGGAAGACGAGGAGGATGACGAAGAATACGATTCTGTATGTATTGAATTCAGTCCTTTTACGAGATTTACTGAAGTGTGCTCATGCCAGTGTTTGATAGCTGAGCCGCTGAAAAATGTCATGCTTGCTAGGAACTTTTTTTTTAACTACCTGCGGTTCTCCCTTTAATCCATTAGCAAGTCGATTTCATGTAAAACGGAAGGATTATAACGGCATACAGATGGAATTTGTTGTGCAAAATAAACCAGAAGCTGTTCAACACGACAGTTCGATTTCCACCGACTCCATGAATTCAGATTTATTACGCATTTTACAAAACACGTTAAGCAGTGGTCAAAAAGGGAGCAAAAAGAAAACCATAATAGCTAAATCTTAAAATATATAAAGTAATGTAGCAATGTTTGGGAGAATTCTCAGAAATGTGCTAATTCCCTTCTACCTTTGAGACTGCCAGCTCTTTTGCTGGACTTTAGGATTTTTTTTATCTCTCTTGTACTTGTGATTTATTCTGTTTCTTTAGACTTTGGAGTCCGACAAACTCCATAGGCATCATCTTTACATTGCGTCACACAGCACCTTCAGTGCAGTGGCACAGGGAAGTATCTTAGATTTCCCAAAGGTTTAAATACCTCTTGGTGAAACTACTGTTTCCAAGAGCAGTGAAGTGAAATTGACTTTACTTACATTTTGTAACTTTCTAGACCCAGTACACACTATCTTACCATAGGGTGTTTAAGGGGTTACTTAGTATCCCGTTTGTCTAGTTTGTCATGTAACATTTTTATGTTACCCTTTCTACAATTAATGGCTGGTGTCAGTGGTTTACTATTTACTACCATTGTGTTTTTACCGCAGGCTGCGTTCGCAGCCACAGTAAGGCACCCATGTGTGCCCATTTTGTCAAAATGGCCCTGGTCTTCTTTTTTCGCCTTTTCTTGTTGGAAAGGACCTTAATGAGATTTACTCTCCGTGCCAAACCAGGTTTGATCGCTTTGTTCATTTTGTCTTTGGTGGGATTCATGAGTGAAGCCCACTTCTGACTCCAGTATGTGTGGCAGGGGCAGGAAGTAAGGGAGGGGCCTAAAAAACTCCATTTGCTTAATCCCTTTGGTCACAGGAATGCACCCAAAGGTGATTGGCCGGCTGGCTGTCTGGCAAGGACAGCCACCGAGCTGTGTGATTGACAGCTAGGCTGGAATGAATGGAAGAAATCTGCATAAAAGGCAAGGCTTTTTGGCTTGGAAGGCAGAGTCGACCACTGGACGAAGGAATCCGAAGAAGAACTTGGAAGAGACGCCTTCTGCAACTCCTGGACCGTTGGTTTGGCCGGTGAAGCCCTGCTGCTGTGCTGAAGCTCAGAATTCGCCTCGACTAGTGAAGCCCCGCAAGAACGACTTCTACCTTTGAGTTGGTGGGACCAATCAACTCCAAGTAAGCCCGTCTGGACATCCTCTCGAAGCTGGTTGTATTTCCACTGTGGCTGCTGCTGGAACCGAAGAGCCAGGGAGAGGAACACCAGATTGTGTGTGTTACTTTTAAGTCGGACCTGGGCGCTAGGAAGATCCTCTGGACTTCCCTGATGAAGGACTGACCGAGCCTGAGCCACGTCAAGAGAGTGCTGGAGCCCAGAAGCAAGAAAAGTCTGAAGTGGTATCTGAGAACCGTGGTGTTGCTATTTGCTGTCAGACTGGAGGAGCTGAAAAACCGAAGTACCGCTGAATTGAAGTTTGCCCATCGCTGCCGCTGACCTTCCCATTGCAGAGCAGGAGTTCCCAGAAGTCCTCCACAGATGTCCTCCCCAGGAGCCCTCTGACTGAGGCTCCGGAACAACAGGATCTGCAGAGCTGTACTGGAACCATTTCTTCTAACCAGAGGTACTGTAAAGTCTAAGAGAACATACCTCTTGTTGTGTAGCCTTGCTCTCAGTTGAGACCTGTCTTGGCTACCTTGCAGAGTTGCTAAAGCTTTGCCCTCACAAGCCCCCCAGCTTGTGGCCCTTCAAGTGTTCTATTTTTCTACAAACATTTCTAAAAACATTGTGCAAAACATTTTACCTACCTGCAAAGAAGATCTTCAGCTCCCCTTGACATTGTGCAATTAACATTGGCTGTGCTGGCTCCCAGAGTGACAGTTCTTACCTCTGACTCTGTGCTTTATCTTTTCCACAGGAAAGGGTTAATTTACTGAACAAGAAGGTTTAAAAAGTACTTATCTGTTTATGAATTATTTGTTAACCTTTGTTTTATTCCTCTATTCTATCTTTTCACCAAACTCAGTATTGCTCTAAATGTACCAGTGATAAATCAATGTCCACAGTGTCCTAGCTATTTAAGTCACCTGAAGATGTCCGAAGTATCTGTGTGCCACCCCAATGGGTATCATCTGATTTAGAGAAACTAAGAGTGTATTTTTAAGTGTATTATAATTGTTAGATATATATTGCTCCCTTCTGAAGAAGGCTTATACAACTGACTGTGAAATAAATGAATAATTGTTTTATCAAGAAACCTTGAGTGTGTTTATTTGAATAATTACTGTGAAACTGTGTCACAACGTTACTGCTCACATTGGCCACTCTTCAGATAGCCTGGCTGCTCAGCCCCACTACCAACTTGTGTAGTTCAGACTTATACCAAAGGTTATCTGGAGGTCAAGGTTATTGTAGTGCACCCAAAGGGTACTGCATACAATCTTGCCTAACAAGCAAAGTGGCCACTTCTGATGTAAATGTCATAGGGATACAAACCATCCTCAAAGAACACATTTATGATGGTGCAAGAGAGGGCCCTAATAAGCGGCTGTGCTGCACAATGTGTGGCTCGCCTTCACACCAACTCAAGGTAGCTCTACTGTCGCATAGAAGTTTCAGCAACAGTGTATTGCTTTGAACTGCACTGTGGAAGCTAAATGAAGCATGTAAATGCAGCACCGGGAAAAACCCATGATTATTCACAAAGCAATGTTCTGTTTGGAATGGCACAGTGGGCCATAGACTACTATTTGTATTGTGGAAATACAGTTTTTGTTCTTCAATATACTTAATGTTCCTTAATAATTAGACACATGTAGGTCAATCTTTCTTAAACCACGATAAAGTCCAGTTTTTCCTTGGGCATTTAGTTGGACATAAATGCAATGCACTTTTTAAATCTGCAAAGTATACTTCAGCAGTGAAATGGTAAACACAGTGATACAGTATGGAAAGGTTACTCATCATGGGGACGCTGGTACTCTTAGTCCCTTTACTCCATACTCCTGGGGCGTCCTTCGGCGTGGGGATGGGGCTGTAGCATGTTGGAAGCAGTGTCGTAGCATTTTCCAGCACAGGTGTGCCTCATACACAGCCTGCTTGGCTTGAAACTAAAAGCTACCAGCTGCTACTTTCGACTCTACAGGGCATGGGTTGACATACAAATGTAGCTATGTAACATTAACTGTGCATCTTAAGGAATGTGCATAAAGGAGAATAAAGAGCACAAGTTGAGGACATTTAAAGCATAAAGTTAGTTTGCATCTCACACATAAGTTAGTTTTGCTGCTCTCTCTGTATTTGCTCCTTGTTCCCCATAGGTAGCTGCTATCTAACAGGTGGTGCCTCATAACCCAGGGGTTGCTTTTAGCGCCTGCTCAACAAATCCTAGTTTTGAGCTCCGCTACGGTAACTTTTCCATACTCTTAGGTTCCCTTTCTTCCCTGGGTGATTATAAATAGCCCTAATTAAAGACAAAGGGTGGCTGGAATTTACCTTGGAAAAAGGTTTTTCAGTGCGACTTGTCTGAAAGCCGCATCTGTCCTAGAGCTTAGGTGTAGTGACTGTTTGCAGGAGGAGTGTGGGTTAGCCAAAGTTGCATCCATAGAAATATCCAGGATCGGTATGTGTTGTTGGAAAGCTACAGAGGCTGCCTTCCCTCTCACCAGATTAGCAGCCCCCTGGGTGCAGTCTTCTTCTGTAATTTGTATACTTCTAACATAGTGAAAACCATCCATTGTGCTATAGAAGCCTTAGAGGCCATGCCACTGGGTGCTGATCCATCATAAGCTACAAATATTTGTGTTCACTTGCGCACATCCTTTGTTCTGGCTAAGTACAAGTTTAGTACACTGGTTACATCCAAGGCCTAGAGTGCCTGTTCGTCCTCGGTAATTGGGCTCGGAAAGAAACTGGGCAGTGACAGTTCCTCAGTGATGTGGATATTGCTCACCAAACATTCGTAGGAATCATAGTTGCCCGCAATGCCGAGCACCTTCGTGCAGAGGTTACCACCACGAAAAATGATGTTTTTAGGATTATCCATTTTAAGTATGTTAACGCCATTGGCTTAAGCGACTTGTGCAATAGCGCAGTTAAGACAGCGTTCAGATCCCACAGGCTAGGTTTCCTTATCTTTGGGGTGGTAGAGCCTTACGAGTCCATTAAAATGCCTTTTCACTAACAGATTTGCCATGGACACCACTTTGCTGCCTTTATTTAGATAAACACCTATGGCTGCTAAGTATATTCTACATGCGTCCACAGATGCACCTGATTCTGCAAGCTCTGTAATAAATGATTGCACGTTATTCTAATGGCCTCACTGGAGTCTCTCTTACTCTGCAGGCAGCAATGGCGACAAACCTGTTAATTTGATTTTGTATTGTGTTCTTGTGCTACCTTTCCTGGCTACTTTAATGATGAACATGACGGAGAGTTGTAGATGACCGTAAACTATGTCCTCTGGGACTAGACTGCCAAGGGCAGTGATTGAGGGTTGGTGTGGAGTACACTCATCCAATTTGGTAGCCTCCATGGCGGTTGACACTTTGTTGTATAGAATCGAAAACTAGAACTTCTTCCGCCAGATTGGGCCATGAGAATCACACAATGCCCTTCTATCCATTTCACTTTGTGCAGTACTTTTAGAATCAGAGCAAGGGGAGGAAACGATTGTAGCGCCTGTCGGTCCCAGGGGAGACGGAAGAAATCTCACAGCAAATACAGACCTTTCCCCTTCAATGAGGCCTATAGGGCATAATTCCTGTTCTTGTGTGTCGCAAAGGGGCCTTCCACCAATGTGTCCCATGTTTGAAATATTGGCAATAACGACTTCCAATTGATTTCCCATTTGTGAGCACTGTTTAACAAATTACTCCCCATCTGCCCTGATGATCTCCTCTCCTGGAAGGTGGGAAGCTACTGAAGAAATGTCATGCTTCAGACACCGGGCAGAGTTTAGCCTGAATGGAAGAACCTTGTACTGATAGTATTGTATTGCATTTTAGTTGTCATTTATATAGCGCCTTTTCCCATTTGTATGGCCTCAACATGCTTTGTGGTAAGAACGCCCTTGGAGACCGAAGTCCAGGTTTGGGAACATTCTAAGAAAGGCTTAAAGTGCATCTGTCCATTTGGCCAAGATTAGGAATTAGGTGAGCTGGCTAGGCTCCAGTAAGCAAACCAAGTGGTCATGCGTGTTGGCGGGTGCTGAGGGAGATCACGTCAGAGTGCTAATGCAAGAGAAACAATGTGTGCCCAGCTAGACCAAAACATTGTCCTAGGTTTTCATTGTATTCTAATGGCAGGGGTGTTGAGGCAAGTCTGGTGTAAGGGCAAAGTCGCTACGTGTCCAGCTAGACCAAATTATTTGTAGTCGTAGCTGCATTCGAAAGTGTGTGGATAGATGGCTGTGCCTGTGGCAGATGTCCACCCAAGTGGTACGTTTAGTCATACCCTAAGCTCAGATGGAGCTGATCTTTGATTTCGTTGTGTGATCCGTTAATCTGTGAAGAAGACAAGCTACCCTAATGTGCTATTTTAAGCATTATAGACCGGCTACCCTCAAAGTTCTCTTGCGCTAAATAGGCCAGCTATCTTATGCCGTTTTCTAAGCGTGGGAGCCAGGCTGCCCTAACATCTAGAGTCAAGTATTTTCTAGTGCAATAGATAAGCTACCCTTTTAATCTTGCTCTATATATTCTAAATTACATAATAGGCTGACAAGACGGCATACGATAGCTGGCCTATTTAGCGCCAGTGGACTTTGAGGGTAGCTTGTCTATAATGCCTAGAAGAGCATAGCTTCTAGTGCAGTAACCAGCATACCTGCATGTATTGTTATGGGTTACAGTGTCTAATTTATGGATCTTCTAATTGCAATGGATAGATTACCATAATGTATCTTCTTGCGCAATGAACTGGGTAACATTATAAGGTGCTGCAAAAGTGTCCACTCCCACATCTAACCGGGTGCAGAATATAGCTCATCCCAAGGTCCATCTAACCGTAAGAGATCTTCTAAGTGAAATACTTGCGCCAGACATCACAATCTCTTCTAGCGCCGTTGTATTGCTCTCCCCAGAGTGCACGGAAAAACATAAATCACCAATGCAATTACAGAGCAAATACTTTGAACGCAGACAGACGCAATAACTCACAACCACACACTCTTAGAAGATAATCAGCTCTTATACGGCTATTTATTCAAAGCTTGCAAGCAACCAATAAAAACATAGAAATAACTCACAGAAGTAATATAGACATAAATCACAGAAGAAGTAAAGAATTCAAAACGAAATACATCACTGTGAGCCTAACAGGATTCCTCATCTCGCCCAGAAGCGGCTGGAAGACCCCGGGAACAGCCAGGCCGAGAGCACCACAGCTCACAGGAGTGCAGGACATAAGCGTCCTTCTCTGGCTGAAGTCTCACCTGACCACCTCCGGGTTTCCGCATATATACACACTCCACAAAGGGGAGTCAATTCTCGAACCTTCTGGAAATTGCACTTGCGCAGTTGATGAGCAGCCGTCGGTTGCCAGCTGGGTCAATCGAGAGCTACCCTCAAGGAACAGAGTGCCTCCCTTCTCTAAAAACAAAGTTAGCTTTCCCAGCAGAAATGTCCTTCGCTGCATACCAGGTTTGGAAAGCATGTTTTTCTCAGCACTGTGAATATAACACTCAGCAAAATGTGTACAGCTTTTCACTGCGGCATGAAGTAAATATCCATCATGGCTCCGAGCGTTCCCAGAATGCGCACCGGCGCCATTTTAGTTCAAGCATAACGGCCGTATCTGTGCAAGTCTTCGTATTTCTTAATGTGCAATTGTGTTTGAAGTAGTTGGTGTTAAGTTTGCCTGTAAAGCCTGCATTATCTCTATATTGGAACAGGACATGTAGGTTTAGTACATCTTGTGATTGTAATAGACAGCCTGTCTTCCATGTGCTTGTGATTTCAAGAACCTTCTGAGTGCTTTGTCAGCAATCCCATTAGATCTTTGACACAGGAAGGCTACCAGTACGGGTCTTCGAGGTGTTCAGTCGAGGCAGGGAGTAAGGATGGGAGTCCAGTGCATATTTTGTGCACTTTGCAGCTATCCTGATACTTTTATTGGGTAAGATACCAGCTGTCCTTAAACGGTCGAGTTGTACACAAGTAGCCTCAGAGCTCTAGCCAGAGCGAAGGCGGCACAGAGACTGATGTGTATTCATGTACAGTGAGTGGTCTGCGGATTGAGTGAGTAGAGCGGGCCGCTGCGACAATGGCCAGTGTGAATTTAAGCATCTTGAAGGTCGAGTGCGTACAACCACTCCCCCTCTATGTGTGGGGTTGATTGTTGAAGCCCAATAGACCAAAGGACAGTTCTCTGCTCCGCCTTGTTCTTTTTCAGGAGTGCAAAGAAGCACAAAAAGTAACCTGCCACTGGGTTCTCTGACTGGATCTGTAATATAGCATCCAGTTTTTTCAATTTCAGTTGTCCTTACATTAGTTTTTATGAAAATTGCTGGGTTTAGGGAGGGGAAGGCTGGGGATAAGAGGGGTAGTCAGTAGCCATCTCCTATTACCAGTGGTTCAAGGGTCTAAGGTTAGTGCTCTTCAAGATGTCAAGTGGTGGCTTATCCTTCTGCTCACAGGCACTAAATACTGCTGGGTCACTGGAACATCAAACTTTAGGTTTGTCTGGCTTTACCAATGTAGTGTTTATTTGTCTCCTCCTGTTTTTGCTTTGATTGCTTGCCTCGACAAGTATGTTGTACTGAAACATTCTATTTGAGGAAGTTTCCTCCTCCTGCTCCTCTTCTTTCTCATGAGTGTTCTGTTGATGAGCGGCACAGTTTCCAATGAGTGGGACTTTGATACATGGATTGTAGTATCCCGTTGAAAGGTAGGGAGGAGGGGGTATCCTGATCTGGGATTCGCTCCTTCATGAGATCCTTAAAGAATCTGCACATGTCCGAGCCCTAAAGGAATTGTTTGAAACAGGCAATTAGTTACTTGTCTCCCTGTCCTGGTAGGGTTGTTTGACCAACCCCTCTGGAACAATAGGGTTGTTATGACAGGGTCTGTGTTGAAAATCCCCCATTGTGGTCATGGTTGGGGGGGCTTTTTGGTAGTAAGCTGTGCCCGTATATGCCTCTTTTGTCTGAGCTGCCCACAATACACATGGTGCAAAATTTTGAGGCTGTATGACCTGCAAGGCCGTCTGGTTTACCCGAGTCACCGTTGTAGGACCCGAAACTGGTTTTTACTGTCTCTTCCTCAGGTACTTTCCGTAGTGAGGCTGAGACATGCCTCCTTAATTGCTTACCCCATTTATTTCACTCTGATTTAGAGCCCGGCTCTTTCTGTTTGTCTTAGACGCTTGTGTATTATGCCTCTGCCGTTTTATTCACACTGTGGTGTCCTACTTTTGGCCGTGCCCTGTGTAGACAACTGGGCCTTTTGTGCTTTCTTCCCTGCTCCTTGTGCCACGGCCTCCCTAGAGTGTATGGATGAGGCATTGGTGTGGTGGAACCTTCCATCGTTTTATATACATATGAATGTTGGTCCTGCTGCAGCCGTTGGTCAGGATCCCTGTCCCTCCTATGTTCTGTGCATGCACAGATATGGGGTACCTTTGTCAGCAACTCATTGACTGGAACATGCTCCATCCCATGCTCAGTCCATTCAGAAAGGTCACAGGGTGCCTGGTGATTTTGTGGGCACCCAGGGACCGCCCCCGCCCCAGTCCATTGAGCCGTTAGTGCTCCAGAATGGGGTGTCGCAGCAGCCCATTTTGGGACCGTTGACGTGGTTGGGAAAGGGCCTCCG
Organism: Ambystoma mexicanum; assembly: GCF_040938575.1. Lineage (NCBI taxonomy): Eukaryota > Metazoa > Chordata > Amphibia > Caudata > Ambystomatidae > Ambystoma > Ambystoma mexicanum. Next base: position 823,238,517 of record NC_090935.1, read on the forward strand.
CGACCCTTTCCATGCAGGAGGGTGCCCCGTAGTGTCAGCTGTATGCAGTGCCCTTGAGAAAATGAAATCACTTACCCATAGCCTTGACTCGAACTCTTCATCCTCAAGAGTGAGAAAATTGCTGAATGTTGTCTCACAGCGCACGTCTGTTTCGGAGTGCCCGACGTGAAATGGAGAGGCACATATTCCTGCTATGAAACTAGCTGCTACTGCATTTTCTGTCTACTGTTGCAAACCCCATTAAGTGTTCCTTCCGCTATCGAGGTATCCCAAAACTAGGCGCTACTGCATTTTACTGTCTATTATTGTATGCCCATTTAGGCGTCCCTCCCGCTTTCCCGGTGTCCCAAAAATAGCCACTACTGCATTTACGGTCTACTGTTGCAACCCCATTTAGGCATTTCTCCTGCTATCGAGGTGTCACAAATCTAGGTGCTACTGTATTTTACGCTCTACTGTTGTATGGCCATTTAGGCGATATCCAGGTGTCACAAAATTGGGCACCACTGCATTTTACTGTATACTGTTGTATGCCCATTTAGGCGTCTTTTCCCGAAATCTAGGTGCTACTATATTTTACTGTCTTCCATTGTATCCCCATTCTAAGTGCTACTGCATTTTACTGTCTACTGCTGCAACCCCTGTTTAGACATGTGTCCCATCATCCAGGTGCATTTACTGTCAACTGTTGTATGTCCATTTAGGCGTCTTCTCCCTCTATCCAGGTGCTACTGTATTTTACTGTCTACTGTTGTATACCCAGTCAGGCGTTTCTCCCCCTATCCAAGTTCCCGAAATCTAGGTACTGCTACATTTTAATGTCTACTGTGGTACCCCTTTTTAGGTACACACCCCCTCTATCCAGGTGGTCCACAACTCACTCCTACTGCTCTGACCAGTTGCCCCAAGGCCAGGTAAGTACACTTCTAGTGTTGTACCCAGTTCTCAGTCACATCATCTGATGTACCCTTCCCACAGGTTAGACACCATGCCACACGCTGGCCAAATCGGAGCCGCACGCTGGCGCACCAGTAGGCCTGACGAGATCAACCGCGCCTTAACTCAGCCATCCCTAACGCACAGCCCATCAACCCAGCCTTCCACATGCTTCACCCTCCATGTAGATCTTGTTCCGCTCAATCAAGAGCGGCAAGATGGAGAGCGGGAGTAGAAACTATTGACCCCTGTAAAATTGCCAGACCACCCAGATAAAACAACCTTCCCAGCCCCCGCTAGCTACTCACGTGCACCCTCTGCACGCACCTCTCCTGAACAACATAGCACCTCCACCCCAAACCCATGCTTTGCTTATCTTAGCGCAGCAAGAGCAGCCCTGGTCAAAACCCCAACCTCCTCATCCACCCCATGCCCCCACTCTCACACACCCCATGGGCTCCCCGAAAGTAAAGGAAATGCCCCAACCAAAGCCACCCAAGGCCCCTCCTAGCATCTCCCATTCTCCAACCCAGAACCCTAACCCTGCCACCTCACTATAGGGCCCATACCTCCCTGCTGGCACCCAGCCCAGTCCAAGCCCTATTCCCGTCTTCGCCCATCTGCCTGGTCCACCCCAGTACCCCACACCTCCTCCCCATACCCTCCACTACCCACCCTGACCAACCCCTTTGCCCTAACATTGGTCATACCCTACCCCAACCCCGGCCAGACCCCCCCCCTCCAACCCGCGGCTACCGCCCCTCCTCCACTCCTGCTCCTCCTACCATTTCCAACCCGACCCGTCCAGCGCTTGGTAGCAGACCCTACCAATTCTCTTGCTCCCTCATCAAGGCCAGGTCAGTCTCCAAAAACAAATTCCACATCTTTGACCTCATCAGAGTAAAATCCAGTCGTCCTTTTCATCACAGAGACCTGGTTTGCTGACGATTACGAGCCCATTGTGCACAATGCCTTCTCACCCGAGTACAACCTTATTGTTCGGAACAGACCGCAAGGGGGTGGAGGACTTCCAATACTGCACAAACACCAATTCCCACTAATAATTAAGGACACCTCAGCCAACACCACAGACTACGAATCCCTTCTGGTAAAACTCCAACTCTCGCCATCCGCTTTGCACAGCTTCCTACTAATCTACAGATCCCCTGTCTACAACAAAAACTTTGCAGACATGCTCTGGAGACGGCCCCTGGGTGATATTGGTGCACAGTATAAATCAACATAACATTCTCAACCTCCATCCAACACTTAAATACTAGGGGATTTCAACATCTGGTTTGACTCAAACTCAAACCCTATGACCCGAAAACCTAGAAGCTTTCAACCTCTCCACACCCATCCACACTGGAGGCCACACCCTTGATGCAATCTTCACCACCGCAAACACATCCACACTGCCCCTACACCCCCTATCATGGACTGATCACTCGGCAATCTCCTTCTCTGTACCATTGACCACTGCGGCTCGCACCCAAGTTCACTCCCGACCTCCACACCTCTCACTCCGCTATGGAATAAAATTATGGCCTCAGATCTAGCCAAATCCCTATTCACCTCTTTCCCAACACTATCCCTTCAGGAAGGGCCACGCCCCATCAAACTCTTCGACCTCGTGCTCCTACACCTCTCACCCCAACAAAAGAGACCTCTCAGAGATCAGGACCCACACCCAGGTGAAACGCCCCCAACCTCAAATCACTAAAAACCCTCAAGCACTGTCTAAAACAGACCTGGAGAACCACCCCTATGGCCCAGAACAAAACCACCCTAGCAAGACTAAACCGAGCATACAGACTGGAATTCAGAAAAACCAAGAAAGCATTCTATGGGAGCAGAATCTTAAACTCTTGCAAACCCGAGCGAGGAACTGCATAGAATAATTTCCAAATTCAACTCGCTGGTCTGCTCTAATCCGTCCCCCCATCTCCCAATCCCTACGTGACTCCTTATCAAAAAACTACCACCATGTTGCTATCGACAGACACTTCTCAACCATCATTAAATTGTAACACTTGCTCACTCCCCCTACCCACCCACAGCCCCGCATGTCAAAATCCCCCTTCGATATAAACCTTCACCTCTTTCTCTCCAATCTCGCACCAGGAGTTCCTCTCACTCCCAGCACAAAGCCGCCCAGCAGGCTCCCCTGAGAACCCTTGGCTGCCCACCCTCCTCAAAAACATCCTAGCCTCAACCTGTGCAGACAGTATCGCACGCTCAATCCTCAACCAATCCCTAACATCGGAAACCTTCCTGGAAGCCCTAAAAACCTCCTACATCAAACCCCTCTTCAAGAAACCTACACTTGACCCGCTCCTCCCCCAGAACTACCAGCCAATTTCCAACACTCGCTTCACGGCCAAACTCGTAGACTGCACAGTGTACAAGCAGCCTTGGCCTTTTCACTGAAGTCAACAACCTCCTAGATCCTGCGCAATCTGTCTTCAGAACACTCTGAGGAACAGAATACTCCCTAGTGTCCGTCTGGGATGACCTAGAAAGAACAGCTGATGCAGAAGACTGTGCTATCCTCATACTGCTTGACCTCTCTGCCGCCTTCTATACCATCGATCACACCATCCTTGTAGACAGGCTACATTCATTATGAATCAAAGACACAGCCCTTTATTGGATCTCCTCTTTCATCTCTAATCGCTCACAAATCATGCTCCTCCAGCTCCACCTCACGACCAGTAACAAAAGGGGTCCCATAAGGAGCGTCCCTATCTGCCCTGCTCTTCAATATCTATCTAAACCCTCTGCCCGCACTCATCCATTCCCACACTCTTACCTGCTACAACTAAGTAGACGACACCCAGATCATCCTTAAAATCTCCAAACCGCCACGCCCCAAGCATCCAGATCTGTCATCATGCCTCTTGGATATTGACTACTGGATGACGACCAACAACCTCATCCTCAATCCTGGGAAAACTGAAATCCGTGTCTGCAGGAAAACATCGCTCCTATCCCAACCTATTCTCTAGCCGCAATCCCTAGGCCCCCCACCAGCAACCTCCACCTCCGTAAAAAACCTTGGATGCACACTGTCCCTCTCCCAACAAGTCAACTGTTTCCAGAACCTGTTTCTTCTATCTACGCATCCTCAGGCGTATCTTCCCTTAACTCATCGTTTCTCTGCCATCATCCTCTCCCGCTTTCACTACTCAAACTGCCTTTACCTATGTGTTCAAGCGTTTCAGCTAAGGAAACTGCAAAGAATCCAAAACGCGGAATCCTGCCTTCTCATTAACCTATCTCCCCGAGGAGAACACATCAGCCCCACACCAAGAGTCCTCAATTGGCTCACTATTGGTCGATGCACTTACTTTAAACCCATGTGCATCCGCCACCAGTGCTTCCAAAACACTGGGCCGGAATTCCTTCAAGACAGTCACCCGCTACCACGCTTCAACGACTCTCAGATCACACACAGCATCTCTCCTAGTAGTTCTACATTACAGTGCCTCCGGACTGGGCGTATCCTTTTTCTCTGTCCAAGCGCTGATCATCTGGAACTCCCTATCCCTGCACATTCGCAATATTGACAATAACCTGGCATTCAGAAAGGCCCTCAAAACCTGGCGTTCCTCTTTAAACCCTCCCCCAATCTACTCAATAGGCGCACGGAAATGTTGACCCAAACACTACAACACTCCTATCCACCAATACCCCACGGATGCCGGCAGCGTTCGCAGAGGCACACTGTGACAAGTTATCGTCCTCCCCGAACCCCCCGCCCCCTAATTCTTCCGGGCCCCTCTCCCACAGCTCACTTGCGTTGCAGGGAGATCATGAATAGCGAGACCAGCCAATTGTATTGGACCAAGAAATAGAGCACTGCAGTTAAACTCCATCCAAGCCTACGGTATGTATACCTTACACCATGTCTGTGGACACAGTCTCCTAACAATTTGGTCAAGTAAGAACTCAGACCTACTGCAGTGCCTGGAGAGGAAGAGCCTAGCAAGATGAACTATAGGAGTGCTAAGCAAGTGGCAGCGGGGGTCATTGGGGGTTTCATGCCAGTAGGAAGAAAGTACTGCAACGACCAAACAATTTCATTTGTGTTATGCGGTCGACTGGCCTCTAATGCGGTACTTAATTTTTAGATCAGGTATTCATTACACAGCCATTTGGCAATTATTGAAATAGGTATGTACATCTGCTTGCTCTTTAGCCTCCTGGGAAGTCCGAGCATATGTTGATTGATCAGTCTGGAGACTGTAACATTCTCTTTGGGCTAACTGGGTCTCTGGTCTTAGAGAATGCACTGTTACTCTTGATTTATAGTCAACTAGCAGATGCACCTGTCCTCAGAACGGGTTCTGTAGACAGACATGATAACACTGATCCAAATGTCATGTAGCCAGTGGAGGGTCGTCACAGGAAACTATTTGTATTGGTGCAGAATGGTGAAACCGTGTGGACTTGTATATTAAACAATGCTTCGTCAAGCAACAAACCCACAAACAAATTTTGACTTGTGCTGAAATCCAGGGAACGGGGTGGGGTGTTCAGATGTCATGTAGCCTGTAATGTCTGGGGGGTCCTAACGGGTAACTATGCAAAATGTCAACATCTTGATCGACACAAGTCAATATCTTTTTCGCCTCTGCAGCGTGCAGGTGAGTAGCTTGCAGCGCCTAGACCCTTCGAGGGCCTCCATTACTAAAAATCTTGGTCTGCTTGAGCCCCAGCCCCATCTTTTCTCCCTCTCTTCCCCTGCTCCCTTCACACAAACTCCACTTCCTGGATCCACTCCCCTCCTGCTTCCAATCCCGCCTTCCTCCCCGGATTGTCCGTTTCCATCTGGACTTCCAGCCCTAGTGCGAGCGTGAGCTCCCTGACTGCTTTTCGCCTCTGCTGCGTGCAGGTGAGTGGCTCGCAGCGCCTAGACCCATCCAGGGCCTCCGTTACAAAAAATCCTGGTCTGCTTGAGCCCCCAGCCCCTTCTTTTCTCCCTCTCTTCCCCGCTCCCTCCCTTGACCTCCACTCCCCTCTAGCCTCCCATCCCGCTCTCCTCCCCGGATTGGGCCTGATTCTGGTCTTACGGGACCTCCCCTGGGGAGCCCTCTGCCCCGCAGCCCCTGCGGCTAAGGGCCCCTAGGCAAAGTGCGGCTCCTTGATGGCGGGTCCAGGCCGTGTCTGCAGGTGAAGTCAGCAGCCAGCCATCTTCCAGCAGCAACAAAACAAGGTAGGTGCGGCCCTGGTTAGTTATTAGAGCCTGCACTTCTACCCTGACATCCCTTCCTCATTTCTCAGACTTGCACTGTGAAAGTACTTTAAAAACTGCTTTGTGAAACCTTGGCCTCTCCCCCCCCCCCCTTTGCAGGACTCTCAGATTTAGCTGTGTTTTTCTAGTTGTGTTCAAACAAAAGGGCATTGTGTAAATATTTAAAATTGCATTTTGTAACCCAGGTCTTAGGACTCTCAGACTTGGGTGTGTTTTTTCTAGGTGTGTTAAATCAAAAGTGCATTGTGTAAATATTTAAAATTGCTTTGTGAATCCTAGGCCCTTTTCCCCTTTACAGGACTCTCAGTATCTAAATAACACTGTGATATTAGTGCCATCTTGTGGTTTCTTCTTCTTAGCTGAGTATTCATCTAGCATATGTCTACCATTGTCTGAGCACCGCCGTCTTGTACAACTGCCCGCTATTGTCTCCTCTCTCCCTGTTTCGTCCGCCTGCGTCCTTCCCTAGTTTTCTCCCTGCCCCCACCTTTTTCTTCTCTCCTATCCCCACCAACTCTATGGTGCGCTCTGTCTCTCCTATCTTTTCTAACTGCTTCTCTATTAACTATCCCTCTCTCCTCCCTTAATCTGGTAGGAAGAAGTTTAAAAATACTATCCTAGTCTCCAACCCAGGCCTCCCTATCGCCGAGACCCATACCAGTGCCGCCTCTAGGCAAACCTTCACCAACATTCTCTTCCTTGTGTCCTCCTTCATATGGTCTGTGTTTTGTCCTTTCTCGTCCCCTCCCATTAATGGTCCTCCTGACCTCCTTCCAGTCATATAACGTCATCATTAATGTCTACTTGAATGGTACCGTCTTGTTCCGAGGCCCTCAGGCCAATCGTCTCCTCTTTGTTAGACGCTTCCCATGCCGTATCAATTTCCTTCCTTCGCCTGCCTGCCGTCCCTTCTCTTTCCTCCATGGCTTCCCCTGCTGTTTCCTCCTTGGCTACCTCGCCCTCTCCTCCTTCCTCTCCTCCACCTCTGCAGGGCATACCTCTGATTTGTACCCCTCCCCAGAAGTCGTTCAAGGACGGCAACCTCCTCCATATTGGCACTCTGAACTCCCGCTCAGCCGTCAAACACTTCTCTAAGATCTGCCACCTCCTGGAGGAACTTGACCTCAATGTCCTCATTATCACCAAGACTTGGTTCAGGGCCAGCTCTGTCACAAGCTTTGACACTCTCCTCCCTGACGACTACAAGATCCTCTCCGCGCGCAGGTTCAACTGTCGCGGGGGGTGTAGCCCTGATTTTCCCGAGTGGATTTGTGCCTCTATCATTCCCGCGCAGCTTTGTCTGCAGGCTCTCTCTCTCCAGCCATTCCCTTACTGTGGCTACTATCTACCGCCCACCTGGTCAGATCTCTCTGAATGGGTGGACCTTTCCTCTTACCTCCTGATCTCAACCACTAAACTCCACCTTCTTGGAGACTTTAACATCCATCTGGTTGCTTCCTGTCCCTCCTCCGGTCTCTTTCGCGGCCTCTGCGACTCTCTTAATCTCTATTCTCCCCTCTGGCCCAAGTCAGTCTGCAGGGCACACCCTGGATGTTCTAATCTCATCTGACCTTCCCCTCTCTATCCCTCTCACCACTCCTCTCTCCTGGAGTGATCACTTTCTCCTTTCCTCCCAGCTCACCCTCTCTACCCCCCAGGCCTAGCCAACTCCAGCTCTGCCACCCACCTTCTCGGTTATCCAACCCATGACGCGTGTGTCAGTTGAGGCTTTTGCCGCCACTTTCACACCCCCTGTCCCCTTGGGCTGACTCACGCCCTGGCACAGCCCTTTCCATGCTCCACTCTGCTACATCTGATACTATCGATGTTCTTGCCCCGTCATGAGGATCCGCTTGAAGCCCAAAGCCAAGTGCAATACCTGGTATGACTCAGACCTCGTCACCCTCAAACGCAAGTGCAGGGTGGATGATAGGAAATGGTGTGCTTCTGGTACATCCTCCGACAAACTGGCCTGCCGCCTTCTCCAAAGGCAATACCGGCTCTCTGTCTGCACCAAGAAGAGAGCTCACATCCAAGCCCGTGTCTCTGTGGCATCCACAATTCGCCTGAACTTTTTTAGAATCTGCAAGGAACTGGCCAATCCTGCTGCAGTCTCAACCTCTCCTTTCCCTTCCCAGCCCCTTTGCACGGCTCTGGCTTCTCATTTCATCTCGAAGACTCAGGACATCCTGTCCTCTCTATCTCTTCCCCTCCCCTCCCAACTCTTCCCCTGCCCCTTCTCCGGCAACCCCCATTGCCGCCTCCTCTGCCTTTCCCCTGTTCTCCCCTGACAAGGTTTTAGACAAGTCTGATCTATGAAAGTCTCATCAAAACAGGTTCATCCCTGCTCCTCTAAAACCATCAAGGACCACATTGACTCCCTCGCTCCTGCTCTGGCTGACTTCTGCAACCACTCCTTCACCACAGGAGTCTTCCCATCCCCCCTGAAGCACTCCCTTGTGCACCCTCTTCTTAAGAAACCCTCTCCCAACCCGCCCTGCCCGGCTAACTATCGCCCAATCTCCATCACCCCTTTCCTGGGCAAACTCCTGGAAAAGCTGCCCATCTCCCAGCTTAAACTCCACACTGAATCTGTTGGTCGTCGTCATGACCATCAGTCTGGCTTCAGAGCTGCCAGGAGCACGGAAACTGCTTTCCTGAACATCCGTGAAGACCTGCTCTCCAACCTGGATTCCAACACTCCATATGTCCTCATCTTACTTGATCTATCTTCTGCCTTTGACACGGTCAACCATGCCATTCTGCTCAACCGCCTCTGTGATAACCTGGGTATCACTGTTCAGGCCCTGGCGTGGCTGACTTCTTTCCTCTCTGATCGACCCTCCCAGGTCCACCTTGGGTCCATCCTCTCCTCTATCTCCTTCTCTCCCTGGCTGTTCAACCAATACCTGGCACTTCTGGCCGACTGCATTGCCACTCTCTGCCCCAACTTTCAGTGCTATGCGGATGACACTCAGCTCATTTTCAGGCTACCCTCGGGCCACCACTTCCCCGTCTCCCATCTCTGACTGCCTATCTGCCACCCAGGAGTGGTGTGCTGCCAATGATCTCTGCCTCAATGCCAGTAAGACCGAGATTCTCCTCATTGGTACACCCGCTCCCTCCTTTCCTGTCTCTCTTTGGCCAGCCTCTCGCGGCCCTCTTCCTGCACCCACCTGCGAGGCTAAAAACCTCAGGGTCATCTTCGACTCAACACTCTCCTTCTCTCCTCAAATCTCAGAGGTCTCTAAGAAGTCACCCTACCAGCTGCACCTCCTCAGAGGTATTTATCCCTTCCTCTCCTTCCCCCAGAAGCTCACTGTGTCCAGAGCTCTGGTTCTCTCTAGGCTGCACTACTGCAACTGCCTGCTTCTACTTTCCGCCCTCTGCAACTCATCCAGAACAGGACTGCAAGGCTTGTCCTTGGCCTCAAGCCCAGGGATCGTATCTCTACAGGACGGAAATCTTTGCACTGACTTCCAGTGGCTGCAAGGATTAAGTTCAAACCCCTCTGCATTGTCCACAAGGTGTTCTGGGTCATGGGGCCTCAAAACCTTCAACTCTCTCTTCCTAAATATCTTTCTTCTCAAGCTCTTTGCTCATCCACCTCCAACTCCCTCAGAGTCAGTCGCTTGTCCAAGCAACAAGTTGGTGGTAGATCTTTCTTCGGCTAGCGCCTCCCTCTGGAACAGCCTCCCTGCCTCCCTGAAACTTGAGGAGAACCATCTCTGGTTCTGGAAGCACCTTAAAACTTTCCTCTTTGCTTCTGCTTTCTCCCCTCATCTCTCTCCTCCGATCGACGACCCAGGTCCCTTCCTCCCTGGCAACCCCCACACTTGGGTACTGTTTTCTGTATCCCCACAGTCCCCCCACCAGCACCTGACACCTGATGTCTGCACTTACCCTTGCACTTGCCACCAGCTGGCCGTACTTCTCTTGTTGTTATTTATTCTATCTACCCCATGTACTGCACTGTCCTCTTCCCCCCACTCACACTGCACTTTGCCCCTCCCAGTGCACTTGCGCGATCTGAATGGCACTTGGCCTAGTAGGATCGTTGTCTGTCTTCCCTCTGTTCCCACCCCCTTGCCGCGTCGCGCCTTGAAACACTTGTGTATAGATGCGTTATAAATGCCATATCATATATCCTATCATGTGGTGCTGATTGGTTAAACGGTGTGGAATTGTATAAGGAACAACGCTTTGTCACAAACCCACAAGACATTTGGACTTTTGCTGAAATTCAGGGAAAGGAGAGGGCTGTTCAAATGTCATGTAGCCAGTAATGTCCTAACTGGCACCTATGCAAAATTTGGTGCAGACTGGTGAAACAGTGTGGAATTGTATAAGGAACAACGATTCGCCACAAATCCCGCCACAAACAAATTTTGACTTTTATATATATATATATATATATATAGATCACTAAAAAAACGTTGTTAAAGGAACGTTATGGTTAGGTTGCGCTACTATAAAAACCTGTGAAATTCAGTAAACAAACTTTGTTAAAGGGACATTATGGTTCCAAGTAAAACCGAAAAACCCTTGAAATTTGCCAGTTATGGTCAGCTAAGCAACCATAACTCGCGCCACCACTGTGCACTGATAAGATTAACACCCAGGACATCAAAGATGACATCACAAATGTCATTGATGACATCACTGATGACATCACATGTCTGGCTCACTCTTTTTTCCTTCACTGCGGCTTTACTCAATGTCAGTCAGCAGTTTAAGAAGTTATAAGTGCTATATTTGTAGTCATTACCCGTCTCATATATTCTTACAATACTTTCCTTATGTTACGGTTATATCATATCATACATATGTATAGAAGAAGAAGCAATCCAGAAACACAAGAATCTTTTCAGTCCATGAAGTTAATTAGTTCGGATATGAACATTTTGTGGTAATACTGCAGTTTTTGGTGCTTGCTTTACGTTCCGTGTATATGCTTATATTTGTATGCATTGAGCTCTCTTTATGTTTTTGTGAGTAATAGTGCAATTATGCAGTAAGGGAAGCATACGTACATACTTATGTTTCACAGTATGTGAAAATCTGTAATGGAGGCATTTATCAATTTAGTATGCAACATGGGAAGATTGCAAATATTGCACCTCTAGTGCATGCTGCAGACAATGTTTACATTTCGTCATGAGTTCGTTCATGTACTGAAAGAACTCAGTAATGCAATGGTTTTTTTTCAGCAATGCCTTGCTTAATGAACTACGTGGCATATCTTAGTTCTTCAATCATCTCTGATACTTTTCTGCCAATACTATACTGACAATCCCTTGTGGAGGCTCTGCATGAAAACTAAATGTACATGTGATGTCATCAATGACATTTGTGATGTCATCTTTGATGTCCTGGGTGTTAGTCTTAGCAGTGCACAGTGGTGGCGCGAGTTATGGTTGCTTAGCTGACCATAACTGGCGAATTTCAAGGGTTTTTCGGTTTTATTTGGAACCATAATGTCCCTTTAACAATGTTTTTTTACTGAATTTCACAGGTTTTAGTAGTGCAACTGAACCATAACAGCCCTTTAACAAAGTTTTTTTTACTGAATATACACTTTCATTGTGTGAATTTGGGAGATGTTTACTACGATTCCCTTACTTTATATACATGTAACATAGAACATACTGAACCCCCCCCGCTAATGATTTTTGAAGGCCACGGACTGTGCGTATGTCTGTGGACGACATCAACACTACGCAAACACTCAGGGGGTATCTGAAATTGTTCTATCATACCATAGAAAAACTGCACAAGTTTAAAAAGCAGCACATAAACACATTATAAATAATAATAAATAAGCAGTGGAACCTACACTTCTAACACATCAATCATCCATTTAAATACCATATGTAATGAAATGGATTATACCATAACTAAAAAGATATGCCTCCAACATAATTCCCTCACAGAAACTGCCGAGCTAGGAGCGACATTACACAAACACAACACAACGAATAAAATAACCAGAAACTAGTAAGTAAACTTCATTTTTCTTATATAGTTGTATACTTTTTGTATGAGGTACAGCACAATTAATGTATTTGTGTTTTTCACACAGAAATGAGCAGTACTTTGGGGTGGCTCGAGGAAAATTTTCCGCGGAACGAAATGTCGGAAGATAGCGATAATAATGGTACACACTTGTCTGCATAAGCAAATTAATAGTCAGTACTTTGTGTACTTAACGTATATATATTTATTTTTAACAGACCATGCAAAGATTGAAGAAATTCCACCAAAAGGCACAATGCAAGACACCTTGTAACGCATAGAACATAATGTGGACATGCTGAAAGATAATTTCAATGGTTTAAGGCAATTTGTGGAGGAGCACGTCAAAGGAAAAATTAGATACCACTGTACTACCTGTACCTGTCCCGCCTCTCCATGTCCCAGTAAGTATCCCCAAACCCTCATGAACAACATAAACGTTTGGACGAAACTTCCATCCCTTCATCCCCTATATTTGTTTCAGTTTCTGCTTCCCCCTCTCTTTCTTAATTGCTGTATATGTGTATAATAAAATAAATGTTACGTTAGATTTAATGAAATTGTTTGTGTCAATTTTTTTAAATTTTGAAAACAGTTAAAAGGACCGCGGACAGCGCGCCTGTCTGGCCTGTCCGTAATTAACAAAATATGGATGTCTTAAAGACAGTACACCTATCCGTACCATTCGCAACCAAGATGAAACTGTTCTTAGAACACACCAGCTGTCCGGGATGTCCGTAAATCAACAAAATGGGGGTGTCCTAAGGACACTATACCTCTCCGTAGCGTTCGCAACCAAGATGAACTGTTCTTAGAACACACCAGGTGTCCGGGATGTCCACTAAATATCAAAATGGGAGTGTCCTAAGGATACTATACCTGTCCTTACCGTTCGCAACCAAGATGGAAATGTCTGTAGAACAGGCCCGGTGGCCGCGATGTCCGTAGTCAAACAAAATGGAGGTGTTGTAAGGATACTATACCTGGCCGTACAGTCTGCAGAACATCTACGCACATGCGCACCATACCCGTAAGTCCTGCGAACATCGCGCCTGTCTGTAAATGTCCGTCTCACTTGTGTCCCACTTTCAGTTAGTTTCAGGACCCGAACACTGTCCGTAGAACACCCACGCGCATGCGCACGACCGTTCCTGTGCATTTGGTGTCCTGCGGACACCCATTCCCTTCGTGGGCGTGTTCACAACATCATCATGTGACCGCTTCCACGCTGTGCGTGTGTCCTAATTTGCGCACTTTGTCTGCTTCCTCAACATTTTAAAAGCAATTATGCAGACAATCCAAATTATTTGACAGTAAAAAATCAGCATTTCACATGTCCCAGAAAATGGCCCTAGCGTTCCACATGTTTTTTGGAACTTTTTGATCGCTTTTGAGTGATCGATATGGTCACGAGGCACACCCCTCCACCCCTATAAAAGGCCACACCCCAGTGCTCATCTTCATTGTACTTCTGGTTATTGGAGATTGACTTTTGCTGCCTTTAGTGCTCTAGCAGAGATTACCTCACCAACCCTAATGGCATCCATGACTGCTGTTGCTACATCAGCCTCAGCTCCACCCCCAAACCCACCACCACCTCCCCAAGGGCCTGCAGAGGGGAATAGCGTGAGGATGTAGAGAACGAGGAGGAAGAGGATGAAGAGAATGAGGTCGAGGAACTTCCTACTACCAGCACTCTTCGGGAGTCGTGGGTGTGGCGGTTGTTTACCGTTCATGGTAACGTACCAAAAGCACGTGCGAACAAGGACACCTCTAATCAGTGCAATTTGGTGCTGAGTCGTGGGAGACGTGGTTCGTACAGCTTTGGTATGACATCCATGAAGCGACACCTAACTTTGTTCCACGGTGCGGACATTCACAAAGTTGTACCATGTAAAGAACGTAGTAGGTTGAGTTCTCCCGCAGCATCCTCCATTTCCGTTCCTCTCACCACAAGAGACACTCCTGTGGGAGAGCGCATCCCTCCAGCTGCTTTACAGGCCATTCGCCATGCTGTTAACCCTTACCTTTCGAGGGTCACAATATTGTGTGTATACTGCGACGCAGTACTCTGCAGGGGGGAGAATCTTCTAAGTGCTTTCGAGACTACGGTCAGGGAGCACCAGAAGAGCTGCTACCTACCTAAATAAGGCCCACCCTACATCCTCCTCTCTCCACCTGCCCTTTCTTATCCCTGTGGTTGGTGTCCTTTCCTTACCCTCCTTTCCCCTCCTCTCCTAATGTGTCAGGTGTAGAAAATGCTACAAAAAATATATAAAACAACGAAAAGTTTTTAAAAAAGGCTCTTTTCAGAGCCGCCTTTCTCAGTTTAAAAATAGAACTATGAAGTAAACGGTGCAGGCCCCCGTGCATTTTTTTAAAGGTCCGCAGACAGTCCAAATGTTGGGGTGCAACCCTAGCAAAACCGATGCACTTTTCTCTGGGAGTAAGTGGTGGCTCTGAAAAGAGCCTTTTGGTGGTGTTTTGTGCGTTTCAAAAACTTGGATTCGTCAACATGTAATGCAAAATAGATGACTATACTTGCAAAAATGGTTGCAATGCATTTTGTACATTTCGAATAAAAATCTGATTGCCAGCATATGTAAAATGGACTGTGAAACATAATATTTTCATTGTGGAAAGACGACATGCCAACATCTCTTAGAAAGGCACAAACCGCCTTATTGACATTGTGCCTCGCTTTCTCCATTTGTGGGCCAAATGAAGACGAACGCAGCCACATTTGTCTTTGTGCAATACGTGAAAAAATTACTTGGCAATTTGGAAACATGTCCATGACCTTCTCAAGTCCTTCCTTCATTGCAAATTGCAAAGAAATTCCGGACACATGTCCTAAACTGTACCCTCCACAATGAGTTATAATTATGTCAGGATGACGCTCTGTAAAGTAGCACAGAGAGGTACCAAGTCCAGCCACTTCAGTCCACGAACTCCATGCCAGTGCTCTTCCACATGAGGGAATTCAAGATCTGCAGATATACCACAACGTTATGCATGCACCTTCAACCAATGTATCCATGAGTCTCCCAAAATCCGGATAATCTGTTTTCGAGCACACACAGCCATAGCTGTCTGTTCTCCTCTCAGGAAAAAGACATCCTCACTAAATCTCTCCGTATACAACACACCCACTAAACTTTACTGACCATTCTTTCGCTCCGCTCATTCTCATTTGCATGCCTCTCCACCCCAGAATCCCTGTATGTAATACGCGCTGTCCACAGACTACTGCCATGTCCGCGGACATGTAGAAGATCTGAGCATGGCGAATGTACATTTAAATACTGTTCCCTATTTCCCCTTTAAGCTGGGCTCTGAAACAAGCTGTTTTTTTGGGGTTTTTTTTGCAGATGCCTGACAGACACCTGTTATTATGTATTTTTTGGGGGGTGTTTCTTCTTAGTTTACTCCTAAAATCTTCACATAACCTGCTCCAAAGCAACCCTTACATTGCAAAAAAATGGCATTTCTTAAAAAAGATAAAGAAACACCATCTGCTTCGAAATAAGCCGCATTACTCGAACCAATGTTCTCGTGGCTACAGAAAAACATACCAAAAACATTCTGGATCTTGCTGCAGTATCCACTCTTTTGGACCATTATACAATTCATCCTTTGCACTCTGACAGCATAGATGAAGCACTAGAAACTTAACAAATGCAACAAACCAAAGGTTCACCAATGAGCATATGGGAAAAAAGTATAGAAGCACGTGCTTTTCCCCTACTATTTCCTACTGGCAAAGGAGGAAGATATGATGATAGACCCACTCAGATAACAGCATCAGAATACAGCTCATTTGAAAGTGAACTAGCAACCCTATATTACGGAGTTGCACACATATTGAAATCTGGAGCCCACTTTCAAAATGTGTCAGCTATGCAATTAATACAAAAAGTGCAAGAAAAATATGACAAATCTGTTTGCAAACATGCGTGGTATGATAGAATACTGGTTCCGATGTCACAGAGATGTACGTTGTATGATAAGAATCCTTGGACCACCCACTTGGTTTGTTACATTAAGTTGTGTAGAATATGCATGGGAAGATTTACATGATTTCCTACGCATATCAAACAACAACAAAACCAACATAAATATACTAACACATGGAGAACTTTGCTCTCTAAATCCTGTTAATGTTTCAAGATATTTCCACCATTTTTTCATTGCTATGCTACACTTTATTTGTAATAAAACTGTTCCTCACCTCAGAGAAGTGCAAAACATCTTTTGGAGAAAAGAATACCAAGCCGGAGGAGCACCACATATCCACATACTTTTATGGATTAAAGATGCACCTAAATTTGGTCAGGACAGGGATGCCACTGTTTTGCAGTTCATCCACAAATATGTCACTTGTGAAATCCCTTCACAAACGAGACATAGTGACCTTCATGGACAAATTGTACAATTTCAAAGACACAAATGTGGCAAATATTGTTGTCGCAAATACAAAAACAAAGGGAAATACTACACCAAATGCCGCTTTGGTTTCCCTAGACCTGTTACAGAAACAGGTGAAGTGAACAAATTTATGTCTTCAGTTCAACATAGTGTTAAAGGTAAATCACCTAAGAACACGTATTACATAAAAAGAACAGAAGAATCAAAATATATAAATGATTACAATGCAATCATTGCCCTCTTATGGAATGTAAACATAGATGTGCAGTACATTGCAGACAATTCCACTGCAGTTGCACGATATGTTACAGCCTACTTAACAAAAGCCGAAAAAACAGAGCTTCAAGACCTCTGGAATGACCTATCATCAGACAAAACACTATCTCAGAAATTGTACAGCCTAGGCATAAAAATGCTCTCTCATAGAGAATGCGGCGCCTATGAAGCTGCAGATAGTTTAACCGGTAATGCTTTGCTTGGAAAATCTGAAAATATAGTATGGTTAAGTCTTGGTCCTGCTAAATCTAGAAAAATAGTTCTCAAATCCTATGAGGACATAGAAACAATAGCCAAAAATGATCCCAACAGCCAAGACATTTTGAAAAACAATTTACTAGACACATACTCCCCAAACAGGAGTACAACTTTGGAAACCATGTGTCTATACCACATAGCCCAAAACTTTGCATACAAAAATAATATAAAACCCGATGAAAACAAAGGTAGATATAGAGTGACAGATTGTGAAGGTAGCTTAGTGAAACATACCAAACGAAGCTTAATTAATCATGTCAAATTGTCAGTAAAAACTCCTCAACAGAAAGAACTATATTACATGTCCCTGCTACAACTTTTTAAACCATGGAGCAAAGAAGAAGAGATACTCAATAACTATGACTGCTATGAAGACGCTTTCAAAGCAAGTGAAAGCACTATCACCAAGGTTAATTTTACGCAGTACAAAACAATGTTGCACAATGAACAGCAACACGAAGAACTACTCCAGGCCCAACTAGATAAGGACACTTCCGACAGTAGTCATCCTTCTGTAACAGGAAGCCAAGAACCACTAGGACAGCCACTAATAGCAAATGAGGCAGAATTAGCTATGACAGAAGTAGAAAACACCATGTGTCGCTATGAAGAAGATACAGAAGACTTAACTGTACTACAATCCAAACTTAACAAAGACCAGAGCACCATTTTTGAAGAAGTAACAAAAGAAATTACACATGGTGTACAACACGAAAATAAAGAATGTACCTGCCAAAATTACAAACCTATACCGCTGTACGTTAGTGGTGAAGCTGGTTCAGGCAAAACATTCTTAATCGAAATCATCAGCAAGTTCCTTCAACAATTGACAAACAACAAACTGTCAGCTGTTGTAACTGCCCCCACAGGTTTAGCTGCCTACAACATAGGCGGTGTCACTTTACACCGATTACTACTCCTTCCAGTAGAACACCAAAACAAATTAGAGTATTACAAACTTTCTACAGAAGCTACAATGGAACTACGCAGAGTATTAAAACAAATGAAAATGCTACTAATAGATGAAGTGAGCATGGTCTCCAACCTAATGTTGGCTTTGATTCACCTCAGATTGCAAGAAGTACGTAAAACAAACTACGAAGAACTCTTTGGAGGAAAACACATCATTGTTTTCGGAGATCTTCTGCAATTCACACCAGTGAAAGGTGAACCTATGTTTAAAACCTTAGGACACAAACTGTGCCGTAAAACTGTGGGCAGCATAGGAAATGTCAACCTTTGGCAACATTTCCAATACAGAGAATTAACAGAAAACATGCGTCAATCTACAGACTTCACTTACGCCAACATTTTAAAAAGTATTAGAGATGGTGTACTATCTCAAGAAGCACAAGCAATATTGAAAACCCGGCACATCCATTCACTTTATGGCGATAACGCATCTGCTACTGATGTTATGGAACAATTAGTGCACAAAAATGTCAATTGTATGGCCTTAATGCCAACTCTTACAAGCTGTTCCAAATTCAATGAAACAATGTTAAAAAAAGAAATGCAACCAATAACTGAAATTTGCACCACGGACAAACTGGATGTACATGGTATGACACTACCCATGTGTCAACAAGCCACAACAAGACTAAATACCTTAGAAAATTAAATCTCCAACACAGCTGGGTTGGAAAAAATATTAAAATGATCCTTAAATTGTAGAGTAATGCTTAAACGTAACCTTGACGTGGAGCAAGGACTAGTTATTGGAGCACTGGGTACAGTTGTTGGTTTTCAAACATACCCACGTGACAACAACATTGTTTGTTAATATTCTCTTTGACAAACTTTCAGAAGTAAAAAGGATAGGGCGCTCAACCGCTCGATTCCTTCTCTTCAAAGACATGTATGTACGTAGAGAACAATTTTCTCTAACTCTTGCATATGCAGTCACCATTCATAAATCCCAAGGTCCTTCCCTAGACAAAGCATTGATAGATATTGGGAACACAGTCTTTAAAGAAGGCATGAGCTACGTACCACTATCACACTTACGTACACTTGACGGTCTATTTCTAATCAACTTTATGCAAGTAAAGTAAACGCTGATATTCCTTGCATTTTAGAATACAATAGACTACGTTCACTGTACACCCCCATCTGAAATCCTATCCTGTTCCACAAAAAGGAAAACGTTGTAAAAGAAAATTAATTCAAACAGAAATGCAACAGGATCTGACTGCAAATCCTTCAAAGAAAGTAAAAGAAGCTAATACTTCATCAATTACCACAACCAAAGAAGAACCTATTATTGAAACTTCTTCAAAGAAACAACTCAAACTCTGAAAAAAGGACTCGGACACAGAACTATCTGGTCCATTCAAATTTTGAAATGTAACTGGTGTAAGTTGCTACGCAAATGTAGCAATGAATATTCTATTTCAATTGCCACCAATTGTTAACAGCATTTACTTGCACAGTACAGACCAGTTGTGTTTGCAAATGTTAGTCCTTCATAGAAATTCAACAAATTATCCTGACAACATGTATAGTGCTCACGGAATACAACAAGAATTGGACTACTGTGCTGGAATGGTGAGGTTCACTATAAACTCACAAGAAGATCCACAAGAATTTCTAATGTACTTACTACAAGTACTGGAAAACAAAAAACATACCTATACATGAAATCTTCCAGATTTCATACATGTGGAAACATACATGCACTCTCTGCAACAATGTGACACGGGAACAAATCCCTAATGAGCCCTTTGTGTATGTATCCATACCTAATTGTGAAGCCATTCCATTTCAACAACTTGTACAAAATTCAAACCATGGCAGATTATGTACTATCTGCAATTAAGATAATCGCTCCACTTTACTAATACAAACACATAGTAACTACGTAATACTAATGCTTCTACGTTACAATGCAGATGGTACCAAAGATAACTGCAAGCTGACTGGATTCACACACGGTCAAGTGTCACATGGTAAAAAAATCTTCACAACAGTGGGTATAATCTACCATGCAGGAGCTACAACCAATGCAGGTCACTACACTGCATATATTAAAAACAAATGTGGATGGGTCGAATGTAATGGTAGTACCATTACTCTGAAGCAGAGATTACCAAAAAATCTTACAAACGCTTATTTAATCTTTTTAAAGCCAAAATTTAATAACTAATCTGTACTTCAACATTAACAAAAATGCAATTAAAAGACTATAAACAGTTAGAATACTATGCCAACAGGTATCTAACTGCTTCAAAAATCTGCAACTAACCAACAGATGTGATCTATGGCTGTAATATGGTGCGGTGGTTGTGGCCAGGGCCTAGAGTCTTGGGTTCATAGCCTATGGCCAGGCAACCAAGACTCTAGGTCCTAGCCACAACCACCGCAGCATATCAAACCCATGGTGGCTTACAACTTCACTGCTTATAAATTTGGTCTTGGGTGCATGGCCTGCGGCCAAGCACCCAAGACTCTAGGTACTGGACACAACCACCGCAGTATATGAAACCCATGGTGGCTTATAACTTCACTGCTTATAAATTTGGTCTTGGGTGCATGGCCTGCGGCCAAGCACCCAAGACTCTATGCCCTGCCCACAACCACCGCAGCATATCACACCCATGGTGGCTTATAAGTCATTAGCACACCCATAGAATGAAACATTTTAACTGCAGCATATACTCAATTGGCACCCAGGACTCTAGGCCCTGCCCACACCTACCAGATAGATATTCAATTGTATGGGTGTGATATGCTGCGGTGGTTGTGGCCAGGGCCTAGAGTCTTGGGTGTATGGCCTATGGCCATGTACCCAAGACTCTAGGCCCTGGCCACAACCACCGCAGCATATCACACCCAGGGAGGCTTATAACTCAGAACCACACCCATAGAATCAAACATTTTAACTGCGGCATGTACTCAATTTTAATGACCGCTGACACCACGCGTCCTTAGAACAGTTTCAACTTGCCTGCGCACAGCACGGACGGAAATACTATGCTTATGAGACCCCTCATTTTCAGTAATTACAAACATCCCGGACAGCGCGGGCATGGCAAATACATCATTAGCACCTGCTGCCTGAACAGATACAGTATTTCACCCATCTCTTACTCTCTAAACCTCCCCAAGCACTCTGACACACCAAAACACTCCCCAAAACTGCATTTCGCCTCTGTTCACCGCCGCGCTGTCGGTGGATCCAAGAAGTCGGGCGCATCTGAACAATCTGACGCACATCACGCCTCACTCCAGCCAATCGGCGGACACATCGCGTGTCCCCGGTCATGACGTGAGCCCATTAGCCAATCGCTATCTTGTCCGCGGAGCGAACAGGGAACTGTGACCGCGGAGCGGACATAGATATCACTAATTTTTTTAGACATATTTTTTGGTCGTTTTAAAGAAAACTACTGGACGGATTCTCACCAAATTTACAAAAGCATGCTTTTGGGACTAAGCTCCTGCTCCTGCTGCAAATTTGGTGAAAATCCGTCCAGCGGTTTGGGCTGTAGGCATGTGCAAACTTTTCCCCCAATTCAGTCTATGGGAAAAAAAGACGTTTTGGGACCCCACCTATAACTTTCCCCCAACCACCCCCCCCTCGGACCAAACCTTACCAAACTTTGCAAAAAAAATTCAGAGTGGGCCATATACTTTTTTTTGCAAATTTTGGTGAGAATTCGTCCAGGCAGAGCAGAGTTATAAGCCGCCCAAAAAGTGCTCTTCCTATGGAAACAGCAATTTAACCATAACTACACAGCCACTATCGTGGCTGTGTAATAAGGTTTTCCTTTAAAGCACAATTCTGGAGTGATGTCTATCGTTGAATTTTGATAATTCTGTTACTTTGCTGGTTAAAGAGAGGCATCTGCAGATCACTGCAGTGTGCAATCCTCTCCTCCCTCTCTTTCCAAATGGTTTTCTCCTCCACAGACTGCACCCACTCGTATGAAATTTAAAAGCGGAGTATACTTACCAGATATGGAAAAATGTCAGTCTCACAACTGAGAGCAATTCTGGAAAGGGGCGCAAATAGTCTGAGGCACGACTGTTGAGAACTATGTATGAATGCCTTCCTAAAGGGCATTTGATTTACTTCTGCTGTGAACAAACCCAGCCTTGAAAACTGAACTAATACTGGGCCTACAGAGGCTACCTGTTGTCTTCTAGGAAGGTTCCTCATACTCCTGTTAAAAATAACCCAGATTGTGACCCCAAATTGCATGCATCTAAATTTCACTGCCGGACTGTTGATGGGGATGCAGAAAAGTGAGTGATATATAACCGGTCTGTGGGGACCACCCCAAAATTAGCATCTACTCAGAGGAAGTTGTAGCCAGGATCAGGCATTTAACAAATAGATCTTTAATGACCTGGTTATAGTCTCGTTGAGAGGGAGAGATGAGCATGGTCTATACCTGATGGGGACCCCTATGAGATAATTAATCAGACAAATGTTGGAAGTGGTCACAAAAGTATAGCGCAAAATTGGAAGCGGGTAGACACTTCAACAAAAATGTGGTAGGCAAAAATGTGGGACATGTAAAGGCCAGAGTATATTATATTAACAGGGAAGAATAATCTAGGTTTCTGGAGATTTGCGGTCTCCCGAAGAAATGTGTAGAGGGGGAGAATATGACCGACAGTGTTGATATTGCATATTAAGACCACAAGATTGCCCCATGTTACTAATTACAAGAGAGGGCTGGTGAATTTAATTGGTCCGTGACATTCCCTGATGATGCAGTCTCTCTCTGGGCATTGCGGCCGCCTTCTTTACCTTCACCCCAGAAGCTACCTTCTTATTGCTTTTCGTCTATTATCCTAGCTTCTATCGTCATGTATTGTTGTTCTGGGGACTTTTCTGTGTATTATATTAGGTCATTTATGTTAAATAATTTCGATGGGGGCTTATTTGGCGGAGACTTTGGGACATATTCAAATGTTTTGCTAGTTTTCATAAGTATTAACGTTAGTGGTAAATAAAATTCCCTGTTACATCCCTAAAATCCTCTGTTTTTCATGCTTTTACACGATCTCATAAACTTTATATCTTTCTCTTCTCAATAAAGGTCTCAACCTGTCCCATGATATTGTGTTTTTTTATAGTCCTTCATGCCAAGCTTCTCCACGTTGTAAACACTATAACAGGTAGTAGTATTACCCCATTATGTTTTTTTTTAATGGTATTTGATTTATCCATCTCAGAAGAATGAAAAGCTATGTTGGCCTTGCTGCTGCATCCTAACTTGCAAAGTGCAGGCTGCCCTCAAGGCCAGGACCAACCCTGTATCTGTGTAGCTATACATCCTTGGCTGTTTGCTTTTTCCTTGGTCAAAAATATAATCGGTTACTGGCACTTTACAGCTCAATTTTATTTAATGACTGGAGGCATTAATTATCCTTTAACTTGCTTTATGTTCAGTTGACTTTGTGGCTTCCTAAAGTAAAGAATGAATGCCTACTATTTTCCTCCATGTCTTTAATATAATTGTGATTTTACGTCCCAATAGATAGGAAAATAAATATTTCATATGGCATCCTGTGGCCATGTAGGTCTTCAAGCCTCATTGAGAATGTAAGACATGTAGGTTTAAATCTCTAGCAGGTAGCGCAAACAATAGTGTCCTCGGGTCAAGGAGTGGCACACCCACCCTGCAGTTGTTCATTCCCCCTGTCCCCGGGCCTTCATCCTGCCTCTCTCCCACCCCTCGGCCCTGATTGGCTAGTATGACCAGTTTACCTGGCCGTGACTAAAGGCACTGCTTACCGCTTAACTCCATTGCAGCGTGGCCAGCAGGTGGGTTTGCAGGCCCCTAGACCCTCCTGAGCCCCAGAATCCGCCATTTCCTTTTATGTTTCGTGCCCCTGGTCCCCATTTGCAGCCTCGAACTTCCTGATCCATTCCCCTCTCCACGGCCCTCATCCCGCCTCCTTCCCGCCCCCCTGCCCTGATTGGCTAGTATAACCAGCTTATCTGCCGTGACTGCAGGTACTGCTTGCCGCTTAACTCCATTGCAGCGTGGCCAGCAGGTCAGTTTGCAGGCCCCTAGACCCTCCTGAGCCCCAGAATCTGCCGTTTCCTTTAACCTCCCCTGATTGGCTAGATCACTGGCCATAGGCGACCCTCCCAGAGCAGTCCTCTGTCCGTCACAGCCCCTGCAGCTAAGGGTCCCGAGGCAAAGGGAGACTCGTACATTGGCGGCTCCAAAAAGTGTCTGCAGGTGTAAGCACATGAAGCCAGTGAAGCCAGCCGGCAACGAAGAGCAAGTAAATAAGTGAGTGTGGCATGGGTGGGGAGTAAAGCCATCACTCTACGCCAGAAAGTCCTGCCACTCTATAGACTGCCAAGTGAACATCACTTAAAACACTCTTACTTAGATAGAATTGTGACCATAAGCCTACGTCTATTCGAGACAGGATTTTTGCCTTGTAACGCATCTAGACATATTTGGGCATGTTAGCAAGTTCCACACTTACATAGAATTTTGAGGGTTAGTAAGTACCACATTAGATGGAATCATGAACATTAGCCTGCGTCGCATCTAGATAGGATTATGAATGTCAGCATGTGCCACACTTCGATAGAATTGTGAATGACAGCATGTACCACACCTAGATGGAATCGTGAACACTAGCCTGCCTCACATCTAGATAGGATTATGAAGGTTAGGAAGTGTCACACTCAGATGGAATAGTGAATGTTAACAAGTGCCACACTTAGTTAGAATTAGGAAGGCTAGCAAGTACCGTATTTAGATAGAATTGTGAACATTAGCCTCCGCCAGACAAAGACAGAATTGTGAATGATAGCAAAGTACCACACCTAGACAGAATTGCGAATGTTAGCGTGTCCCACGCTTAGATAAGATTGTGAACAATAGCCTACGTCACAACTAGATAGGACTGTGAATGTCGGCCAATGCCACATCTAGATAGAATAGCGATTGTTAGCCAGTACCACGTCTAGACTGCATTGAGAATATTATCGAGGCCAGATTTAAATAGAATTGTGAATACTAGCTTGCTTCACATATGTACAGGATTTTCGAAGATGGGCCAGTGCCACATTTGGATTCAGTTGCAAATGTTGGTGGACGTCATATACATAGAAAGGATTGTGAATATTAGCCAGTACCGGATCCAGATATAAATGCAGAGATATTCACGCACCACATCTAGAAAGAAAGTGGAAATTTAGCACACCACTTCTAGACAGCGATGCCAATAACCAACCCACTAACAATTTCACCCCTCTGCATATACACCTCTCAAACTCTTACCAAACAAAACCACAACCCTATAGCACAACAAACCACAAAAACTTCCCTACACCGTAACAACAAAACAAAGCACACGACGGCTACCATCCAGAAAAGTACCACAAGCCCAGCAAACAGTGTTAACTGGGCTGAGGCTGCCAACGGCACATCACTGCTCTCTTGCACTTTGCCCGCTCATTCCCACTAACTCACCCCATTCCCTTTTCAGAGCCGCCAGGGGCCACTCCGGTGGTGATAGTGCGTGGTACAAATATCCTTTAACATTAACTTTCATGGACTTGTACTAAAACCACACTCGATGTCTGGCCTTTTTCAATTCACTAGGTGAGAGTTGCCTAATAGGTAGATGTTTTGCCTCCTATAGATTGTTTCGTTTTCTTCGGAGATCTCCTGTGCTAATGCACCCACTGTTGATTTCACAGAGAGCATTAAACAAAATATGAATTTACCTGGATATTTTTGTATGTTGCTACTAATTATTTGCTCTCAGGCTTCAGTTACCTCTAGGCGAAGTTACACACTTTGTGCATCATGACTAAATCACAATCATGCAATATAATAAAAGGCCAGAAGTATGTTTGTCTGATGCAGTCATGCACAGTAGAGACTACCTGTGTCTCCTGTTGTTACCACTGGAGAGAGCTGTTGCTTTAGAAATATATAAGGCCATGTGTAATATTAACACTAAATGTCTCTCCTCAGGCACTTTAGCCCATGTATACAGGCATTCACACTAGTCTCAATATAAAGTATCTGGTGATAATAATGAAAGAATAAGTCTCTAAACTAATGTTTGGTTCGGTACCAAGCAGAAACTCCCATTGGTAGACACTGCAGGATGATGGCATGGAAATTCGGCCACGTTCACAGGAAATCTGCACACACCAAGAAGATGCACTCCAAAACCAGAACATGATACAAACTGACTTGTGCAACAATGTGTGGCTGTTAGAGATACTGAAACGTATATTTGGGGTCAGCAGTCAGGAGCTCCTTGTAGGTACATTGAAGCTCAACCAGCCCCTTACGTACAATTACTGTTACAGAAGCAGTCTGTCACCGAAGCGGTCTGTTGTTCAATTATAGGAAAAGCAATTGTATTCTCTGCGGTATGGACAGTCTTGGTGATGAAAATAAAAGTAACTTGAGGAAAGTACTGCTAGAAACCAGAGGGTGGCTCCCCTGCTAGTCCCCAGAGATCTTGCTCTCTCAGGTGGCCAGGGCATGGCCATCGCCTTTAAGCCAGACCCTGGGGGTGGACCAGTGCGGGAGGATCACCTGGGTGAGGGGTGTTCAGGGGGTGGGGGTGAGACAGCCGAAGGTGAGATGCGGTGTTCACCCCTTTTTTGTTAATCTACCCCATCCTATTTTGTAGGATTTTCCAAAGTCCCAACTCCCTCTCCTCTTTTTACACAAACACTGGGCCGAGGAAGAGGGTGACTGAGAGTAACCAGACTAACTCTCTCACATCGTACTGGACATGTCCCTTTAATCGGGTCAGGCAAAGTTAGGCACTTTACACTAAGTGCATACACCTTATACCAGTTTGCTCTCTTCACACAAATAAAAGGTAACACCTAAAGACACACTCTGAGCAAGGCGGAACATGATTACGAGCAGAACTTCTGGGACAAATGCACACCTACTAACGGACCAAGCAACGAGAGTAGTGGGCCGAAAACCCCAAGGCTTCCCTACTGGAGGTCATTGCCTTCGACAGTGCGCAAAAGACACGTGGAGAAAGCCAGATCCCACAAGTGAAGATTGCATTGTGTTTCAAGGATGCCGGCGACCCACCCCGGTGCACGGCAGGGTTGGGCAAGCGAGGCCAAGCCTGTGGTACTACCCTTGACTCGTAAATTGGAAATGGCAAACAAGAAGGAAGCGCACACAGCCGATGAGTTGGCAAGCAACCTGAGAGACCAGTGTGTGTTAAAGCGAATGAAGTAGCAACATTATGTCACAAGTTGAAGGCTGCACGCACGTGGATGAGATGCGAAGAAAGGTAGTTGCGTGAATTAACTTGGAAGTAAAAGGTAGAGTGGTCAGGTAGCCCATTCGAAAGTCTTATTGAAAGGTACATTGTTTGAAGCTTAAAAGTGAACAAACAGCAAAAGTGAATTAAGCGGGAGTAAAACGTGAACTTTGAGTCGAAGTAGTCCTGCGGTGGTCTGTAAAGAGAGCCTGGCACAATCGAAAGTCTTCGACATCCGAAAGGGAGCCAAGCCCGATTGAGGGAGACCCGAAGTATAATAAGCTAGGCGAAGAGAGCCCTCCTGGCAAGTTTGTGTTGAACTGCGGCATGAGAAGTCTGAGCCCGACAGAGGGGGACCTACGTGATCTATGTGCTGTAAGGTCTGAGCCCGGCAAAGGGGGACATTTGTGAACTTTACATTGGAATACAATTTTGAAAGTCAAGAAAGAGACTTTAACGTGGAAGGCCAGACGAGCCTCAATCAACGGTTTGGAACTGCTTAGAAACTGAGCCAGAGCGTGTCATCCTGCCTACAAGGACAGCCTTGCTCCGTGAGGTTTAACGTGAGGAGGAGAGCTGGTTCAACTACCTTTTTATTCTTCTGAACACTGATTTTTCCTTTGCATATATTAGGATTTTGTTAGCATAGGCCATTTTTATTTGACAGACTCCACTAGGACTGGTTTGTTTATCCTTTGATGGTCGAGACTACTCGCATCTTAGTTATTGAGCAACATAGTAGTTTCTCCGACCCCAACATTTTCAATAAATATTTTATAAATTGTATCCATTGTGTCAGTGTCATACATGTGATGCCATGCCTTCCCTACAGTACTCCCAGAGGATAATGGACATCAAGTGGAATGGTGTTCGTGATTGTGGATCCCGGGAATCACACAGGAAGACAAAGGGCTTTAACAAAAAAGGCTGGGAAACCCATGCATGGCAACAATAATCAAAGCAACAAGTGGCAGAGGCGGTGACAGGATAGAAGGGAGAACTGGTAGTTCTATAGCTGCAAGCAGTTAAAATTACTCAACCACACATTTACAGTAGGGAAAAAGCAAATATAGCTCACTGTCTGTCCTGCACATTTTTACAAAGGCTATGGGAAATGATGGACCTTGAATTGCAGGGAGAAAGCAAATAAAGCTCACTGTCTCCCCACACATTCTTACATAGGCTATGAGAAATGGGCCTAGAACTGCAGAAAGAGGATACACTCAAATCACAGCAAGGTCAAGGAACGGGACCATTTATAAACAGCACTAATTTCAGGAACTAGCAAAATGAACTACAAAACTGTAATGGCTTAAGGAACAAAGAATGATTTCTAAATATTGTTAGCTCAAGGATCCAGTAAACAATTGTCAGGTGCCAGGAACGGACGGGGCATTCCTCAATGACCAGCGCTGGACATAAGCAGAGCTTTAAAATTCCCTATGTTTGAGTATGTCACCCAGTTCTTGTTTTTCTTTGTATTCTTGAATGGTCCTTAATTTGAAATGTGCGGGGAGGGGGACGAAATTACAAAAAAGGAAACAAAAAAACACAAGACTCTGGTTGACTTACTTGTGCATGGAATTGGCAAACTTGATGGATCTGCTGAAGTTAAGTAAGATTTTTAAAACCTAATAATCATGTGCTGCTGATGTGATTAGTGAAGCATAGTACCTGCCAGTTAAACGTGTACTCCTTTCAAATGGATTGTGTCCTCCCACGTATTCCTCATCTTATGATAATTATCTCTCCAGCTTCAGCTGCTTCGGAAAATGTTTTCGATAGAGGGGCGCTGTGTGCCATCTCGTCGAGTTGATGTCCCTCGAGGGCCTCCGTTCGTCATCATCAATATAAGTAGCGCATGCAGCGCCTGTTGGATTCAGTTCCGTTTTTCCGAGCCAACGCTTCGAGAGAATTACGGCGCGCTTCGGTTCTTCTGTGAACTTCGAAAGTTATTTTCGGTTTAAAAATGTCTTCCCCGTAGGCTCCATCAACGCTTAAGACGGGCTTCAAGAAGTGCCAAGATTGTGGATCAAAGATGTCGATCACTGACTACCACCACAATTGTCTGTGGTGTCTTGGCTGTGGCTCCTGTCAGGCGATGACCGAAAAGGCTCTCAGGGAGTGTAAAGGTAAATTGGCGGTGGGTAGGTTGCCTTCAATGTCTCCTTCAAAGAGTTAAAAATGAAAGACCAATGTGTCGAGGGATTCTTCTTGACGTAAAAAATCTAAGCGGTCTCGATCGAGAAGTCGAGCATGCCATTCTTTGTTGTCTTCGAAGAAGACCAAGAAGCGGCATCATAGGTCACCTATGACCTACAGTGATTCCTCGGCTGATGTAATCAAGTGTCCAAGAAACTCCCCACCAAAATGTGATGTGTTTCAGTGAATCAGTGATCACTAATCAGTGAATAAAACTGAATGAGGACAAACACTTTGACTCATACCATTAACTTTAATTATTTGAAACCACTAAGTGGATTATAGGGTGTGCAGCCCACACCGAAGGCTGACAAGCCAAGGTTCTTTCTTTTTCTCATAATTGGAATGCTCATCAAAGAGGCACCTTACATTGGGCTTGCACCCGACTCACTTATCTAAACATCGAATAACTTTGAATATATTAATTACCAGCAGCTGTGCTCACTCCACATCCTCAAATCATCTAAAGGTTGTTCATGTTCATAGATGGCTGACAAAGACTTAAAAAAGTCTCTTTTAGGCAAAGGTTTGAAAACCTTTTCCTGGACTACCACCAGCTTTGGCAATTTCGAAGTAATCCTACCAGCTTCGGCAATTTTGAAGTAATCCCACCAGCTTCTGCAATTTCGAAGTAATCGATCGCCTTTGTCGGCATCGACTTCGACAATGTTGTCGATGGTTCCGACACTGATGGTGTTAGTGAAGGTGGTGACTTTGTATGTTTCTACGAAGAAACGCTTGATGGGCTGGCTTGCTGACTTGTCAAAGCCCTTGACAATTCCCTTATTGTTGTCATCAGGGGTTCCAAAAGAATAGCGTAGAGTAGGGGGGATAGAGGGCACCCCTGTTTGGTACCTCTTGAGACCCTTACCTTGCCCGATAATTGTCCATTAATCAATAATCGCAGGTTTGGGTTTGAATAGTTATCCTAAATTTCGGACATAAATTTGAACCCGAATCCCATTTTTGCCATAGTCTGAAACAGAAACTGCCACTCCACGCTATGGAGTGCTTTTTCGGCATCAAGAGCAATCAATAAGGCCAGGATCTTCTTTATGTTGACCTTTTCGATCAAATTAATTATTCTCCTAGTGTTGTCCCCAGTTTGTCTAGCCGTTATGAACCCTGATTGATCTGTGCTAATAAGTCTTGGAAGATGTTGTTCTAGCCGAGAAGCTAATATTTTCGTGTACATTTTTGCATCTAAGTTAATCAATGCAGTGGTCCATAGGATGTACAACTTGTGAGATCCTTTCCTGGTTTCGGGAGCAGCACCACTTTGGCCTCTTCCATCGTAGAGGTGATAGTTCACACTGCACTGAAGTTATTAAACAGTGAGACCAAATGTGGGAACAATTGTTCCCTGAATGCTTTATAAAAGTCGGCCGTAAAGCCGTCCGGGCCTGGCGATTTATTAGTGGGGAGTGATATTAAAGCCCTACGCACCTCCTCTATTTTTCTATCCTGCTCCAATTCCATTTTCACTTGTTCAGTTATAGTTGAAAGGTCACATCCCTCCAGGTAACTCAACTGTATCTGCTCTATGGGATTATCTGATTATCCTTATCTGATTGATATAATCTTGTGTAGTATGATATAAATTCCTGGATAATGACATTTGTCTCCAAGCTCTCTCCTCCCCTTCTCTGTTTAATATAGCTTTATTGGCCTGCAGCGAGGGCCGTACCAGGCGTTATGGGATCTGAAATCTTAGTTAATGAGGTATGAGGGACCATAATGCCCGGTACGGCCCTCAGTGCAGGTCTATAAAGCTATTAGAACACCCTCAGTGTTTAATTAAAATAGAATAAATGGGACATGCTTGATTAAAGTAGAAAACATTGAAAATGCTACAATGCTGGCGCCATTGCCTTGGTTCTGCTTTTTTTTAATAGTGTGGTGGAAGGTGATCGGGTGGGAGGAGTATGCAGTTGAGGAGAAATCAGGTGTGTGTATGCCTGCCCAGTGTTCTCATTAAGCACATTTCAGGTGTGTTTTTTTCTTTTTACACTACAAAAAACGTAAGCATTCAAGCATTGCACATTTACAAAGATTAGCAAAACATTTCCAACATGCATCTGCATACACATAATGTCACACATCGGGGTCTGAATGACCCGCTCGCCTTCTCCTCACACCAGGCTAAACAGACCACTTTCAAGGCACCTACCAAAGTTGTGACGCTTCGCCACAGTATCTGACGTTTCTCAGCTCCTTATTTTTCTCGGTGGCGGTTACCATGGAGATTGGGGTCAACAACATCAAAATTACCGACAACCCAGCCTTTGCCTACAACTCCAAGGATACCTACCTTTTGCGTGTAGTTCCGACTATGCGGAACGCCGGCTCTGTCAGGCTTACAGCGCTCCTCCTACTGGGTGATATTAGTCACTGCAGCGGGAAGGACGCTACTTCTGATTAACGTTGCAACCGGCATCCGAAGTTTCGTCTTCTGTGCCTTTCCTTACCATTGCCTTCCCGTGTGCCATTTCCTGTTTTCCCTTTACGGACTGCCTTGAGATTTCTCAATTCTTCTGCCTACCCGTGTACTGGACTTTGCCTGCCTTACGGTTTGCCTTTGCATTGTGTTACTTTGTTTGTTGTGCCGCCAGTGTACCAGACCCCATCGCCTGCCTGCGTTTTGCTTGCATCCTGATTCTGTACTGTCTATAGCCCGCCTGTGTACCAGACCTCGCTGCCTGTCCACTGGATTGCCTTTCTTTGTCTTCCAGAACAGAAATTTCTCTCGTTCTGTTCTGAACTACCCAACCGCCACCTACACCTGGTTTTCCTCTCCTTCCCAGCTGACTCCAAGCTCTCAGCTTCAACCTCTCAAATTCGAGGGCATACTGTGAACTGTACCCTTCTTCAATTCAAGTGTCTTCTTGTGGATTCCGACTCCATTCAGTTATTTTGGAACTATTTCCTCAAGTGTACGCAGGGACGCTTTGCTGATTGTACACAAGGACTCATTGCTGAAAGTGCACACAGGGACGCCTTGCTAAGAAATGCATCTACCCGTATCTAGTGCGCTCCTGGTGCCGCCCGGGTATAGCATCCCTACTAACGTCCCTGTTTATTGTTTTGTACTTCCGTTGTTTTTTAGCTTGGATTGATTAGGTCATTCAAATCCTGTTCTGGTAAGACCTCCTTAACTCTTATTTAATATACCCTATCTGAAACCATCCAAATGGAATCTAATATCCTTTCTATACTTCCAGGGGGAATTCCATTTTTGTTCCTTTCAATTGCAAGGGGAGTGGGTGACCCAGGTACTTCCTGCTTTTGTGAGGGTTTTCTTGTGGTGGTCTTTGCTGTCACCAAGTACTTACCATTTGTCTTTTTCTTTCAGCTGGGTCCGTGGCGGTGTGTTCTCCCCGCTCTTTTGGGTGATCGGTCTCTCTGTCTGCGATTAAGCACAGCAGAGAGTCATATCATCAAAAAGAGCTTATTTCCCTCAACAGAGAGGAGGCTCAGGTGGAGGCTCCATCTCAAGATCTTCAAGCAACATTCAGTACAACCATCCTGGTCGCTTGCCCTGTTTACTCGGCGGCCGGTGAGTAACACATAAAGTTAGCATGCAATTAATCAACTTAAATTTTCATGTTCTTCTTTTCCATTACTCATTCCCATACAACAGTGCACCGAGGACGTTGGGCAAGGTTCCACGTTCCTTTATTGCAGTGAAATATGATACAGGGCACGTTCCACATTGCAAAAACATTCAGCTTTTTCTTATCGGCAACTTGAAATGCTTCCCTTGCTAACGGAAAGTGTTTCTTCTTGCTTCATGTGAATGGGCAGGGCTACCTGGCACACGTTGGTTTAAAATGTGCAACACGGAACGGAAAGTTAACTCAAGTTAACTCTTTCCGTTCTGAAACAACACGGACACCAATGCGGCCACTTCACAGCCTTCAATGGGTGGCAGCGGCGAGGCACAGGTCAGCACCAGCAATTTAAAGTGCGGGCTGTAATCAATCTGCAGGCTATACCAGTTCGTTTGGCCGCAGATTGACCAGTCACATTACTAAAAGCACAACTAGGGTGTTCTAATTTTCGTTATGGTTCTTGCCTTTTCTTTCTTCCTTCCTGAGAAACCTTGCTAGCAGCTTATCTGGTTGATTCGCCTTTATGTAGTATTTCTGTTTGAGGTACAACAGTGCACGTTCTGCTTCTCTCAACTGTAAAATGTCCAATTGCCTCCTTATGGCCCTGTACTCTCTCTGAGTTTTCCCACTAGCCCCATGTTTGCCACCACCTTTTTCAGTTGTTCTTCCAGGTCCCTCTTTAGGCCTCTTCTCTCTTTGTCTCTTAAAACTTTTATTGCAATTATCCTACCTCTTATTGTTGCTTTAAAAAGCATCCTATCTTACATGCTGGTTTGTATCTTCTGTTCTATTATTAACAAAGAATTCCTCAATGCCCTTTCGTAGTTCTTCCCTCAGTATTTCATCCTTAGAAATATAAGCTGGGTATCTCCACTTACATAACCCCAGCATCTTGTTTTACCTTCCTACTATCAGGGTTAAGGGGGCATGATCTGATATTGATATCGCTCCCACCTCGATTTCTAGTACCATGCCTAATAAGGTCCACGAGACCCAAATGTATTCGATCCTGGATGATGTCTTGTGTACATGAGAGAAGAAGGTTTATCCCTTGGCGTCCCCCCTCTTATCCCTCCAAGCATCCACCAACGCAAGTCTCTCTATTCTTTCCCCTAATTCTCTCGATGGTCTTCTATCTGTCTCCGGCCCCAAGCTATAATCTGACCCTTAACAAATTTGTCCACTTTGCCTAATATTTTCTGTATAAAACCCTCCTGCCCCGTATTAGGTGTGTATAAAGTGGCTACCGTGTAGAGTTCCCCCGTCCCTTGGAGCATGACAGCCATATATCTCCCCATGGTATCTTTTTCTCAGTTCCCAACCCTGATATCAAGACTGTTCCACACCGCTATTAATACTCCTCCTTTTTTATGCCCCTCATTGGACTGGAAAATGTTTGTACTCCTGGATCTTTATTTTGTGTGTGTCTCTGACTTGGACATGTGTTTCCTGTAAGGTCAAAGGGTCCAGTTTTTCCCTTTGGAGGAACCTTTCCAACTTCCTCCTCTTCAGGGGTGAGTTCATCCCATTTAGGTTCAAGGACAAGACTCGTAATCCCTCCCTCTTAGCCATATCTTACACAGACTCCCATGATATCTAAACTCAGTTGGTTCCCTCCCCCGACCCCTCCTTAGCCCCTCCCCCGATCCCAGACTGGGTGGATTCGAACAGCATCTAGCCCCTCCCGACTCGCCTTCCCGTGGAACAAAGCCATAGCTCAGCCCAGCCCCTCCCTTTCCCAAGTCCATATATATCGAGTCCAATTCCCACCTCCCCCCCTCCCCCAACCCTTGTATGCTAATTCCCTGAGCTACATTATGTATGCTAGATTGTACAGTAGGTTCGGTCAACGCTCTTGAGGATTTCTTCAGAACAGTCTTTCAGTCCTCTGGACTCCGATCCTGGGGCCATCTCTTGTCCCCGGTATACCTTTTTTCCTTGAAGTTTTCTGCTTCATCGATGTCCAATCCCATTCCTTCCTTTTGTCATGTGTTGATTTTGTCGACGCCTTGGTTTCTGTATAATCTTCTTCTATGCTCATTATATTCACTCCTTCCCTACAGGACGATATCCTATGTTGCCTGCCATCCCACTCGAAAACCATACTGAAGTGGATTATCCATCGACACCGGATATATTAATCTCGAAGAAAGCTCACCACTGCGCCCATTTTTCTCCTCTTAATGTTATTTCGGACAAATCCTGGAGGAGTTGCAAATTTATTCCATTATAGGACAACTGTTTCTGATGTTTGTTAATCTGCTTAGAATCACATGCTGTGCATAGGTCCGACATCCAGTGGTCACTGCGGAGTATTGCATTTTGTTTTTCGTAGACGAAAAGGGGACGTCGACAAGGCGTGTCTGTAACACTATCCCTATAGTGACGTGCGTTGTACCCACAATCCCTCACGCGTCGAGGTCCCTCAGATTGTTTTTTTCCGCCCAGCTACTGGTCGCCTTTACGCGGAGCTCCTCGAGAGACATTGCAGATTTCATCTCCTCGACCTTTGGTCGTTTTCCTATATTAATATAGAACATATCGACCCCCCCTCGACGTTGTTGTGAAGCTGTCTCCGCCGAGCAAGATCTTCGACGGAGGGGACGAGCGGAGGAGATCCTTCGGCGTTGCCGAACACGTGGCCTGGCCTCGCAGGCCAAATACAGTAGGGAGAGTGGGGGTCGTGGGACATCTCTAGTTCTTTTCTGAGAATGCCTTTCCATTTCCCCTTCCTTTCCCTTGGGGTGGTTATCACGATTTATTGCCTCGGCTATGGAGAGGACACCCTTTAGGTTTTGCCCGCTTTGCAAGGGCAAGTTTACTTGGAAGGACAAGCATTCACGGTGTAACCGCTGCTTGCCCCTCGATCACAAAGAGGAAGGTTGCACGGCTTGTCGGCTTCTTAAGCCGAAAACTCTAAAAGACCGTAGGGTCAAGAGGTGGGCGGCCTACGCTATGTCGAAGGCCGACGCTCCACCCACCGTCGCTACCTCCGACAGTGACGAGGAACGTGATACCACGACCTCCGCTACGGAAGTCGAAAACCCCCCTAGAGAGCGCACACGCGCTTCGTCGTCTGTCCCCGACAGGCTCGGCTCACGCCCTGCTTATGGGGATGAACACCCTGGCGACATTGACGCACACAAGACCACACATAAGCATACAACCCATGGCTTTTTTTCGTCGAAGGCGAAGGGAGCATCAGCGCCCAAGGAGACGCAGGTTTCACCGGCGGCCTCCTCGGACCGTTCGGGTTCGAAGCCCCTCTCGCAGCCGCGACCAGCGACTGGGCTTTCAGCAAATAAGGGCGCCGCCCCCAAATCATCGGCCGGCGCGCATCAGCAGAAAGCGCATGCCGCCGTAGAGCGATCGACACCCATAACGTCGAAACCACAGCCCTCCGCTGACAAACGAGTCGCTGAGAGCTTGGCGAGGATAGTGGTAGCCGACGCCCACAAGCGTACGCCGAAAGACTCGTCGAGCGCTACGCAAAGGTCGAAAGACACGCCGAAAATGCCCGAAGAAAGACAGGGACGATCTCCTTCAGTCGAAGGGATTCCCAACACACCTGAAGGCTTTTCGGAGGGCGACGGGACACTTTCCTCGACGTTGTGGGAGAGGTCGAGCCGTTTTCAGCTACAAGACACCAATTTTCCCCCGCTAGACTGCTCAGGGGTACCCCATGAAACCATGGAAAGGCTCCATCTCTGCATGGAAAGAATGGAGAGGTTTATGAATACCCAGAACCCTCCCACCCCCAAGAGAATAAGAGAAGGGCCTCAGGAGGACCCCAGGGGCAAAATTCCGAGACTGGTCAATCCCCACCAGGACACAGCCTCAGACTTCCATAGTGTGTATGACCTCACTGGGGAAGAACATTATTTTGAGGAAGAGGATGATTTTATGGACGAGGAAGAGGGACAGAACCAGGAGGAAGGTCTGGAAGACAGCCCAGACTTGGTAGGAGAAGGCTTCGGAGAGAATCCAGAAGAAGGACCTTCTCACCCCTGGCAATCCCCATCAATATATTCCGACACTGATGTCCTGAACCTAAATCCTCCTGACAATTCACCTATTAGAAACACGTCACCCATTGACGATCAGCCCACATTTAATGCCCTGTTGCGCAGAGCAGCAGCACATTTTCGAACTGGACACTGGGGAGCTCTCCCCTGAATTAGACTTTGTGGAAAGAGTAATTAAGGAGAAACCCCCGGTCAGTCAGACCATTCCCCTCCTCGCTCTGGTGAAGAGAAAAATCATCCCTTCGGTGTCCACACCCGCACTAATCAGAGGGGTCAATCCTAGAATTGAAAAACTTTTCACTCCTTCACCCTCAGATCCGCTGTACATCAGGGGACATTCCATTCCGGATTCCCTGGTAGTAACCAACACAAGAAAGAGGGCAGGGGTACCACTTTCCACCAGTGAGGCACCACCTGACAAGGAGGGCAAGCGGTTATATGCCCTTGCAAAAAGAGTTACATCCTCGGCTGCCTTTTCGGCAAGAATTGCAAACAACAATTCTTTGCTCGCTAGCTATGCGGACGCGCAGTGGGCCAAACTGCGCAAAGATGCCGAAGAAGCGCCGGAACCATTACGTACACGCCTGCTTACAACTATTGGCGAAGGAACCCAGGTCAACCAGAGTATTGTAAAGAGCTCTCTGGATGCGGCAGAAACTGCGGGACGTTCCCTAGTTCAGGGAATAATCCTAAAACGCCACGTATGGCTGCGCAACTCAGGGTTCAAACCGGAGACACAGGCGTCTTTAATAAATAAACCTGTTGAAGACTCAAACCTCTTCGGGAAAGCGGTGGATGAGGCTCTGGAGATGGCTAAAAAAGAGTTCGATACTATCAAAACTCTTGACCAAATCTCTAAGCCCTCTACCAGGCGCGGCTATGGCAACAAACGCTTTTTTCGTGGCCAACGCCAACAACAAAACCAGCAGCAACAGTACCCTGCCACCAATTTCCAGACCAATAGTGGCCAGTACAGCCAAAGAGGCCAGCGCCGGGGCAAAGGAAGAGGCCAGGGGTCCACCCCCAGAGGCTCCCAAGCCCCCAACAACACCAAGTGACGCGAAGATTCGCGTCCCCTCCCATGCAACACCGGTCGGGGGCCGGATAACATCCTTTCTTCCAGCATGGGAGGGTATAACGTCAGACCGCTGGGTACTTTCCACCGTAGCCCACGGATACTGCATCGAATTCAACAGTTCCCCAACATACAAACCCCCGAGGGGACGTCGCATGACACCGGAACATCTTGCCATCCTTCTCCAAGAAGTACAACTACTGCTGGAAAAAGGAGCCATAGAGGTCGTACCTCTATCTCAGGTAACGGAAGGTATTTATTCAGTGTTCTTCCTTGTACCCAAAAAGGATCTAATCATGCGCCCTGTATTAGATCTGCGCCCAGCGAACAAGTTTATCTAACCCCAAAAGTTCCGTATGGTGACCTTACAAGAAGTGATCCCACTGCTATCACAGGGAGATTACATGACAACATTGGACATGAAAGATGCATACTTTCATATTTTAATGTTGCCAGCGCGCAGAAAATACCTCCGGTTCATGATAGAGGGCAAACACTACCAGTTGAGAGTGCTACCCTTCGGCATAGCATCTGCACCAAGGGTATTCACGAAGGTGCTGGCAGTGGCAGCGGCCCACCTGCGCAGGTTGTCCATCCCAGTTTACCCTTACCTCGACGACTGGCTCATAACAAGGGATTCTTACAAAACATGCTTCTCCAATACCCAAAAGACTGTAGCCCTTTTGTTCCAGTTGGGCTTCTCCATCAACGAAAAGAAGTCCATCCTAGACCCCAGCCAAATCAAACAATTCCTAGGGGCTCTAATTCAAACAAAGGACGGCCTCGTCTTCCCCTCCAAAGAGAGGGTCCAAAACATGCTGTTTCAGATCCCTCAATATGTGGCCGGTCGAGAGGTGACGGTACGCAAAGCAATGCGCTTGCTAGGCATGATGGCGTCGTGTATTTATTTGGTACCTCACGCGCGCCTGCGCATGCGCCCAATGCAAGAGTGGCTCAACAGCCAGTGGTGTCAGGCCAGCGGACTATGGGACGATCTAGTGGTGGTCTCGCAGGCCTTAGTTCTCTCGCTACGGTGGTGGACAAAGGAAAACCTGGAAAAAGGGAAACCCTTTGCCACACCCGCGGCGGAAGCCACTCTAACCACAGACGCATCCCTCACAGGATGGGGGGCTCACCTATCCCATCAGACTGCTCACGGAGAGTGGACTCCGAACGTAGCATCCAAACACATCAATCTTCTGGAGCTACTAGCGGTGTTCAAGGCGCTAAAAGCCTTCCAGGAACACCTACAAGGCAGGACAGTGATGGTCCTTACAGACAGCACCACAGCCATGTATTACATCAACAAGCAGGGGGGAACCCACTCTCCAGGACTGTCCAAACTGGCCCAAAATATATGGAAGTGGGCTCTCAAACAGAATATGTTCCTACTGTCACAACATGTACCAGGGGAACTCAATCTGCTGGCAGACAAACTCAGCAGGGATTTCCCCCTGCCCAAAGAGTACGAATGGCGACTGCACGAAGACATCGTCTTCGACGTCTTCACGCAATGGGGATTCCCAGAAATAGACCTGTTCGCAACCCTGGAGAACTCACAATGCCAAAGTTACGCCTCCAGGTACCCACAGAACCAATCCAAGGGGAACGGTCTGTCGATTCAATGGTCAGGGAAATTTGTTTACGCTTTTCCCCCGACTCCCCTTCTCAACAAGGTGGTGCACAAAATGCACCAGGAACAAGTAACCATGATACTGGTGGCCCCAATGTGGGCCCGACAGCCATGGTTCGCTCACTTGATGGCGATGTCTCTATCTCCCCCAGTGAAACTCCCCTGCCCGTACAACATGCTGTCACAAGACAGGGGCAGGACTCTGCATCCATGCCCCCAGAACATGAATTTAGCAGCCTGGCTCCTGAGATCATAGAATTTGGACATCTACAGCTCCCACAGAGATGCATGGACATCCTCAGGGAAGCCAGAAAACCTAACACTCGCCACTGCTATTCTAGCAAATGGAAGAGATTTGTCATCTGGTGCAGAGGAAAGAGCATCAACCAATTGACTGCTCTCCCACACATATTGTTCTATACCTGACCTATTTATTGGATTCAGGTCTAGTGTTCAATTCCATTAAAGTCCACCTAGCGGCACTTTCTGCATACACCACTTCCCAACTCAAAGTGTCGTGGTGGAAGATCCCTGTTATAAAGGCCTTCATGGAGGGAGTAAAGAGAATACACCCCCCGATAGCTGACCCAGCTCCCGGATGGGACCTTAACGTGGTACTTACTAGACTCATGGGCTCACCATTTGAACCCATGCACAAAGCATCTCTTAAAGACCTCACTCTTAAGACTGCTTTTCTAATCACTTACTCTCCTGATGGAGGTGATAGCTAACTACAGGCTCTTTCTGTTCTAGACCCCTTTGTTACAGTTCACAGAGATAAAGTGGTTCTACGCACTCACCCAAGGTTTGCTCCGAAATTCATCTCAAAATTCCACGTAAACCAGTCTCTAGAACTACCAGCGTTCTTTCAAAATCCTTCCAACTTGGGAGAAAGGACTCTGCACACACTAGATGTCCGCAGAGCGGTCATGTTCTACATGGAAAGAACCAGACCACTGAGGAAGACTAATCAGTTCTTCGTCTCGGTGGCAGCAGGAAGAGAAGGGGATGCAGTTTCAAAGTCCACTATTTCTAGATGGATTGTTCAATGCATCACTCTCTGCTATACTCTTGCTAAGAGAGAACTGCCCTTTAGGCCAAGAGCACATTCTACTCAAGGCACTGGGGCGTCCATAGCATTCATTGCAAATGTTCCCCTTGAGTCCATCTGCAAAGCGGCTACCTGGAGTTCTGTGCACACCTTTACAAA
Source organism: Ambystoma mexicanum (assembly GCF_040938575.1). Lineage (NCBI taxonomy): Eukaryota > Metazoa > Chordata > Amphibia > Caudata > Ambystomatidae > Ambystoma > Ambystoma mexicanum. The sequence goes on from NC_090935.1 coordinate 823,279,679, forward strand.
ACACTACTGTCTAGATGCACACTCTAGATCTGACTCCCAGGTGGGACAGGCAGTATTAAGACATCTTTTCTCTACTGTTCCTTCTCATAACCCACCGCCAACTCCGGGTACTGCTCGCTAGTCTATGCACAGCATGTGATTCTAAGCAGATTAACAAACATCAGAAGACAATGCATTACTTACCGTAAGAGCATTTCTGATGGTTGTATCTGCTTAGATTCACATGCGCCCACCCTTCCTCCCCGCTCGGATGGAAGGAACATAGACATCCTTTTTCTATATTTCTCTCTTTTCTGTACTCACTCACGTCTAGAAGGCTCCCTCAGGGCAGAAAAATACAAACAGAGGGACCTCGACGCGTGAGGGATTGTGGGTACAACGCACGTCACTATAGGGATAGTGTTACAGACACGCCTTGTCGACGTCCCCTTTTCGACTACGAAAAACAAAATGCAATACTCCGCAGTGACCACTGGATGTCGGACCTATGCACAGCATGTGAATCTAAGCAGATACAACCATCAGAAATGCTCTTACGGTAAGTAATGCATTGTCTTCACCTTCCTTGCTGCCCACAGTATGCCTGATTTGTGGCAGTAGTCCTGTAAGGCCACCAAGACGTCTCTGTCTTGACCCCGGTTCTCTGCTCAACGGCTGATTCTATGAACCTGGTCTAGTCTCAATTCAGCTTCTTCTTTCGGGTCTGCCAGGTCTATAAATATTTGCAGAATTGCATCATTAAGGTCCTTATCTTGTACCTCTTCAGATAGGCCCTTCACTCTTATATTCGATCTCCTGGACTGGTTTTCGAGGTCCTCCGTCTATAATTCGAGGTTGTGTGTTGCCTGAGTCAGATACTCTACAAGCGCATCTGTTCTACGTGCATCTCCTGTGAGTTCCTGCAGTGCAGTCTCGTTAGTGTACACCCTTTCCTCCAATGTGTTGACACCAGCTTTTATCTCCTGCAGGGTTGAAGCCAGATCCTTGTGCATCTTATCCAGTTGTGTTTGGACTGTTCCTGCAATTGTGTCACCAAAGTCCTGGAAATATTGTTTTAAAATGTCCTGGGTAACCTCTTGGCTGTCGCCGTGCCACCCCATTATCTCCTGTCTGCCTGGGCTACTTTCTCCTTTGGCCAGGGATCCCATGACCCTTCTCCACATGTTTTGTATTGCTCCTTCCAGGGGTTCTTCATGCTTTTAGTCAAAGACTGGGTCTCCTTACCCCTATTTTTCAGCATTTTCCACTCTAGCCCTTGCGCAATGCAAATCACTTGTCTTGATGGGGGTTCTTCCCTGACTTGTTGGGCTCTTTGTGGATTATTATTTAGTCCGCTCTTCTGAGCTGATAGCTTTTTCGGAGCTTCACAGCCTCTAGGGGCACCTTCCCTCTCAGCAAGGCTGATCAGTGCAAATTGGGGCAGCCTCTGTTCTCCTCTCCTCTTATATGGTCTCTCCAGGTGGCTCCCCGTTGCCCCCACCTCTGTGCCCAGGGTATAAGGCCGCAAGGGGGGGGGGGCTTTTTCCCTTGTAGTGGGCAACTTTAAGGAGGCAGAGGGGCGTGGATGACAACAGCGCCCCCCTTTTTTTTGTGACCTTCAAGTTGTTAATGGCTAACTGCTCCTCCTTTGGCCTTGCAGGCACTTGTTTCCTTGCCTCCCTCCGCTTTAACTGGAGGCTCTATTTTTGCCTACTCCCTCTCCCCTTTGCGTAGCGCAGTGGCGCCTCCCCTCTTTTGTCCTAGCCAGCCATTTCCCTCCACCACACGCTGGGTCTCTAAATTATTCCTGTTTTCCACCTGGCACACACCCGCTCACCTTAACGAAGCACCTCTCTGTCTCGTTGCTGCTGCGGTGCACTTCTCTGCCTTCTGTCACTCTGCGGGTCCTCTCAGCTGTGCACACGCCGCTGCTCCTCCTCCTCCTCCTCCTCAGCTTTCACCACCAGCCTTGCTCGCTTCCCTTGGGAGTCTACATGTCCTTCGTCCGGGCGCCAAGTCTTCCTCCCAGATCTCCTTTCAGTTCCGATGGGCTCACCTCCAGTTCTGGTGTCCGAGAGCTTCCGGCGGATGTTCTCCTCAAAATTCCTTCAACTGCCGGGTGGGGATCTCCTGGTGCCTCTCGTCTTTGGCACCACTCCTCCGCTTCTCGTGAGCTGCTCTGGTCGGCTCCTGTTCTCTGCTGCTGGGCTGATTCGCTTTCCTGAGGGGGCCCGTTGGGTTCCCTCACCAGTGTCAGTTTGGAGATCGGGTGCATAGACTTTTATTATTGCTGCACGGTTCCTCCGTTTTGCTCCATTAACCGCCTCCACTGCTCTCTTGTTTGGCTTGGGGAGGGAGTTTTTAGAGCTGTATCAGCCTTTAATGAGGGCTGGGGGCTATGAGAGCTGCACACTATGTTGCTCTCCCTCTGGCAGCCATCTTGGAAACTCATATAGCATATCTATTGTCAGCTACTCTGATTTACCCCACTGGAACATCTGTGCCCTGCTCAGAGATTCTTGTTGTTAGGTAACATCCTCTTTGTGTGACGCTAACCCACAGAACATTACATCTGGATTCAGAGCATTAGTCTTGACTACCAAAACATTGTGCGTTACAAAATTTAGCCCTCAGAACATTTTTCGGTGGTGCACCTCAAGACGAAGCTAAAAAGCAAATGTTTACTCCTAATAATTTGTCATGGAAATGAGGTTTCTAAAATATTCCGCCTCCTGCAGATTCCTCATCTTGGATAATGTCAGCTGCCATTTGAAACTTATCAGCCACCCGTGCCCCAGAAGCCAGATTGCACATTCGAGGCAGGGGTAAAAATGGAGTCAATGGTGCCCCATGATCAATGTTCCTTCTACTGTGCGCTCAGTACAGATCACAAGAATGCCACTAGCTCTTTTCAAAACAGCGTCATGCCAAATCCCAAGGTAGGTTTCATGCCCTTGGGGGACTGCTTGAGGCAGATGTCCTCACTGATCTCCACCTGGTCTGTCTTTACTGCCGAGTGAGGAACACAATACAATAGACTGCGGTTCATGCCAGCCTGTGCATGGAAAGGACCTCTAGCACTACATTGTACACCTTCCTCCACAAGGGTGGGAAACATACTCTGCAAGTCTCCTGCTTTGAAGTCCTCTTCCAAGAAGGCCCAGTCTTTAGGGGATACGGGGGTGGAAGACCGCTTGATGGATGACCAGCATTACCTACATCATCGCTTTCTCCATACAGACTCTCACCAACATCCTCTTTGTCGTTGCCTCTCCAAACTTTGGAACCCTCATATGGTCCTCTCGGCCTCCTTCCACTCCTTCGAAACCATCATTAATGTCTATCCTATCTGAATGGCACCGTCCTGGTCCAGGGCCCTCAGCCCAATCTCCTCCTTTTTGATAGGCGTCTCCCGCGTCTTATCAACTTCCTTCTTTCTCCTGCTACACCCACTAGCACCCCTGGCCGCTCTACCACCTCCTCCTTCTACCACCTCTCTGGTACCTTCCTTCTCTCTGGCTACTATGCCACCTGTTACCACCACTGCCTACTTCTGGGCCCCTCTACCACTTCCACTGGGTGTACCTCAAGCTTGTACCCCACCCCGCAAGTCTTTCAAATGTGGCAACCTGCTCCACGTTGCTACTCTTAACTCGTGCTCTGCTGTCAAACACTTCTTTGACATCTGCCGCCTCCTTGAAGAACTTGACATGGATGTCCTTGCTCTGACCGAGACATGGTTCATGGTCAGCTCACTCACCAGTTTTGAACCTCTCCTCCCTGATGGCTACAAGATGCTCTCTGAGACCGGAGGTGTAGTAGCTCTGATCTTTCCGGAGTGGGTCCCTGCTTATGTCATTCCTGTGCAGGCCTACTCCTCCTTTGAATGCCTGGTCTGCAGGCTCTCCATCACCCCTGGCCTCTCTCTGACTGTGGCCACCATCTACAGGCCACCTGTCCAGATCTCCCTGTTCCTCTCAGAATGGGCTGACCTCTCCTCCTCTCTCCTTTCTTCTGCTTCTCCTCCTTGGAGACCTCAACATCCACCTGGATGCTTTTAATCCCTCTGGGCTCTTCTGCAAAGTCTGAAACACTCACTCGTTCTTCATTCTACTCTCTGGACCAACACACTCTACCGGACTCAACTTGGATGTTCTCATCCTTCTCTAACCCTCACCACTCCACTCTTGGACTGACAACTTTCTGCTTTCCTCCCATCTGAAACTCTGTCCCTCAGACTAAGCCCACCGAAGCACTGCCGCCTACCTTCTTGGTCATTCGGCCCATAAAGTGGGTCAGTAGATGTCTTTGCCTCTACTTCTCTGCTCTTCCTACTCCTGCAGTGGACTCACACCCTGACACAACCCTCTCTAACCTGCATCTTGCCATCTCCAACACTCTGGACATCCTTGCCCCTGTCATGAGAATCCATCTGAAGCCTACCTCCAAGTGCAACTCTTGGTATGACTCCGACCTTGCCGCCCTGAAACGCAAGTGCAGGGTGGCTGAGAGGAAGTGGAGGGCTTCAGGCGCTTCCTTTGACATAATGGCCTGCCGTTTGCTCCAAAGGCAATACAGACACTCTGTTCTGTCCAAGAAGAGAGTCCACATCCAAGCCCGGGGCTCTGCGGCCTCTAACAACACGCCCAAACTCTTTAAAATCTGCAAGGAGCTGGCCAATCCTTCTGCAGGATCCACCTCTCCTGTTCCTGCCCGGGCCCTCTGTATGGCTCTGGCTTTTCACTTCACCACTAAAACTCAGGACATTCTGTCCTCGCTCTCTTCCTCCTCTCTTTCTTTCTCGGCCCCCATCTGGCCGCCTCTCCTCCTTCCCTCTCCTCTTTCTCTCTGACAACACCCGATGACATTTATAGACAAGTTCAATCTATGAAAGTGTTGTACAAACAGGTGCTCCCCTGCTCCTCCAGAACCGTCAAGGACCACATCAACACCCTAGCTCCAGCCTGGCCTATTTCTGCAATCACTCTTTCACCATTGGATTTTTCCCCTCGCTCCTCAAGCACTCCCTTGTGCACCCTCGCCTTAAAAAGTCTTCTGCCGATCCTGGACTGCCTGGCAAGCTATCGCCTGAAGTCCATCACTTTTTTCCTGGGCAAACGCCTGGAAAATCTGTCCATCTCCCAGATTACTCTCCACACAGAATCATTAGATTGTCTTCATGACCATCAGTCTGGCTTCAGAGCAGCCAGAGGCACAGAAACAGCTCTCCTGAACACCTGAGATCATCTGCTCTCTAATCTTGACTCCAGCATTCCTTCTGTCCTCATCCTCCTGGACCTCTGCTTTTGACACGGTCAATCACGCCATTCTGATCAATCGACTCTGCGAGAACCTGGGCATCACGGATCATGCCCTGGAGTGGTTGATCTCCTTCCTTCTGGACCGCCCCTCCCAGGTCCAACTTGGGTCCTTTATTTCCACCATTTCTATCTCCACATGTGGTGTTCCCCAGTGCTCTACCCTCTCACCCTGGCTCTTCAACGTCTACTTGTCCCCTTCGGCACACTTGATCTCTAACTTCTCCTCTAACTTTCAGTGTTATGCGGATAACACTCTGCTCTCTTTCAGGCTCCCCTCAGCATCCACTTCCCTCTCGTTCATTCATGACGGTCTGTCCGCGATTCAGGGGTGGTGCGTATCCAATGAGCTCTGCCCTAATGCCAGTAAGAATGAGATCCTTCTCATTTGAACCCCTGGTCCCGCTTTCCCTCTCTCACTCTGGCCGCCTTCCTTGGGCCCTCTACCTTTGCCTTCCTGTGAGGCAAAAAGCCTTGGTGTCATCTTCGATTTCTCTTTCCTTCTCTCCTCACATCACAGACCTTGCCAAGAAGGCCCACTACCAGCTGCACCTCCTCAGAGGTATTCCTCCCTTTCTCACTTTCCCCCAGAAGCTCAATGTCTCCAGATCCCTGGTTCTCTCCAGGCTTTACTACTGCAACAGCCTCTTTCTCAGTCTGCCTTCCTCTACTCTCTGCTCTCCAACTAATCCAGAACAGGACTGCAAGAATTATCCTTGGCCTCAAGCCCAGGGACTGTATCTCTCCAGCCCTGAAATCTCTACACTGGCTCCCAGTGGCTGCAAGGATCAAGTTCAAGACCATCTTCATCGTCCACAAGGCTTTCTGGGGCCCAGCCCGCATTGCATCCAACCATCTCTTTCAAAATATCTTCCATCACAAGCCCTTCGCTCAGCTACCACCAACTCTCTAAGGGTCAAACACTTCTCCAGCCAGATAGCACGGGGGGGGGGGAGTAGATCTCTCTCCTCTGCAGGTACCTCCCTCTGGAATGGCCTCCCTGCCCCTCTCAAACTTGAATTGGACCGCCTGAAGTTCCCAGAACATCTCAAGACCTTCCTTTCCTTTTCCGATGTCTCTTCTCTCCCTCTCTCTCCCTCCCCTGCTGACCTACCTGTTTGCTACGCTGACTGGTTACTTGGCTGCTTTGAGTCTCACTGGGTACCGAGCTCCTCTGTAATGAGTCTCACCTGCACTGACTCCGGGCCTACCACGCACTTAGGGGCTGTAACTGTAATCTCTACAGTCCCCTGCCCTCTTGCACTTACCTAAAGCTGCACTGCCCTGGCTGCACTTACTCAGAGCAATACGGCCCTGACTGCCTCAGGACCTTCCCCACCCCCACCCTGGCACTTCTCACTCTCCCTTCCCCTCACTTTGCGCTGTCAGTCTTGCACAATCTGAATGACACAAAGCCTAGTAAGATAAGACCGTTTGTCTTGTCCTCCCTCTGTCTTCCCTCTCTTGTCTTGTCACGCCTTGAAATACTTGTGTATAGGCGCGTTATAAATGACTTATCACACATTGAGACAATTTAGCTCACCAGAAGAAAAAGAAGCGTCAGAAGAAATCTTTCTCCAACAGAAAACCTTCTAAACTCCATTCTTCCTCCTCATCCTCCAAAAAGGACTCCTGTTGCAGTGATGGTGATAAATTTGTACATCTTTGCCCGCAATGGCGAATTTGGTGCCGGTGGAGTAGCAAGGGCTCACCATGCTTGGACAAATCGCCAGAGACACTTCTCGAAATGCAGCTAGATTTCTGCTGGCTTTGTTCCAACGACGACACTTGGGACTGATCCCCTCCAACACCAGATGAATTCACCTTAGGACATCGTAACCCTGAAGCCATCTTCCTCACATTCGCCCTGCTCCTCGCTGGAGTAACTCTGCCTTTGAGGTCCAAATGTTTTGCGAAAATAGCCTAGATTTTCGATGAGTAGATTGATCCCATACCTTTATTATTGGAATCTTTCTGGAGGAATCTGCACAGGATTTTTATGACCATGGATGCTTCCCTAACCAATTTGGCTTCCACCGTTTGGAATGCCAGTGGTCTGGACACCATCACTGAACTCCATTTCATGCATGCCTCTGCATATGGTAGACCTCATGCTTCCTTTCCACAAACAAATGGCTACAGTCTTCGATTCCCTGGGCCTGTTTACCCCTGCAAAGCCAATGTTACAGTTTGACCTTACAGGCAATCTGGTCTAGTGTCCCCTAAAATACACGTATTCATTTTAACTGCTTCAATAGCTGCTTCTATGCTGGCTGCTTGGCTGAAACCGGCCTCCACAGCGGACAAAGACTGTGATCTTATGAAAAAGCAAAATTTGGCCTCCACAGATCCAGGCTTCCTGTCCACACACCCTAACCTCGAGAGTCTGGTTGTATAGGCTTCCACAGAGGATTCAAAGAATTTGGATACTTTTGGCCGAAAAGTGTATTTTGTTGGAAGCCTGGCATTGAGGCTGGTGAATGCCACCTTCGCCCGCGTTAAATACACCCACTGCTTGTGAAAAGCAATCGCTGAGGTTGCAAAGAGACTCGCAATGCGTACGATGAAAGAAGGTTTCACATCGCTTGTTTGTGATGCAACAGAGGTGGCTTGGCATCTCCACTAGTCTGGTATAGACAAGGCAGACTGCGTGGTTTCACAAACGGCTTGGAGGACACAACTACTCTCAAAGAAGGTTCAAGGGTTTTTATTCTCCGCTTACGAGGGCCTGTACCTCTTTTTCTCATCTCCCAATGGGCTTCCCCCACCCAATCCCAGTCTTCCCTAATCACCAAGATGGTTGCTAGAAATCAGTAACCCCTCATTTCTAAACTCTGACTCGCTAGTGGTGATAACTGAAAGGCAACACTTTTTCTATCCTACTCCCTCCGGGCATCTTCTAGATGCATCTTAGCCTGGTGTCCTACAAGAACTAGAATGGTCTTTGTAGCAAGAATTGGTGCCTTCCAAAAACCCAGGTGTTACTGCTGTATCTCCTTCTCACACCCTCTTATTCCTCACTCTGATGTTCTTCCTTTCCTTTCCTTTCCCTCCCATATTCCCTTCCTCCCATTTTCTCTCTCTCTCCCCTCTGTCCGTCCAATGCCATTCTCTCATCTCTACTCCTTACTCCTGCCATCCACTCTATTCTCCAATGCTCTGTACTCCCATTACTCTGCTACTCTCGACTCTTACTATCTACTACTCTCCACTCCCACTGCTTTTTACTATCGACTTGCACTACTTTCTACTACTATCCACTCCCACCACTCTAATCAACACTACACTCCTCCTCTTTCACTCTCCTACCTTTCACTCTCCTAGTGTCAGGTTCTGTAGGCGCAAGGGGTCAGATAGGCAAGCATTGGTGATTCATACAGTGGGGTTGTTATATTTTTGTAGGAGATTTAATGGACGGTGGTGCCAATGCTGGTGATGGTTGGGCTGCAATGCTAGTGAGTCAGATTGGTTAGAAGGTTTTCCTTAACCAGATTTCCCATTAGAAAAATGGAGTTAAACTATCTGAAGTGTGATTTGGTCCATATTTCCTTTTCTAGTAATTTTGACGACTGAGGCCATTCTGAACTGTCTCTCATCTTGAACTCTTGTGCAAGGGGTTAAATCCCCCCCCCACAAGCCCCTCTCCCACACTTATTTTTGGCAATTGCCCTCCCGCCAAAACCCTTATCTGCCTTTTATCACCCCCTCCCTAAAATATTTGATGAGCATATTTGTTGTAATATGCATGTTAAAATGACAGGGGATAGAAATGCAGGCGATGAAAGGACATTGTACCTATGTTAGTTACCCTCAGGGTTGCCTTGAATGCCACAGTAAATTAAGTCGTGCCAGGCCGGTTGCCTGGGAAGGCATCTGCAGGGTTTAGCATCTCCTTTGAGAGTTGATTGCTGGGACCCGACACTGTCACCTTATTAACTAAATCTCACTAACTCCACTACTCTCCCACTAAGCCTCACTCACCCTCTTTACTCACCACTTAAACGCTCTCAAACTCAAGTACCACTTTCTTCCACCAACCAATACCTCACCTTCAAAACACTCTGCTAGTTGCTGTCACACCCAGCTCCACCATCCTTCCACTGCCTGGTCTGTTGATCCCGTCTGCCTCCTCAACCCCTTGACCTCACCTCAACAACCAACACCCTCCCATCATGCTTGTTCGTTTTTATACTCTTCCTCCCCCTTCCATTGCCTTTTGCGCCCACTTGGTTCCCGGGGCCAGTCTCTGCTTTCTTTACCTTAGGGGCTGGGTTACTTGGGTGTGAAGCCATGAAGCACCCTCTAAGCCCTGCCCCCTTTCCACACGTAGGTCCACTTGCAGGCGGTGGCGGCCTGAGACAAGAAATGTCAATGAGTTTGTAATTTGTTGCGATTGTAATAGTACTTCTAAATTGAGTGTGTTGATTGCGAGCAACATTCCACTGGCCCTGCGCTTGCCGCAGCATCTTTCGCCAATTGGTTTTATATTCTGTCCCTTCCTATATGGATGACAGGGTCAGCATGTTGACCCTGTCACAGTGGCAAGGGCCATGGGCACAGGCTCTGTCATCTGCAGACATTGATGGATGTGAAGGCATGGTTTGTCTCTGACATCCAGGTCAAACTGTTAAATATGTCCTTCAGTGGTGACAGCCTCTTCAGTCAAAAAGGGTTTGAATCTCTGGAGAAACTTAAGGATCGCTAAGCCAACTCAAAATATTTTGGGTTGGCTGTCCAACAACATACTGTTTCCTCTGTCTAGAAAAGAGGGCCCCAGTCTCTGTCTAGGGGGCCTTTCTTTTGTGAGTTCCCTCCTTCGTTCAACACAGCTGTAGCCAGGCGCCCTCTGCAAAGCATGGTTAGCAGCATTTTCCCCACCCAGGTAGAGGCAGGGCAATGCCGAGGGTCAGTGTTTCCTCGCCTCCATCCCCACTGGAACCCCATGTCCAAATCCCCTCTGAATCTGACATCTAATACCACTTCCCAGTGGGAGAGAGGCTCTTCTGGCAACATCCAACATCCCACACCTCTTCTTATAGGTCTTCTTGCAGGCTTATACCCTCACATTCATTCAACGCCTTTAGGTATGTCATCCTCACTCCCTCACACCTCCTCTTCAGAAGCCCTTTTGCTGCCAGATGTTTGTCAACCTCTTCCAAAGTGCTTTCTAGACCTGGTACCTTCTGTTTTCTGGTACCAAAGGAGGATGGGGCCTGTGCACCATCTTGAATCTGAGGCCCCTGAACTGATAGCTGTGAAAGGAAAAGTTCAAGGTAGTAACCTTGGCCCTGATCCTCCAGGCACTCGTGTTGCACGACTAGTTGGTGTCACTGGGTCTTCAAGAGGCCTTCTTCCACATATTAATCTTAAACAAACTAAATATCTGAGATTTGTGGTTTGGGGACACACACTTCTCCAGCATGGGGTCTGGCATGGATTCACATGCTCATGAATATTCCCCGTCGTCAGGCTGGGAATCCTCGGTAAAGAAAAAACAGTTTCAGTTTTGTTTCTGATCTGTCTTTCGTAGTAGTAACCAATCACTGAGCTCTGCGTCATACTGACCACAGCCAATGACGGCCATCTCCCTAAGCCCCGCCTCTGGCAGCCATCTTCAGATTTTTACCGCACGTTCAAGTGTTGGGATCCTCTTGCTATTGCTCTCGAGCTTTAGTGCTTTTTACGCGCTTTTTCTTAGGAAAATGTTCTCTTTTTCGGTCAAAAGAGCCTCAAGCTCCACCGTTTCTTTATCCGATCAACGGGGACCCGTATCGGATTCTTCTACGCCCCTCAAGGGTGATGATTTCGTCGAGCCACGCTTTTGGAGGACTCCAGAAGTTTCTCAGGCCCATCTCGATCATGGCCCAGGAGAAGGGAAGCTCGACGCCCGCAAAGCTGTTCAGGGCCTGCCCTGGATGCCAGCTTCAGAATGTCTTTAAGGAGGACCAACACTCCCTCTGCCTCTACTGCCTGCATGAGGACAAGACGCACGTGGAGAAGGACTGTGCGTTTTGCGGCAATATGTCGGAGCGGACCATGAAGGACCGCCATCTGCGTCTCGCCAACTGGCTGGAAGGAAAGAGCCCGTCAGGCGAGAAGAAGAAGAAGTCGTCTGAGCAGTCTTCTAAGACCTTTGAGGGCACCCCGGCGACGGGGGTCCAACAGAAGGCCAAGCACCGCGAGTCCGCTGGCACCGGGAGCGCCGAACGGTCGGGCTCTACGGGCGCCAGGCTGGTCGCATCCTCCCCGGCGCCATCAACCACGAGCCAACGCTCTGGCTCGGGTAAGAGGAAGGCCGAGCACCCGGCGAAGCTCCTGGAGAGACCCCAGTCAAGCTCGAAGGTCCCATCGGAGGGGGAGCGAGGCGGTGACCCTCCCCCCCAAGGAGAAGGCGGTGAGCGCACCTAAGGTGGTGAAAGCCTTAATCCATCCGGCCAAGGCCTCTATCGAGACAGTCGCGGCGGCCCTGGCTCAGCCTGTGGAGGCTACACCAGTGGTGGCAACCTCGGGGCCCAGAGTCTCCCTGCCACCGCGGAGGGAGTCCTCTTTCATGCCCATCGACAGGACCCCCGTGAAACCTCCGACAGAGAAGAAAAAGGGGGGGGCAGGAGGTTGTCGTGGATTCGGCCTCAACCTCTGAGGAGGAGCTGATCGAAGTCTTAAGCCACGGCGTTGGCGTGGAAGAAGACCAGCCCGTCGGGAGGGACCACGATGTAGGAGACGACGAGAACGTCGAGGGTGCCGACGGGGCTCCTGACCGCCCGTCGGACTCCCCTCAACCAGTGCCGCAAGACAACTTGGCGGCCATTTTGTTGGCTATACAGTCCTTATGCTCGGAGATAAGGACGAGATTGCCGTTACCACTAACGGAGGAACCTCTCCCGACGGGGGACCTGGAGCCAGGCCCTTCTGGGAGCCCTCCTCCTAAGAGAAGAAGGATTCATCCTCCACCTCCTTTTCAACCATCGCGCCCTGCTCAGCCCTCCTCCCCGTCCACGACCCGTGGGGATGATACGGGGACTGACACGGCCGCGACGGGCACAGACGACGAGGTTTACGACGAGGATCTCCCGTCGTCACCTCCTCCCCGGGCTTCCCCGCCCGACGAGATTGGATCGTTTCAAGCCATGATCGCCAGGGCATCCGAGCTTTTCCAGCTCTGCCCGGAAGAGAAGAAGGAAGGTTTCCTTTATCAACGGCGCGAGACCAAGAGGAAGACGGTCTTCGCTTTACCTCTACTGGACGATATCTGGGATGAGGGTCTCGCCCTCCTCAAGAACCCATCCACAACGCCTGCGAGAAGGGACCGGTACGAGAAGAAGTACCGGGTCCCAGACGCGGCCCCCTTGTGCCTTCGGGCACAGCTGACCCCGGACTCGGTCGTCTCCGTGGCGGCCAGGAAGAAAGCGGGGGGCCTCGGCCTCTACGTCAACCTCCCCGCCGGACGCGAGGGAAAGAAATTGGACACGATGGGACGCAGAGTCATCTCATCGGCAGCGACGACGATTAAGGCTGCCAACGCCTTGGCTATCGTAGCCCGCTACGACAGGGAGTTGTGGTACAAAATTGCCCCCCTGCTGGACTTCTTACCAGACGACAAGAGGGCGGAGGCCCTAGAGATCTTGCAGGAAGGAGAAGTGGCATCGGACCACGCCATTACGATAGCGACGGACATCGCTGACACTGGATTTGGCCAGTTGGGCAACGGCGTGTGCCTTAGACGGCGTGGATGGCTCAAGGCAACTGACTTCCGTCAGGACGTGCAGACCAGAGTCTTGGACATGCGGTTCGACGGGAACAACCTGTTTGGGAAAACAGTGGACGATTCCCTACAAGCCATCAAGACGGACACGGAGACGGCCTAGGCTCTTGGTGTTCTCCAGCAACGACGGCTGCCCTTTCGGAGCAGCGGAGGCAAGCAGGGTGCCACCAAAGGTTCCGGCGGCGGATTTTCCACCTGTTGTCAAGCGGCCCGTTCGTCATCGCAAGAAGCCTACAGGGGACGAGGCAAGTCGGGCGGACCCCGCTGTCGTCGCCAAGGAGGGCAAGGCGGCAAAGCTTCGTCGAAGCAGGACTGAACCGGCCGTGGGGTCGGGCCCCCACCGAAGCACCCCGGTGGGGGGCCGGCTGGCGAACTTCGTCAGTGTGTGGGAGTCCATCTCCACCGACCGTTGGGTGCTGGACGCCCTGGCCCAGGGTCACGCGCTGGAGTTTCTAAAGAAGTGCCCGCGCGTCCCCCCTGTGGCCAGGAAGGAACATCACGTCCCTCAACTTCTCTTGGAGGTAAAGGCGGTGCTCAAGAAAGGCGCCATCGAGCTGGTCCCAAAGAGGCTTCGGGGCTCCGGAGTTTACTCAAGGTACTTCCTCGTGAAGAAGAAGACGGGAGGATGGCGTCCCATCCTGGACCTACGACGACTGAACAAATTCATCAAGGCACAGAAGTTCCGGATGGTCACCCTCCAGCACGTCCTGGGTCAACTGGAGGAGGGCGATTTCCTGTCGTCGTTGGATTTGGAGGATGCCTGCTTCCATATCCCCATCCTAAAGGGACACAGAAAGTTTCTCAGATTTGTGGTCCAAGGGCAGAGCCCTTCCCTTCGGATTGAGGTCGGCACCCAGGGTGTTCACCAAGTGCCTCGCACCGGTGGCGGCGCGGCTGCGCCTGGAGGGGATCCACGTCTACCCCTACCTGGACGACTGGCTCATCTGAGCAAAGACAAGGGAGCTTGCCGCGGAGCACACGGCGAGGACCGTCCAACTACTCACGGACCTGGGATTCTCCATAAATTACGCCAAGTCCCACCTGGTGCCCGCGCAAGACGCACTGTTTCTGGGAGCAAAACTCAACACAGTGGCGCTTCTGGCCTCTCCGTCGGAGTAAAGGACGAGGGCCATCTTGGGCAAGGTGCAGCGGATGCTGGTTGCGGACACGGCCAGGGTGAGGTCCATCAAATCCCTCCTCGGAATGATGTCTTCTTGCATTTATCTCATCCGCCTGTGCAGGCTTCTGCTGCGCCCGTTGCAGGAGTTCCTGGACGCTCGCTGGATCCAGACGACGGGCAGCTTCGAGGACAGGATCACACTCGACGAGAGCTTCCGACGAGCGATCCGGTGGTGGGGCACCCGCGCGCCTCTGACGGCGGGCATGGACTTCCAGACCCCGGGCCACCAGAAGACAGTGACCACGGATGCCTCCCTGGAAGGGTGGGGAGCGCACACCGAAAATCTGCACGCGAGAGGCCTTTGGCTGGCGACAGAGAAGTCCCTCCATATCAACTTCCTGGAACACCGGGCAGTGTTTTGGGCCCTCAGGTCCTTTCTTCCGTCCCTCAAGGGCAAGGTGGTGAGGATCTTCACCGACAACACCACCACCATGTTCTACATCAGGAAGCAGGGCGGTACCAGATCCCCAGCCCTGTCCAAGGAGGCTCAGGATCTGTGGCATTGGGCCGTCGCCCAAGGGATGTTTCTGGTGCCGTTTCATCTGGCAGGTATAAAAAACACCATCGCTGACTCGCTCAGCAGAGAGCTGCGCTCGTACCACGAGTGGGAACTACGACAGGATCCAGTGGACCGCCTCTTCCGACGGTGGGGCACACCCCAGATCGATCTGTTCGCGACGGCGACGAACTCCAAGTGCCGGAGGTTCGCCAGCAGGTTTCCCCAGCCAAGGAGCATGGGCGATGCTTTCTCGTTCCCCTGGGAGGGCCTGTTCCTATATGCGTTCCCTCCATTGCCGCTGCTGATCCGGCTCATCAACCAGCTCAAGAGGTCACGGTGCAGGATGATCCTCGTCGCACCTGCGTGGCCGAGGCAGATATGGTTCCCGGACCTTCTGAACTTGTCAGCGTCCCCGTCAATCAAGCTGCCAGTGGACGCGGATCTTCTCTCCAGGGAAGGAGGCGCCATCCTCGATCACGACCCGAAGTCGCTGAACTTGCAGGTCTGGCTCCTGCAGCGTTAGAGTTTGGAGGTTACGACATACCGGCCGACTGCAGAGAGGTTCTTGCAAAGGCCAGGGCGTCCTCAACTCTTAAATGCTACGGACACAAATGGAAGAGGTTCTCTGTCTGGTGCCACGCACAGAAGATTAACCCTCTACGGATTACGGCTCCTCAAGTACTGCCGTACCTGCTGACACTGGGCAAGGCTGGACTGGCGCACGCTTCCATCAAGATTCATCTTGCTGCGATCTCCAGATACACCAGAACCACGGGACGGACGTCTTTGTGGTCTCATCGTCTGGTGAAAGAATTCATGAAGGGACTGTTCAGATCGTTCCCGCCGGTGAAGGCCCCGGCCCCGGCGTGGGAGCTCAACGCGGTGTTGACCAAGCTCATGGGACCTCCGTTCGAGCCTCTTCACTCAGCTCCGTTGAAGTTCTTGTCGTGGAAACCTGCGTTTCTTGTGGCCATCACCTCCGCATGACGGGTAGGAGAGATCCAGGCCCTTTCCTGCAAGCCCCCGTACTTGACTTTTCACGACACGAGGGTAGTGCTCAGGACGCACCCCTCCTTCATGCCCAAGGTGCCGTCGGACTTCCACCTAAACGAACCCTTGGTGTTGCCTGTTTTCTTCCCGTCGCCTTCGTCGCCAGCTGAAAGGACTTTGCACTTGCTGGATGTGGCTAGAGCGCTGAAGTTTTACGTGGACCGCACAAAGTGTTTTCGGAAGACGTCACAACTTTTTGTGAACTTTGGACCTGTCAATCAGGGGAAGGCTCTCTCGAAGGCTTCCATTTCCAGATGGCTCTCTGGCTGTATAATGTACTGTCATCGGTTGGCAAACCGACTGCTGTCTGGCCGTCTGAGAGCCCATTCCACCAGAGCGATCGCAGCTACCACGGCGTTCCTATCTGGTGTGCCCTTGCTGGACATCTGCAGGGCTGCTACGTGGAGGTCGACGCACACCTTCACGAAATTATAGTGCGTCGATCAGGATTCCAGGGAGGAGTCCAGGGTCGGCCAAGCAGTGCTGCGCAACCTGTTAGCCTAAGGTGAGCCTGGTGAGGAGGTAAGAATTGCTTAATGTTGAGTTTTGGATGTAATGCTTAATGTTGAGCCTGTGCATTTGTGTACTGCTATGTATTCTTTTATTCATGAGCATGTGAATCCATGCCAGACCCCATGCTGGAGAAGGAACAAGTTACTTACCTGTAACTGTTGTTCTCCAGCATGGGTATGGCATGGATTCACATGCGAACCCTCCCGCCTCCCCTCTGCGGCTCTTCACTTGGTCATACTGCCACTTCAGGTGCTACCAAATCTGAAGATGGCTGCCAGAGGCGGGGGTTAGGGAGATGGCAGTCATTGGCTGTGGTCAGTATGGCGCAGAGATCAGTGATTGGTTACTACTACGAAAGACAGATCAGAAATGAAACTATTACTGTTTTTTCTTTACCGAGGATTCCCAGCCTGACGACGGGAAATATTCATGAGCATGTGAATCCATGCCAGACCCATGCTGGAGAACAACAGTTACAGGTAAGTAACTTGTTACTTACTGTTCAATGTCTTGCATTTCAGACTATCATTGGCTTCGAGGGACATCACAAAACTGATAGACGGTCACACACATGTCGAGTATGACAGATTAAGACACCTCTACTCTGATCCTGATATAGAAGCCATGGAGGAGATACACGAGGAGTTACAAGCTTTGAGAGCCGATGTAGCGAGCCTCAAGCAGGAACACAGAATTTGGTCCCTGGAGCAGCCACATCGGTTTCCGAACAAGCAGTGGGCCATACCACGCCTTTGAAGTTTGATGCAGATCCTTGCAGACTAGCTGAATTTTGTAATCACTGTCGAGTTCATTTCCTGTTTAAGCTTTCCCATTACACTCGGGACAAGGCTAAAATAGGGTATATACTCAAAACCTTAGAAGGAGCCACTGGGCATGGGCAGCTCTATAGGTTTTCGGCCAACAGTCACATCCTAGCTGAAGATGCTGTTTTCGAGAAGATGTTTATAGATGTATTTCAATCGACTCCACCTTTCCAGCTCAGCACAGAACCAGCTCATGGATATTAAACGGGGCCATCAGGACCTGATTGCCTATATCAGTCATTTTTGCCAGTTAGCTGCTGATTCACAGTGGCACGAAATCGCATAAATAACTTTATTCAGGCAAGGCCTCCAGGAGGATTATAAGGATGAACTTGTCCATGTACCCGAACCTGACACCCTCCAGGTGTTAATTGACCTGGTTCTCTAGATCGAATTCCGTTTGGCTGAAAGGCGTAGACAAAAAAGAATATAAAAACATGTAGTCCTGAGATCTAGCATGATTCCTGTAAATCCCGGACTACTGGAGACTGGACCTGACTAATGCATTTGGGTGCTATATGAGACCCTTGGTCAGAAGCAGAGAAAAACAGTAGTTCATTGCACCTGTATTTTTATTGTGGAGAATCAGGCCATTTTTGGATAACTGCCTCCATACGTCCACCCAAAAAAATGATGGCCCCATTTCAAGTGGAGAACTTCTGCAACCCAGTCGATGTAACCTACTGCCCTTATGGTATTAGAAGTACTATTACAATTGATACAAATTACCATTTCCTTGCTGGCCTTATTAGACTCTGGACAGTGAATTTGCTTCCAAAATCTATTCCGCTAGTGGATCAAGCTAATGCCATGCTTGTTGAAGTCATCAACGGTACACCACTAGCAACCGGGTCCATGAAACAACACACTAGAGCACTCCGTCTTATGATTAGTAGATACCAGGAGATGATTGGCCTTGAGATCATAAGAAGATGTCTAACATGGCATAATTGGCTTGTTAATTGGGAAACCTGAACTCTCCTCTTTGGATCCAGTCTCTATACACATTACCTCTGTGGTCACATGACAGGTGTCTCTCTTGTGGGATGCTTTGACAAACAGGGCTCTGAAGACCTACAAGAAATACCTTCAATAGAAACTCAGGGCTCCAAATAGACCAAGACTCCTCAGAAGAGTATATAGTCCCCGATGTTTACTTACTGTACCAGAAGGTATTTAGTCAACCGAAGCCATACCTCTGCTACCGCATTGGCCGGGAATCAATATACTACCAGAGAAACATATCCCTCATGGGAAATATACTCTTTGACCAACCAGTAGAAAGAAGTACTACATACATACCTAGACGAATGTCTCAACAATGGATATATCTTGCTATTGAAATCTACGGTAGGAGCCCCTTTTTGCTTCGTGCTTAAAAAGGAAGGTACTTGGCGACCTTGTATCGATTCCCACAGACTGAATGGCATCACATGCAAAGACTCTTACCCCTGATAAAGGACATCCTGGAGTCACTCAAGTCAGCCATGGTCTTCACAAAACTGGATTTACGGGGCTTGTCTCACTTCATACGCATTAAAGAGGGTGATAAATGGAAGACAGCTTTCAAAACTTCTATGGGGCATTTTGAGTACCGAGTAATGCTGTTTGGTCTCTGGAATGCCCCAGCCGTCTTCCAACGCTTCCGGGATCACGTCTTTTCTGATAGTTTAGGCTGCATAGTGTGGGTATACTTGGATGACATTCGGGTTTTCTCTTCCTCTCTAACAGCATTCCCGTGATGTTAGCGAGGTCTTACAGCGATTAGAGAATCATAATGTCGACGCCAAGGTCGATAAGTGCCTGTTTCACCAGAACCAACTTGAATTTCTGGGTTTTGTGATTTTGGCCAAAGGTATTCACATGGACCCACAAAAAAATACAAGCTGTTGGTAACTGGAAAAGCCAATTCTTATCGGCAGCTCATTCCCAACAAGAATTCCTTTGGTACGAATGCGGTAAACAGGTTTTTCAACTCCTCAAGGAGGCCTTTGCTTCAGCTCCCATTGGGTGATACCCTGACACCAAGACATTCATCATGGAAGCAGACACCTCAGATGTTGCCATAGGTGCGGTACCGCAACCGAAGATGACAAATCACACATGAAACATCTGAATGCGTATCGATCACACAAATTGACCTGCAGCGAATGTAACTATACAGTGATGGAGAAGGTGCTGCACTAGAGAAATGGCAACCTAACCTATAAGGGGGAGCATTCCCTGTAACTCTATGCATGGATCAGAGAAATCTGCAATATATGTTGTCAGCCCAATGCAAAAATAGCCGCCAGCCGAGATGGGCCTTTTTCTTTTGCCAGTATGACTTTATTACTTCCATCCCAAGTGGGCAAAACATCAAAGCCAATGCAATGCCATATCTCGCTCATTGAACATCGGCACCAGCGAAGAAACTGAACCACAGCCCATTGTCCCTTCCAAGCATTTTCTTATTTCTGTCCAACCATATCTTCAGCACATATGTGAAGAAAACGGCAGTGGACCCATCACTCGCCTATAGCCTACAAAATCCTGATGTCCGTTACCAAAACGAGATACTCTTCTGCTGTGGAAGGCTATATATACCCACACCTGACCTCCGTATTCTAAAACTGTCTGGCTTCCATGACTCCAAAGTGGGAGGTCATTGCGGCTGTAAGGCTACGACCAAATTGGTAACGAGACAATTCTGGTGGCCCGGTTGACCTGTGCACCAAATTCACTCCTCGTTATTTGGGACCCTTTTCCATATGCAAGCGCTTGTCATCTGTTGATTTCTGTTTATGATTGTGTGGTGGCCCGAGTAAGGATAGGAGACACAGGTGGTGCTTTAGATGGTGTTTATTGATACACCTTAAGAGCTGATCAACAGGGGGAGATATAGTCCAGGGGTGATGAAGGGCTTTACTCGGAGTACTTGCTGTCCACATGCACATACAGTTAACTCACTGTAGGCAGAGTGTGCATAGCCTGCACACTGTCACTCTCCGAGAGCACCGAGGTGGCTTGCTGCATCCTTGGTATTACGCTCTGGGGTTTAGGTCCTCACTGGATGGGCTCCTGTTCACTGGAGCTTGCTGAATGCAGGAGGAGGGCTGGGGCGGTGCCTTTGCAACGCTGGCTGCAGAGTTCTCGCCTTTGCACATTTCCCTGCGCTTCTCGTTCTGTGCCGAGATCTTGCGAGATCGCCTTCCCGCGATCTCGCAATGGGAAGTCCCCACACACCACCTTTGGTGGGAAAAGGAAAGGTGCTCATTGCATGACAAAAGTCTGAGAACCTGTTGGGTTTCCTTCTTTCCTGCCGTGGTCTGCTTTGGTCGGAGGTGGAAACTGGAGCTCGAGACATGACCTGGGAAACTTCAGGTTGGTCGAGTTCTCCTTGTGCTGTTTCTCTCAGTGGTTCCCTGGACAGGGCTAGGGGGCTCATGCCTGAAAGTTTGTCATGATGCTGTGGCTCCGATGTGTCACCCTCTGGATGATGGGGGTTGCTGGACGCCTCACTCTGGGCTAAAACCTCTCCTGCTTCCGCAGATGGGTAGTTAGTGGATGCTCTTCTGCGGTACAGGGCCACTCTTTCCAAGTTCCATTGCTTTCCGTTGCTGGTGGAGATGTCGTTGGATCCCTTCGTAGTGACCTCTATGGGTCTACTGTATTTGGAGCTGTGGTGGTATCTTTGTGGGGGAGGTGTATATTTACTAGATCGCCTTCACTGACCTCTGTGCGGTGAGTGGCCCTGTGTGTGTCACCTTGAGACTTCATTGCTTCCTTGTTTTGCTGCATGCGGAATACTATGTCTTGCATGTCCATGTCTTTGTCTTCCCTTACTTGGTGAAGCCAAGGCGGTACCGGCGTGGACGCTGCCCTTCTCCCTCTCAACAGTTGGAAATGGGAACTGCTGGTGATGGCGTTGGGTGTGAGGCGATGGGCCGCAACGGCCTCCTTCACCGTCTTGCTGGGGTCAAGGCCCAAAGCATGCGCTAGTTGCAGCGTGCCCTTGGTGAAGCGGTTCGCCCTTTCCACTAGCCCGTTTGCTTGCGGGTGGTACAGGCTCGCTCTCAACTGCCGGACATTATGTCTATTTAGAAACCTTTCCATTTCTCGGGACACCAGCTGCACACAGTTGTCGGTGACGATTTCTTCGGGAAGACCTTTGCGCTGAAAGACGGCGGTGAGCGTCTCAATGACTGTGCTTGTGGTGATGTCTGGGGCGAATTCGATCTCCACCCACTTGGAGAAGTAGTCCACCATGACTATTCCGTACTTGTGCTCTGTGGACATGCCAACCAATGGGCCGCTGAAGTCCAGGCCTATTTTGTGCCATACTCCCTTCGGGATTTCGGTGGGCATCATGGGGGCTTGTCTCACGGAAAGGCGTTTGTTACTATTCATACATTCATGGCATCTTTCGATCATTGCCTGCATTTCATGGTCCATGCCGGGCAACCAGTAGGCATTGCGTACTCTGCGTCTCGTCATGTTGCTTCCTAAATGGCCTGAATGTGCTCTGCACAGGATTATTTTTCGGATGCCTCTTGCGGGAATTACGCGGTCGCCTCTCAGAATGAGACCGTTCATGGTGGTAATTTCATCGCTCACCTTCCAGTTGGGGCGCAGGCCTTCTGGGACTGCTCTTTTGTTCGTCCATCCTTCACAGACCCATACTGCCACGCAGCGTAGGGCTTCGTCCTGCTCAGATTCTTCCTGCCTGTGACGTTCACTTAATTCCACGAATTTGCTGTTCCTTAGCTCGCTTATGGAGGCTCCGCTGGGGAAGTGAAAAACTGTCAGTGACCACCTCTAGGTTGAGACTTCTTAGGTCAATGCAAACTCTGAGATCGTTCGAAGATTTCTTTTTGATGAGGACTACTGGACTCAACCATTCTGAAGACTCCACAGTTTCGATGGTGCCCTCCTTAACCGTCTTCTGGAGGCGGGCTTCCAGCATCGGCCTCGCTGTGGCAGGCACAGACCTGACTTTGTGCTTCACGGGCACAGCATTTGGTTTGAGGCGGATCTTGTGGATGTAGTTTCTGATTCTTCCCAGAGTTTCAGAGAACAGGCCAGGAAAGGCTTCTTTCAAATTAGGCGCTCTTACTGAAGAGACCAACAGCACTTGTTCTAGGGTGCTGGGTCTAGCCTTATGCTGAGCCTGTGTTGATCGTCCCATCCAAGCACGGTGGGGCCTTGGGAAGAGAAGTAAACCTTGGTAGTGGCAGACCTGCCTTTGAATTCGATTGTAGCTCTGATATAGCCGAGCAGATCCACGGTGGCCCTTCCAAAGACCGTCGGCTTCTGTCTGGTGGTTCTGATTTCAACTTTGTTGCACCCCATCATCTCTTTATATGATTTAATGTGGAGGCTGGTGAGATCTGACCCTGAGTCGGCCATGACCTGTGTCTCCATGCCATCTATTTTCACTGTGCAATGAGGTTTTTCCCTCCTGGCGTGGGATGCGTTGACCATGATAACCATGGGTTTGTCATGTAGATCATTGTCTTCACTCGACTCTGTCACCCTCGACGCGAGTGACTGTTTCCCGCCACGTGCAGGCTGCTACCTCGCGACCATAGCATTGACATTTTGAACACCCTTTTTTTTTTTTTAAACAATTTCTATTATTTTAAACAAACACATCAAACATTACAACCTTTTAGGACGTTCATAAGCAATATCAAGACATCTTGTTATACAGTGTTATTCTCTTTCCTCCCCCCTCCCTCCCCATATACTCGAGCCGTCTCATTTGGCCAATCTGCATGAGCATTTTCAGGAATCTCAGTGCCTGTCGACTCATCTGAGTCTCCCGTTTCATGATTGACCTGGTGGGGGTTAGCCATTGAGGTCACCAACTGCCTCCAGGCTATCAGGGGGCCCACTTCCTCTTCTCCCCCTGGTAACAGCTTCAAACCATACCACAGTTTCTGCTTCTGCCCATTTCAAGAGATCTGCCCACCATGTCTCCACTCTGGGCCTATGGGCCGCTTTCCAACACATTGCAATTCTACGTTTGGCCAGGACGCAGGCCAGGTCTTTCATCTTACTAATATGTTTTGAATTACGTGGCCTGGGAAAACTCCCAAGCATGCATGCCCAAGCAGACCTCACGTCAAGCACCACTCCCCCACTGGCCATTCTCGTCCTTATTTCTTCCCAGAATCTCTGCACCTCGGGGCAAGCCCAGAACATGTGTAGCAGCCCTGCCTCCTCCTCCCCACACGTGGGGCACTTCTGCATAGCCGAGCCTCCAAACCTGACCATTCTACTGGGGGTTAAATAGGCTCTGTGAGTGACAAACAACTGGATCTGCTGTAGTCTCGCATTTCGGGACACCTTTTTGTGGTACCTTTGAGCTCTATCCCACTGTCCCTCTGTCATGAGTTCTCCTACTTCCTCCTCTCAGTCATTCCTCAGTTGGAGCAGCTCCTTCCCTGCCTTTGCACTCAGGAGCTCATATATCCTGGATATTTCGTGCCCACCCTCTGAGACATCATACATCATTTCCAGGGTGGCATCCGGTTCCTCCGCCAGCACCGTCTCAGGCCACCTTTCCCTCACCCCTTTCATGAGCCTGGTATAAGTAATGTATTGGCCTCTATGAACCCCAGTCTCCTCCTGCAACTTCTGAAATTCCAATGCCTCCCCTTCCTGCCATATATCTCCGAGGGTAGCTAGGCCCACCGGTTCCCAGTATCTGCGGACCCCTTTGAACAGTTGGGAGTTGTCCCCGCACAACGCTGCCAGCGGGACCTGCTGAGATAGCGGATCTGGGTCGCCCACAGTTCTCCATGCTCTGTGCCAGACTTCCCAGCCCACCCTCAACAGTCTCCCCATACCTGTCATTTTAGTTTTATGCAGCCACACAGTCTCTCTCAAAAAATATGGAGCTGAGTCACCTTGCAAGAGCCTAGCTTCTGCCAAGTCCTCTGCAGACAACCACCTAGCCACATACAACAGCTGTCCCGCCAAGTAATGCAATTCAAAATTCGGCAGGTTAATGCCCCCCTTATCACATGTGTTCTGTAATTTCCACAGGGCCACCCTATTCCTCAAGTTGCCCCATATGAAGCCCCTGCACATGCTATGTAGTTTTGCAAAAAAGCATCTGGGGATCAAGTACGGGACATTAACAAAAAAATGCAAGAGTCTGGGCAAAACCACCATTTTGAGCAGAGCCGCTCTTCCCATCATGGCTACGGGTAAGCGAGACCAGAACGCCATGCTATTTCTAATTCCCTCAATTGCTTTCTCTGTGTTGTGTTTGTGCTCTAGCTCTATCTTATGGTAAATGTTTACACCTAGATACCTGAATGTCACGGGCTGCCAGGGTATCTGCAGAATGGGCAGTCTGTCCGGTGGGGTGCTCTTATAACTTCCCAAAGGGAACAAGCTAGACTTCCCGGGGGTTCACCGATATGCCCGGGAGGGCGGCATAACGATTCATCACCTCCAGCACATATTGCAGGTTCTCCTCCGGGTGGCGCAAATAGAGGAGCATATCATCTGCATACAGTGATATCAGGTGTGTGCCTCCTGTCATGCTGATCCCCACCTCTCCGTATTGTTGCCTCAGGCAAATTGCCAATGGTTCTAAGGCCAGAATGTATAACATGGGCGACCAGGGGCATCCCTGTCTGGTCCCCCTGCTGAGCTGCCATTTATCTGAAATTTTATTTACTGTTTTGACTCAATCGGGGAGCTATATAGCATCTGGACCCATCTGATGTATCCTGGCCCCATCCCCTATCCTTTCAGGGTTGCCTTCAACCATGGCCACCACACTGAATCAAAAGCTTTGACCGCGTCCAACGACAAGATAGCCAGCTTGTCTAAGTCACCCTCGGCTTGATCAATGATATGGTGCAGCCTCCTATGGTTGTCTGTAATATTTCTGCCGGGGACAAAGCATGTTTGATCCGGGTGTATCAGCTTGCCGATTACCCTTTTTAATCTGTTGGCAAGTACTGCCGTAAGTATTTTGCTGTCCTGATTGAGCATAGACAAGGGCCTATAAGACCCACACTCCACGTCCGGCTTGCCTGGCTTAAGGAGTGGGATGATCACTGCCTCACGGAGAGAGATGCCGGTAGTTCCCCTTGCTCGTAGGCTTCATTAAACATGGCGAGCAGTGGCTGAAGTAGCTCCTGCTTATATGTTTTGTAAAACTCACTGGGTAACCCATCTGACCCTGGCGCCTTACATCTGGGCAAGTGTTGGATCACCATCTCTAGCTCGTCAGAAGTGATGGGAGCGTCTGGATCGGCGCGTTCTAGGTCATCTAAGGTGGGCATCCCTATGTCCTCTATTGTTTCTTGTATCTCTTGACTAAGTTCTTCTCCTGCGTCCTCATATAGTCTGTAATACTTGATGAACTTCTTGTTTACCCCTTCCTGGGTATTACAGATTTGACCATCCACGTCCCTGATCTCTCTGATCACCGGGCGGGGGGGGGGGGTTCTCGTTTTTGTATAACCAAGCCAGTAATCTACCCGGCTTGTCCCCCCTGCATGTAGCCTCTCTGCATATGTCTTATAGTTTAGCTTGCATAATCTGTCCCACAGTTCGCTAGAAGCCATCTGTAAGCCCCTTATCTTGGCGCTGTCCTCTTGGGTGGTCCCCCCACTTTGTATCAAGCCCTCTAGCTCTCTTTCTGTTTCTTGTAGTTCCCGTTCAATGCCCCCTTGGAGCCCTTTGGATTTCGATATGGCCACCCCTCGCACCACTACCTTAAATGCCTCTCATACTGTTCCCACAGAGCGTACGCTACCCATGTTAATTTCAAAATATTCCTCAATGGCCTCCCTCATGTCCTTTCGAAATCCCGCATCCTGTAGGGCCTCAGTTCTGAGCCTCCATGTCGGGATCCTCGCTCTGGGGGGTTGATGTCGGCACTCTATGACCAAAGACGAATGGTCAGATAGCACCCGGGCCTTGTATTCCGCACCCACCATCTCTCCCACTATCTCAGCCGCAGCAAACACATAATCCAACCTTGTATACAGGTCCTGTGGCGCCGCGTAATGCGAGTACTGCCTGTCCGCTGGGTGCAGTTGTCTCCACACATCCTCTAGGCCGCGGTCTGTCAACAGTGTTCTCAGCGCTTTGGCTGCTGGCGCCGGCCTTTCTGATTTGTCATCTGACCTGTCTATCCTGGGGTTCAGGGTGCAATTGAAGTCACCTCCCCAGATCATATCGCTACCCGCTAGGGGGCTGATTTTACTATATAGGGATCTGAAATATGTCGCTGTGTCATGGTTAGGGGCGTACAAGTTTATAATGTTCACTTCTCTATTCTCCAGGAGTCCCGCCACCACCACCATTCTACCTTCTGGGTCTGTCATCGAGCTGAGCAGCTGGAAAGGCACGTGCGGTGACACCCATGTAATCGCCCCTCTTGCATACGCTGAGTATGTGGCCCCTATGACATTACCCCTCCATTTTCTTCTGACCACCTCCAGCTTTTTCTTGGTGAGGTGGGTCTCCTGTAACAGAGCTATATCAATCCGCATCCTCTTTAGGTACATCATCACCTTGTTACGTTTTATTGAGGCCCCACACATTCCAGGTCACGACCCTGATATTACCCGATGCCATTGGTATGATGTTTTTCCCCTCTCCGCTCCCGCTGATGTCCATCACGATGGCCCGTTTTACAACTCTTAACCGTCCCAACCTTAACAACTGCCCCCTCCCCAGCCCTACCCCACTGCACACAACACCCCCCCCTTCACTCCCTAACCAACCCCAACAGATGCCCAGCTCCATCCCTGGATCTCAGGCCCACCTGTGTCTGGTCCTGTCTTGTAACCCGAAGACTAGGACCCCGCGGGATGTCACCGGACTAGCAGTGACCCTACTAAGAGTAATGCTATGGGGTTCAAGGGATGCTTCCCAGGAGCTCCCTCTTATCTAATTCGGAGTATTTGCTGCTGGCAGATTCCATTGACCAATATTTCCTGCAACACATTTCCCCCCAAGCTTTATTTAGTATTATATTCTAGTCCCTATGTTTTGTGCCATATAACCAGAGATGCCCCAGCTACGTGCTACTTATCTTCCGCAACTTCTGTCCAGATACCCGGTTTTTGGGGGCGACCCTGCATGTCCAACCAGTCCATGGCATCTTCCGGCGTCTCAAAAAACAGGGTTTTATTCTTGTGAAACACTTTCAATTTAGCTGGGTAAAGCAGCATATATCTGTGGCCAGCCTCTCTCAACCTCCTTTTCACCGACCCAAAGTTCATCCTGCTGCATTGCACGTGCAAAGTGTTATCCGGGTACGCTGTGATTTTCGCCGGCCCTCTTTCAATCGTGCCTCCTTTCCGGAAGAATTCAAGTATCTTCTCCCGATCACGGTAGTTAAGGATCTTTGCGATCAGCGGCCGCGGGGGGGACACCGGGGGTGGTCTCCTCGTCAAGGCCCTGTGCGCGCTCTCAACTGCAAAACCCTGGGTCAGTGCTCCGCCAGTTATTTCCTGCAAGAGCATGGATTCCACGTATTCCGTTGGATTCGGCCCTTCCATTCCTTCTGGCAATCCTACTATGCGGATGTTGTTGAGTCTAGCGCGCCCTTCTGCCTCCTCTGCCCTGTTTTCCAGGTTGCCCACACGCTGCACCAGGGCATGCAGTTCTGATCCATGGGCGATGCATGCTGCCATGTTTGGGGCCATCTCCTTTTCCAAAGTTTCAGTGCGCTCTGCGAGCGTCCTCACGTCCTGCCTCAGCAAATTAACTTCTTCCTGGACCGCTCCAATCTTGAGGTCCAGTCCCACTTTTAGGTCGTTCATTGCCAGGACCAGCTTGGTCTCCCAGGTGACTTTCAGGTCCGCAATCGCTGCAAGCACCTCCTGGATCGTGCCTGGCGTGTCTGTCGCATCCGTGGTAGTGTTGTCTTTGCTTTTGCCCCCTACCGCTACTGGAGATGTCTTAGCATAGGCATCCAGCGTGGGCTGCTTGTTCCTGGGTTTGACAATTTTGGAAGACATTGTTCTGTGCTGTACAGGTTCAAGCCAGCAGAGCCGCCCCTT
Organism: Ambystoma mexicanum; assembly: GCF_040938575.1. NCBI lineage: Eukaryota > Metazoa > Chordata > Amphibia > Caudata > Ambystomatidae > Ambystoma > Ambystoma mexicanum. The sequence continues at coordinate 823,307,828 of NC_090935.1, forward strand.
TTGCGACAGCCGACGTAACGTCAGGCCACTCTCAGTACTCAGAGGTCGCTTCAGCCTTATTCCGGTACGTCCATATCACTCTCCGCTCTGTTAGAATGGACTGTGTCCTCCCACGCACCAGCTCTTATGCAGTATTACCAGCCAGTCCCTGCAGTGTTTCTACCAGCAGCTAGTGGTTAGGTGCCACTCACTGCACTTCCCCACTCCAACTCTTCATTGGCCCTAGGGTCTGCCAGCCCGCGGTCTTATATGGGGTGATCCCCTCCGGCTCCACGGTGCTTGTAGATATGCCCCACAGCAGGTCAGCCCCCCTTTATTAGCAGGCCTGCACGGGTCCCCTTCTGTTAGCACGTGCTATTTCTGCTGCTTTCCAGCATGTGTGCAGCAGTTGGTGTGCTCCGTGGGGGCCCATGCTCACCGGCCCCCACTTAAGCCTCTTATGCTTCTTCACAATTGCCCTGTGCGCTCAGTGACTAGGGTGCACCGATTTGCGTTCTCCGGCCCGTGTTTTTCACCAACCTCCGGAGTGGGGGCTGTGGTGTGGAGCCAGTTGCTCATATCCAGGCCGTCCTTTTCTTTCAGCCGGCTCCAGTCCGTGCGGTGGGTGGCCCCCTGTACTCTCTGGCCCGCTCCCGGGCCGCATCGGACCTTATTCAATTTGTTGTGGCACCACCGGGAGGCCAGCCAAGCACCACCCCCCAGGCGCGCTCGCAAGCAGCCATGTCCTCGATGTTCGGAGGAACGATGCGTTCCTGCACGCTTATCCGCTGTGTTACATGTGAGGCCCGGCTCCAACGTTTCAAGGCCCCCGCTAGGGGGTACCGGCCTGATCCCGCCCCGTCTCCGCAGTCTGTTCAGGTCTCTGTTGGGGACCGCACCCCGTGGCTCGCCCGGCCTCCGGGGCTCGATCCCTCACAAGCCCCTGCTTCGCTTGTCTCCACCCACCTCAGGCGTGCCTCCCGGCAACCACCCTGTCGATGGTGTGCCCCTGCATCGCTCTGTGCCCACAGTTCCTTTGAGGGCGACCCGACGCAGCCTCCTCTTATGTCCTAGAGCCGAGGCCCTTGGGCACTCCTGCCGCTCCTCCTCCTCTCCTGGTCCCGGGGTCCGCTTCCCGTGCCAACGGGGCCCCCGCTGCCGGATCCTCTATCCGCGCACTGTCCGGGTGCTTTCTCGCCCACAGGGCTGAAGCCGGCTTGCTTGGGCAATGCAGGCTCACGCTCCTATCCTCGGCTCTTCGGTCAGTTTATGACCCTTTGTTGGTGCGCCGCCATTTTTCGTGTCCACGTCGCAGGAGCCCAGTTGCATTCTGGTGGCCATGATTCGCCCGGTTAAGCTCTAATTTGCCGCACAAGTCACTCCACTCTCGCGCTGGACCTTCCCCCGTCTGGGGATGCGTTGTCAGCTTGCTTTTACACCATAATTGCAGCTTAATTCTCAGGATCTTTGTCGGATTAACGGGAGCTCCTCAAGAGCACGTCCCCTCACGGCGCCATACAGCCACGCTCCCCTTGAACACTCTTTGTTCCTGGCGGGACAGTCATGAGCATTCGCCATGTGCCTGGTGCTGACACATCTGTAGCACTAGGTGCATCTCTTTGCCTGGGACCTTTGTCTCTGAGGCTGTCGCAGGGCTGTCTCTCTTTGCGCCCTCTCCACTGCAGCGCGGTTAGTTTGGGTACGGGTGATGAGCCTCCTGCATCTTTGCGCCAGCTGGAGGTCTCCTCCTCGGCTCTGGCGATTTGGATGGCCTTGTTGAGGTCCACTTCGTTTTCCTGAATGAATTTGTCCTGCACCTTCCTGGAATTTGTGTAAACCACCAGCATGTCGCAGATGAGCTGTTCCGCGTTGTCGCCAAATCCACATAGAGATGTAAGTTCCCTCATCCTGGTGATGTAGTCACCTACTGGCTCATTGCCTCCTGCTTACGAGTGTAGAACCGTAGTCTGTGTAGCACCACATTTTCCTTATTGGTGAACCTCTTCACGTTGCGGCAGATCGCCTCTTTGTACGTGTGGTCCTCTTTGCCTGCAGCTGTCATGGCTTTGAGCCCTGCAAAGATACGCTGCCCTTCGACCCCCCATTGCATTTAGAAGCATCGCTTTCTTCCTGGCCGGTGCATACCCTGTTCCGCCCAGCGCTTCCAGGTATGTGGAAAAGAGTGGTTTCCATTGCTTCCTTGGGATTGCCAGGGTCCCAGGCGAGTGGAGGAATGTGGGGAGCAGCATGGCGCCTTGCATGGTGGGCCCGCCGGGTTCTGGATCCTCGTCGCCAATTATGTGGTGGCCTGAATAATGACAGGACACCAGTGGTGCTTTAGACAGGTGGCTTACTGCAGCCTTGGTATTACGCTCTGGGGTTTAGGTCCTCACTGGATGGGCTCCTGTTCACTGGAGCTTGCTGAATGCAGGAGGTGCTTGGGGGTTGCGTTCGCAATGCTGCCCGCCAAGTTCTCGCCTTTGCGCGGTCTTCCTCGCTTCTCGTTCTCTGCTGAGATCTCGCGAGATCGCCTTCCCGCGATCTCACGATGGGAATCCCCACAGACTGCCCTCTACTTGATAAATACGCTGTTTTTTCCATATCTTCTTGCTGAAGCCATACATACCTGATCCATATGATCGTTCCCTGTCCAACCCACCTCCGGTACTCCAACACCAGGGCATCCTTGAGTTTGAGGTGTAGGAGGTTTGTGCTGGCACTTCTATCCTAGCTGGTGCTGGAGGCAAGGCCTTCTGGTGCGGCAGGGAGCCCAAGCGTTCCCCGTTCACGGACGGGACACCAGACACGCCTGAGCTGCTTTGGGCGCCGCCATAACCAATACAGTGCGTATGTGTGACACTGGCTCCCGACCCAGTTTCTGCGCATGCGCACTCTGGAGGCTGGAGGGTGTCTGGATTGCTAAGGCAGCCCTTCCCGAGTCATCAACTTCGCTCCTGTTACTGGGGCACCATAAAGGCAGCCTGGGGACATGAACCGGGGTGTCTTAAATGCTTCAGATTTGTAGTCTTGTGTTCTCTGGCTTTCTTGTCAGTGTCCTTGCGCGACCCTCCTGGATCCTTTTCCTCCTGGATCTGAGTCGTTTTTTTCCTTGGGATCTCCCTTTGTACTCTTCCCTCTTTTGTTCGGCTGGTACTGGCCTCCTTTGCTTGTCCTACCTGTTTCATCCTGTTCTGGCCTCCGCCTCCTGTGTTAGCCTCCTGTGTTCGCTTGCTGGCCTTGTACCATCTGCTCATGTGAGCCTGCTTGGATCTTTACTTATCTTCAGATCGCCTTGCCTGCCTGACGTCCAGTACATCTTGGCTTTCCTGGTCCGTGCTTGCACTGTCCCCTCATCACGCTATTCCAGGGAAGTCGGCTGTGATGTGGGGCGTGGACCTGGCCGCATCCTGTCTCACCTCAGGGGAGGTGTCCGATCTGCTTTCCACCATCCAACCAGACACCAGCCAGACAGGATGCAGTATCCCAGAGCGTTTAACGAATTCGAGGTGCATAATAGGACAGAAACCTGCATACCACACCTTGGGTGCCCCCCTGTGACTATGATAAAGAACGCCTAATAGCTTCATTGAGTAATCCTTTGGGATTTTAGCTGCCTGCTAGTTTACTTTCTTTGTTCTGCTATGCAGAGTCTAATACAACTGTCCAATAATTATCAGAAGCTACTCACCCCATACCTCTATATCTTTATCTAAGAATAAAGACAGAAGTGGGGGCTGATGTATGCACATATTCCCTAAGTAAGTATCAGAGTTCACAAACTAAAGGCTGTGTCACATTAAATGTGCACTTGCCTGCCAAATACAGACTTATTTCAAGGGTGTTAACTTATCTCAGACATGTTTCACCTGCTATCAGCTCTTTGATGTTACGTTTGAAGATTAATGACGTTCAAGATGGGTCTCACATTATGAAACCTTACTGATGAGTCCAGGGATATCAACCGTTGTAGTGTATATTAGAAAGAATCCATTATAGTGCCTCGGGTGTGTCTTCAAACATCCTTTTGAAATGGGCCTCTCCTGCCCCAACACATCTCTAACCAACCCTATCCTGAAAGCTAAATATTGTGTCTCGAGAAAATAGTTCATAGAAACAAGATGACCTTTCATAACTTCTGTGCCTAGATTGGTATAAAGTTGTTATCAAACAAAGGTGTTTTTTGCGTTCTCTTTCTGTAATCTTTTATCAGCAGTAGCCCAACCACCTTCACATCCCAGGACTTCTCTGGCAAGAGGAAAAGGTACAAAAGGGGGACTCTTGGGCATTATCCGGGTTGCTCAAATCTTCAAAGCCTATCCTTAAAAATTGTTTGCCGTCTGTAAGCATTACAATTTGCAAACTCACTTCAATGATGATTAAATGATTGTAACGCTTCTTAAAAGTAGGTGGAAAACAATACTTTTTCCTTGCTATTCTTCCTTTTGATGCGTTTATTTGATAGATAAATACTTCCTCCTCTGAAAGCAAGGATGTGACGCTATAGTAGATACCTTCTCTGGAGAGAGATTATTACAGGTAGGACATTTTTTAGTAGTTACTGGAAATCAAATGTTATACATTCAACCTATTAGAAAATTCGGCCCTGGCTCTGATGTTTCCATTGTTGGAAAGGGTGCTTTGGATAGATGTCTTGCTTCCTAAGCCAATCATACTAGGAAACGGACTGCGAATAGCAGGAGATGGTTCTTAAAATGTATTTATTTATTGAGCATATGTAAGGTGCTTTATACAACAGAATTGTTTAAAAGCGCCACAAAGCTAAATGGGAAGGGAACAGGGGAAAAAAAAACAATGGCAAAAAAAGCAATATACAGTCGTGGTCCTACTATGTATTGTGGCATTCGGCTGAGCAATTGCATTGAAGAGAAGAGAAGTGCAAGGGAAGGGGATGGAATGGTGAAGAGAGGAGTGGACAAGTGCCGGAGAAGGGTCAGAGAGGAAAGTGCTAAGGGGAGAGGTAAGGGAAAGAGGTAGAGAAGAGCAGAGTTTTTAGTAGTTTCCGGAACTTAAGGAGGTCCCGCTCAAGTCTGAGACGGGCAGGGAGGCTGTTTCAAAGGGAGGCACCAGCCGAGGAGAAAGACCTGCCCCCCTGCTCTCTGCTTGGAGAAGTATTTGACAGTCAGAGAATGGAATTCGAGGAGCGTAGAGTTCTAGCAGGGAAGTATTTAGGGAGGAAAAGTTGGAGATAGTGTTGTCCCAGGGCCCAGAAGGTCTTGTGGATAATGCAGAGGGTCTTGAATTTGATCTTTGCAGCCACCTGGAGCTAGTGGAGAGATATGGTCCCTGGGCTGAGGCCAAGGATAAGTCTTGCAGCTCTGTTCTGGATTAGCTGGAAGGGGCAAAGTACCACTGCCCAGGTGAGGCTAGGATGAGCCCCCCTGCTTCATTGACCACCGTGCCCAACTTTGCTTCGCGCCGCCATGAGCAGTTTTGAAATCCGCATTGTGGTCCACATTTGTCACGAAGCCTCCCCGTGTATCCTAACTGCAAATCCATGCAGTAGCTGCTTAAATATATTCACGAATCGTGACCGCCGCCATTAGCCTCGAGGAGATTCCGTGGAGTCCAAGATGGCAGACAGCACAATCGAGCCGTGCCTCAGCTCACTGCCAATGATGCAGGCCTGATCGGATTGGCCCACCGTTTTCTTTTATCCAACCCCCGTCGCTGGCAGGCGAACGCCGGCCCACCCCTAAGGCCACCCACAAGGCTTCCTGTCCGGAGCCTGTCAGGAGCTAAAGGAGTCAGGAGCCACAAACGCTGTCCGACCCTAGCTGACTGTTCGAACCTACCAGGGTAAGTGCTTACATGGCGTCCAGCCAAGTATGCCGCCATGCCACCTGATTAGAGCTCCATAACGCTCATATGCGCTCAGGAGGATCCCTTGACCTGCCTATTGCCACCCCCACTCCGACCGTTGCCCTGGCAACAACCTTCCGGCAACACTGTCCAGCTCTTCTTTATACTCTGTTCTGATGTCCTACCATCTTGCACACTACGGCAATTTAATTTAATACCATATTCGCCTCACTGCGTTATACTATTCTTGCGCCTGATCCTTTACATCCATCCTCAATTAATCCTAAATTGCGACCCACCTATGGCAGACTCAGCTATGTCAGCATTGTGTGTTAAACTGTCCTGGATGACCCACGCTACTATTAATACAACTGTAACCGCATGATAAGCTAGGTTATGCATGTGAATTGCTGCGTTTTAGCCCTAATGCTAAAATTTGAACCCTGATGTGTTACTGCCCTGGTATTTGAGCTACTACCATTCTAGCCCCACTGCTAAACCGAATCTAGATGGGCTACTACCTCTGCACTGAACTGTTGCCTACTAGAGCTTAGTGCTAAACTTGCCAAGTTTAGATATGCCAACGCCCTTGTATTGAATTGCTGCTGGTCAGACTCTAGTGGTAAATTCGAATCTAGGTGTGCTAATGCCCATGTATTGAATTTCTGCCTGTCAGGCTCTAGTGGTAAATTCGAATCTAGGTGTGCTAATGCCCATGTATTGAATTGCTGCCTGTCAGACTTTAGTGGTACAATTGAATCTAGGTGTGCTAATGCCCATGTATTGAATTGCTGCCTGTCAGACTCTAGTGATAAATCGAATCTAGAGGTGTTAATGCCCATGTATTGAACTGCTGTTTATTAGACTTTAGTGATATACATGAATTTAGGTGTGCTACTGCCCTGCATTCGAACTGCTGCCTCCTCAGACCTAGGTGCTATACGACTGCATACCAACCACCAACAATTACCCTGCATTAATCCTATCCTGCCCACGCATACAATGTATCTCCATACACTCTATACTGTGATTCTAAGATTACTTCTCTATACCATGAATTTCCATTACCCGACCACATCACTTAACTTACATGTACACGAGTCCCCATCTAATTTGCACAAACCTACTGACATGATCACCACACCCTGCACTGTCCTCCAAAGGAACCTCAAATTACGTGCAAGGCTCCCAAGGCTTTATGACCCTCTAACCAAAGTAGCTCACAGCAAGGCTACTACCAGCCCCCACAGCCCCTCCCAGCACCCTCTTCAACTAAACAGTAGACTCTATCGCGAGTCTATTCGCGCCCAGAAAAGTACGCATAAATCCTCGGTACCACTGTCAAAACCAGCACAACCTGGGACCAAGGGAGCACTGATAAATGCCCGCTCCATGGTAACCCACGCAACAGACATTGCCGACCTACTCTACAATGAAGACCTGGACTTCTTAGCTGTTACTGAATCCTGGTTACACCCAACAGCAGGCCCTGCAATTATGCTAGCCATTCCAGATGACTATACTCTACTAAGACTTGATCGTACCACCTCTCGAGGCGGAGGTCTTGGCATTGAGACACCTCCTAATGCAGGATCTTGCGAATCCTTAACTGCTAAAGTAACCATATCCAACACACAATCCATCTCCATTAACCTTATTTACCGACCACCTGGCCCCCTAGGGTCATTTGAAGAAGACCTTACAAATATCCTATCCAATAATCTCAAGAACTCCTCACGAAGCATTTTATTAGGAGACTTTAACCTGGGTTTTAGTGACCCCGCAGATGCTAATGCCATAACAATTAATAATACCTTAGAGGAACTGGGCTTTACCCAGAAGATCACGGAGCCTACTCATACCAAAGGTAGAACTCTGGACTGGCTAGCTGTGCACAATTGCCCAGTCCTGATCTCCTCTATACTTCCACAGCCTTGGACAGATCACTACTTGATCTCGTTTACCCTGGAGGCGACACCAGCGCATTGACAGTATAGCTCCAGCTGTCCAGACTAGAAATAAAAAGAACATTACCCCTGAAAATCTGATCCCAATGATCGCACCGACCTTGAACACCATCCCGGATCACACGGATCCCGCTATGGTAGACATATACAACAAAGTCATGCTCTCATCTCTTGATGTCATAGCCCCACTGCAACTGAAAAAGAGCAAACCTAGAAAACACATCAACTCCTGGTTTTCTCCCCATCTTAAAGCCCTCAGACAGGAAAAGCGACGCTGCGAAAAAATCTGGAGATCACATCCCTCGGAAAATAATAAGAATAACCTAAGTAGACTAGCCTCCCAATACAAAAAAGATATTATCCTGGCCAAACAAACGTCCTACAGCACCCGAATCCTACAAGCCAAATCTAACACCAGAGAGCTCTTTACTATACTAAAAGAGGTTGAATCTCCTGTCCAAGGGCCTGACTCGAGCCTCAAGGACAAAAACTGGTGCACGGGTATACAAAATGCCTTAGCCAACAAAATCGCCTCTCTCAAGACAAAGATAAACACCAAAAAAGATTCCCTCCTCTCTTCTACTAAGCCCAGTAGTCTCACCCCTAAAAAGACTCACCCTACTCAGACGCACCCCCATGTGCACAATCCCCAATTTAACTTCCACAGAGTATCTACCAAAGAGGTATAAAAGGTCATTCTCACTCTCAAACCATCGAATTGCCATGGGGACCTATGTCCTGCACATTTGATTAAGGATGCGGCTCGTGATCTACCACCATTTATTACCAAACTAATAAATGCGTCTTTCTCATCAGGCACCGTACCTAACAATCTCAAACAATCATGGGTCCTCCCCTTGCTCAAAAACCCGAATCTAGACCCCTCCACTCCCACTAATTACCGCCCTATCACCACAGTACCTTTCCTTCTTAAAATCATCGACAAAGTAGCATACCAACAAATCCAACACCACCTCGAGCACTTCCAGCTCTTAGGAGTCAGACAATCGGGCTTCAGGCCTCAACATGGCACCGAAACTGCACTCATAGACCTTAAGGCACAGATAGATGAGCTGAGAGATCGGGGCATGACTGCACTATAGCTACTTCTTGATCTCTCAGCTGCCTTCGACCTGGTCGACAATGAGATTTTATGTGATCACCTTCAAAAAGCAGCCCATTTCTCTCAAGAGGCTGACTGGATCCAATCCTTTCTAAATAACCGCACAATGAGAGTCTTCTCCCTACTAGCAGCAGCCGACCCAACACCCATCACCTGTGGTGTGCCCCAGGGATCAAGAGTTTCCCAGACACTGTACAACATATTCACGAAGCCCCATTTTGATGATCTAGATGGTCTGGGTATCACCTACACCAATTATGCTGATGATACCCAGATCCTCATCCCGCTGACGGGGGATTATGACAAGGATTTGGCCTTCATCAATAGAGTGTACCTCATCATTCAGGCATGGATGGCCTCACATGGTCTATGCCTGAATGCTGACAAAACAGAACTCCTCATTTTGGGATCGCCACATAACCTTAGCAAATTGGACCAAAATTACTCCTCCTTCGTAATTGACAACAATAAGATCACGGTAGCCAAGGAGGTCAAAACCCTCGGCTTCTACCTAGACTCTGCTCTCACCTTCAAAAAACAAGTTAATGCCATGGCTTCCGCCACATCCTATACATGCAAACTCATCAGAGCAGCTAAACCTTTTTTCTCTCCATCCAATTGCATCACACTGTCCAAGCTGGACTATTGCAACGCACTATATGTAGGCTGCAACAAATATATCACTAACAAAATACAAATCCTTCAAAATAATGCCCTAAGAGCGGCCCTCAGTATCCCGAAGAAAGCCCACATCTCTGACTCTAGAAGATCTGTCAATTGGCTATCCACTAAAGACAAAATATTCCTCAAATCGGTATCCCTGACTCACAAATGTCTCCACCAAGCAGCCCCTCAATACCTTATCACTAGATTCACCAGACCTACTTCCTCTCGCCCCTCCAGAAGGGCCAACTCTAATCTCCTTCTGGTGCCTAGGTAAAACGTACAATGTCTGGAGGGAACAGCTTTCCGTAAAAAGCAGCACCATTCTGGAACTCCCTTCCTCCTACTTGCAGGGAGGACCTTCCCTACCGCCAATTTAGATCTAAGACCATCCATTGGCTCAAGGCTCACGACACATAACGACCGCCAGCTCTCTTGCTGCCCTGATGCTCCACACCACTATATTTGTAAATATGTACATTTAGGTTGTCATCTGTTTGGCATAGATATCTTTCATGAGACAACCAGCATCTTGTATATATTATTGCCTATATCATTTATCGCTGTAATTTATGCCTCCTCGGCGTGTATTGTTTCTATTTTACGCGTCCAGCACTTTAACCACAGATGGACCACGTACCTTTGTATGTAACCAAGCTTTGCAATCCTCTTGATGCCTCTGCGCCTTGCTACCTCTCGGTTAGGTGCGCAATATAAATAAAATAAATACTAAATACTAAAGGGAGGAAAGAGGGAGATTGAGAAAAAGGCTGTTGCAGTAGTCCAGCCTGGCGAGGACCAGAGCTGTGGAGACTTTGAAATTCTGGGGGAAGGTGAGAAAAGGAAGAATGCCTCTGTGGGCTTGCTTGGGTTGTGACATGGGGATGTGTAGACTGGTGACAGCAAGGCTGCATTGAAGAGTGGACATTTCACTGCTGGGTCATTGACAGCAAGAGGTGTCACCAGGAGGAGATTTCGGGAGGAGGGACATGAAGGAGACTGAAAGGTTGAGGTGGCAATGTAACGGTTTTTGAAAAAAAGAAAGTGCACGGCTGGCGATGTGATTGCAGGGCTTTTTACGAGACGTCTAATCGTTTGTACATTTTATGATTTCTGGTACATTATTATGTGTTCAATCATAAACTGGATACCCATATTGTGATTATTGTCACATGCTCAGAATAAATAATCATTTCCTCTACACTGGTCTTTTTTTCCGTTGTAGCCACCAGAACGGCAGATTGTGGTTGGGATCTGTGCCATGGCCAAGAAATCGAAATCTAAGCCAATGAAGGAAATCCTGGAACGCCTCTCGTTATTCAAATATATCGTTGTTGTGATCTTTGAAGAGGAAGTAGTCTTGAATGAACCAGTGGAGAACTGGCCGTTATGTGATTGCCTCATATCTTTTCACTCTAAAGGTGACAACTTTTTTGGTAATGTTCCTCCCATTTTAACACATTTCATCTTGCTTTTTTATGCTTTTCTTAGTCATACTATAAAAATAAAAAGCAGATGTTTGCAAGTCTATGAAAAGGTTGTGTGTCTCTGAATGTGCTGACATCTTTTTGTTAGGGTACTTAATACCAACTGTTTTTTTTTTCTCATCCAACCAAATTAATTTGCAGTTTGCTGCTCCAAAAAGGCGTTAGCACCTCTTTGTTTTGATAGGATTTTGTGACACAGGTGCATGTTTATTTGTTTTTACCTTACTGATAATGGTATTAAAATGTAAACTTAAAATTAATTATGACCCGTTATATTTGCTAGTTCGTCTAGGAGAATACTTCGGAAGTGTGTGTTCACTACCTCAGCCTTCATCAGACATCTGCAAATCGATTCTGTTTGTTGCGCAGAATCGATAACAATAATTTTACAGTATTCCCAAACCGGTAATGGTTAAATAGCTGAATCTCTTACATCCGTTGTAGTGGATATATAGAGGCGGAGCAAGGTGTGTTGCCATGAGAAAGGAAGAATCTTGAGCTGCATTGCTCTTATGAGTTAATCAGCTGTAGGAAGAATCAGGTGAAAAACGAAGCCACTTGGAGGAGGGGGGGGGGGCTCCCACACCTGATTTGAGACTATAAAAGATCCTGAAAAGGTCACAGTTCACCTTTCGAACCAAGTAGAGACACTGGGCCTCATCACAAGTTGGGCGCTATCCCAAATGCGATACTGCCCAACTTTATTTGCTTTACCGCCCACCCGTCTGATGGTATTGCCACCAGATCATGGGTTGGGCGGTAAACGTTATTCCCAAGTGGACCCAATGGATGGAGAATTTTCAGCTTAATTACCGCCAACAGTATTAACGCGTGGTAATTGTGCCGAAAATCAGCATTTTTCTGGCTTGTTTACCCACAGCTCTGAGCTGGGGGTAAACGTGCCATACTCATGATTGAGCGGACCCTTAAATGTGGCGGTAATCCTGTTAACACTGCATTAAAGAGCTACCGCCCAACTCGTGATGAGGCCCACTGCCACTACTAGCGGTTACTGTAACAATATTACTGTCTAGGCACAGAGTGAACGAAAGTGATTTATAATATCCAAACCTATAATAAATTACTGGTACAGTTTAAAATTCCAGCTTTTGTCTTAAAAACTCCAGGGTTAAGACATTTAGGACAAGTATATAGGGTTTCCAAAAGTTCTCCAGTAGGAATTAATGGATCGGATTCCCATAGGTTTGCAGCGGCTGTCGAATAAAGCAGGGTCAGTTCACTTTCTACCCTACCCGTGAAGCAAAAAGGACAACCAGCCAGAGTGGAGGACGACCCAGCAGAGCTCTCGCTCAGGGTTCTAGAATTAGCAGGCCAAGAAGAGATGTTTGCAGAGGGAGCACAAGGCAACCTCAATTCAATGGAAATCTTTGTGGGGTGGAGTCCTCCGGACATCAAAACTTCAACCCTCCTGAATCCAGGGGACCCTTGGTCAAGACTGCATCGTGATAGCAGACCCTAGTACCTGGGGATAAGTATTCATGACTCTAGATGTGCAAGATGTGACCCAGGAACAATGGGAGTACAGTAGTTTGGTGCTAAAAGTATGTCTGGCTCGCCGCAGACTTAAACCCATGAACTAGCAGTTATCCTGACGACCGAAAAGGAGCAGCGAGGAGGACACCTCATAGGATGCCCCGCAAGGCAGAAGCACCGGCATCTATGAAGATGGAGATAGAATGGGGAAACCCTATGTGTTTCAAGTACAGCTCATATGGGCAGGAAGTGGCAGCCAAGCAAGAAAGAAACCATCCAACGATGGGGCAGTGGCAGGAGGCGGGCCAGGACATCTTAAAACAGAGGTAGGGTGTAGATGCACCAGGCCGTCCGAATTCTAGATGAGGAAGACTCCCCATCATAATGTGTTTGGGCCAGAAGGATTACCAGGGAGCAAACTCTGCAAAGGCCATTAAAGTTTCACATGAATGAACAGGCAGTCAAGCCCGCAATGACGACGGGAGGGTGCAAAGTGTGAGTGCAGGATTGGATCCAATCAGCAGGAGGAGGATGCAAAGACAATAAAGAGCCATGGTCCAACAAGTATGTCTACACAAGAGTCTTTAACAGCAGCCCATGAACAGCAGCAGTCGTCCAGAAATTTAGGTACAGAATTGGAGGATTGCACAGGGTCTCCCGCTGCTAATACATTCACCGAGGAACAGGCCAAAGCCTGGTCATCACTAACCTAACATGGCAGCATGCAAATGTTTTGGCACCCAGCTAATCAGGCAGGCCTTAAAACCCATCAAACACACTAGCATATACACTCGGTATGTAGATTGTGAAGATTAATTAACTTTAAACCAGTGTACACCAATTTGAATCACAGCTAAGGGTGCCTTTGCAGGCTCAGGATGAGCCTACAACAGCAAAATAGCCATTTTGACAGCATTGCCTCGTGGCCCACATACATAAAAAGAAGGCCCGAAAAAATGCTGATGAAGCAGGGCGTAGAAACTAAATTAGTACCCCCAATAGTACCAAATGGGTGCATTGGACTACTGATATGGTAACAGGGACTACACCCCTGGTGTAGTAATAACTGAATCACACCTCCCTTCATCCAGCTACAGAGCCAACGTTGAGGGTGATACAATCACCCTGTGACTAAAATCGTGGTGCTTAAAAAGCACCCCTGCCCTGTTAGTAAAATGACCAAGGGCAGCACCTCAGAAAAACTGTTGCAGTGGAAGGGGGGAGGGGCAGTAGGATGTCCCTGCGACTGAAAAGAAAAGTTGAAAAATAAACAAGGAAGCTGACATAAACTTTAGGTAACTTACAAGGTTGGGGATCCAGAACCCCAAACGTTATTTTCTACCCTAATACAGACCTAGAAGTATACGTGACAACAGTCTGGGAATATGTGTATGGGTCACTGTCTTCTATCTAGGTGCTGGGCCAAATAGCAGGGGATGCCTCAGGGAGGTCAAGAAGGTGAAACATCCAGATAATGTGCTTCGTGGAAGGTGAAGGACAATGCACAGGTTTTTATTCAGAAAAATTGATACTAGACCTGCTCAAACCTTAAAGGTTTACAGGTTTTTGCTCGGTTTACTGAGTTCCAGGACAGCACTCTCAACTGGAGCATCCCCAAGTGCGATAAGGTCTAAGTTAATTAATTGCATAGACAGATATTTAATTCGACAGGTTGCAATGAGCAGGGGACCACTTGAACACTGTAATTCAGCGATCTCCCTTTAGCCTGATTACACCGTAGAGACCTGCAGCTCATCGCCTAATAATCCAACAGGGACACGGGCAGCAAGGTTGTGACGAGGTGCATTTCCATACAGCTATGTAAAAAGGAGTCGGGGACACCAGCATAGTATCCCAGTCCCAGGATATTGGCACCCTAGCACAGAAACATGTGGGTCTGCACAGTTTTATACAATGAGCTTCATTCATACAGTCAGTATGATACAGTTAGCATGTTACATAAAAAATGTACGCCCTAACACTGCAGCCTGGGGGCATGACTTTGCAGGACGTTTTGAGCTCGTTGCAATACTCAAACATTTGACATCGACCACCTCCTCTGCAGGAGCTTTCAATTTCACCTAGTGGTACAAAACTGCATACTCACATGATGGCCATTTCGGGTCTCAGACGGCAGGTCCGCAAGACAGAAGCACCATTATCTATGAAGATGGCAACAGGAGCACAGAGGAACTCCAAAAGGTTCCAGTACCCGGAGGAGCAGAAAGCGGCAGCCAAGCAAGCAAGAAACTGTCGGATCATGGTGACAATGGCATAAGGCAATTGAGGACATCTCAAAACGAAGCTAATGCATGGGAGCAGCAATCTGCCTGCCATCTAAATAAATGTTGTGTTTTGCATTGAAACGGTAGTCTTTTCAATACTATATTTTCTGAACTCTTCAAGGCTAATGCAGCTAGTGCAACTGACCGAAAACAGGGTGATAATATTGCCTCCAATAGATCCAATGCTGAATGTTAGTATTCGAGTGGGCATTTATCACCATGTAGTTGAGCCCACATTGCTTGCGCATATCCCACTTTTTAATGTCACTGTAAAATGGCTTTTTATATTCCGGTAGTTCAATGACTCGGGAATCTTTTATAGCTTGCTATATTTTCAATAAGGCCTTTTCCGTTTCCTTTGTCCATTGCAGATGTTCAGGTGTATCGAGGTAAGTCTGTTCTTGAAGTGCATTTACTGTGCTCACAACACATTACCTATTGGCGGAAATCCCCTGTGCCACCCAAAAGGACCTCATTTGGCTAATTGTCAGTTTCTAAAATATTTACTTATATACAGGGAGGAACAGTGCTCTTTTTTTAAAAAAAACTTTCTTTATTAGTTTCATAACACAGGTAACAGTGACAAAACCACCACTTAGGACGAATGACCCCCACCCCTTTCACTTTGCAGCACAGTACAGTTTAACCTTGACGCAATTTACTATTGGCACAACAGCATTTAACACAGGGAGCCACCAGAGGGGCATTATTAAAGATATCTGCCATGAGTTTGATGCCAGCGACTGAGGGCCAGATTGTCTGTAGTTCAATATAGAATCATGGGGAAAGAGATCTCCTGGCTCCAGGACCTCCAGCAGGAGAGAGTGAGTTCTGTGACCTTTCGGACATGTAGTTTGTAAAGGGTCCCCAGTACTCCCTTGGTCTGCTGGTACTGGGCAGTCGCGCGGCGTATTGTAATTCTCTCTTCGAGGGGATTGGGTCCTCCGACGTATTCCATATCTATGACATGTAATCACCACAGCTGTGCTGCTTCGGAAACTTTTTCGGCGTCTGCGTCCTGCGTCGATGACGTCGATGCGCCGCCGTCGAGGACCTCCTCCGACGTCCGACGTCATCCGATGTGATAAGTAGGACGCACGACGCCAGTAGCCTCAGTTCCGTTTTTTCCGCGAACGTGTTGCTTCGTGTTTCTCGGTTCTAGCCTCGTCTCTTTGGAGTTCTGTTCTTTCTGGTTCTTCGAACCTGTTCGTTTGTGAATATTTCTTCGACGATGTCTTCCGCTTCGTCTTCAACCCCGCGTCCGGGCTTCAAGAAGTGCGGGGAGTGTGGGTCCAAGATGTCGGTGACTGACTCGCACGACGCCTGCCTCTGGTGCCTCGGGGAGGCCCACGACACGGATGACTGTGTCGACTGCCTGTCGCTCACGTCCAAGGCCTTACGCGAACGTAAGAAGAAATTGTCGGTAGGTCGGGTGTCCAAGCCCCGGAAGTCGAAGTCGGCGGGGCTTTCGACGGATGATTCGAGGGGTGACTCTCCGCGTCATCGTCGGAAGTCTCGTCGGTCTTCTTCTAGGAGTCGGTCTCGCCACTCCTCAGCCTCTTCGAGGCATTCTCGGAAGCGCCGTCACCGGTCGCCTTCCAGGTCCTCTTCCGAGGACTCTGCCCGGCACGTCGGTTATCCCACCAGCCGTGCGACGCCGGAGGAATGGGCTTCCTTCGGGAAGAAAATGTTGGCGATTCTTGAGTCGCAGGGTACTCAACCGTCCGCGCCCCCGAGTGGGGTCGGCCGTGTGAGGTCGAGAGACACCGCTCGCAAGAGTGGTCGGCACGAGTCACGGGTGAGGTCCCGTTCGGACAAGGAGGCTCGTTCTCGCCATACCCGTTCCAGGTCCCGGTCCTCGACGCGATCGAGACCGTGTGCACCTGTGATGTCTTCGAGGAAGACATCGACGTCTGAGGCGTCGAGGGCGTCGACAGGCTTTCTCGAGGCTCCGGCTCCGAGGAAGTCGTCGAAGCCGTCGACGGTCAGGTCGTCGAGGGACACGCTCGGGGCTCCGGCTTCGAGGGCTGTGTCGACGCCGCCGATACTGGAGGCGCTGCATCTGACGTCGACGCCGATTTCCTCGACGTCGACGCCGATCCTCTCGGCGCCGTTGCCGGTTTTCTCGACGGCGGCGCCGATTCGCTCGACGCCATCGACGCCTTTCGTGTCGGAGGTGCCCCGTGTCTCGGGTGTACCCCCTTGGAAGGCTCTGGCTAAGAGCAGGCACTCTCGGGTGCCTTTCCACCACTTGGATTATATTTCTGAGGCGGATGAGGATTCGGATGGCCTGGTTCCTAGTCTGGTGCCAGATGACATTGTCTCGGGCCATAGTCAATTTGACGATTTGAGGCAGTCGCTGCATGATGCCAGTGGACTGGACACCTCTCCGGAGGTGGAATTTGGTCGGCCTGAGCCTGGCTCCCATGCCGATTCCTCATACCGGCGCCTGATGGCTAGGGTGTCTGAGTATCTGGGCTGGTCTGCTCCCCCAGGGGAGTTTGTGCAGGATGATCTGACGGACATCCTTGATGTTGGTCCCCCAACTGACCCGGTACTGCCGTTCCATATGGCTTTACAGCGTAGGGTGGCGGCGGCTTGGACTGCTCCGGAGAGTCTCCCGGCAGTGGGCAGATCCTTGTCGCGAAAATACCGTCCAGCCAGTGGCGACCCCTGCTACTTGACCAGGCACCCCACTCCGGAAAGTTTGGTGGTGCAGGCGGCCACGGCCCCGGCAAAGCAGGCGTCGTACCCTCCCATCCCTCCTGATAGGGACGACAAACGTTTTGATGGCTGGGCGAAGAAGGTGTTTTCTTCTGGTGTGGCGCTTCAGGCGGCCAACTCCATTTGTGCCTTGTCGCGTTTCACGCACACTCTGTGGAACTGTGTTGCGTTAGCGGCTGAACATATTCCCGAAGGGGACGAACGGGATGGTTTCCTTGCTATGGTCCAGGATGGTAAGGATGCCATGTGTGAGTCCGTTCAGTCGGGTTTGGACTTAGCTGAATGCGTCAGTAGGTCCATGGCGGCGAGCACCGTGATACGCAGGTTTGCGTGGTTGCGGAAGTCGGGGTTTGCTCCTGATGTGCAGTCCCGGCTCCTCAACATGCCCTTTGATGGTGAACATCTTTTTGGCAGCAAGGCTGACGAGAGCCTTGAGAGGTTGCAGACCTCAAAAGCTGCAGCGAAGTCGTTGGGCGCTGCAGTTCGCCAACCTCCGCCTTTTCGTCCTAGGGGACAGCAGTGGAGGGGTGGCTCCTTTCGCTATTACTCGTCCTTTGGTAAAGCAAGAGGAGCTGGCAGTCAAAGGGGCCAGCGCAGGGGTACCAGAGGTGGACGACAAGGTACCCGTGGTGCCAAGGCCGCTCGGGCAGTTGCCTCTTTGCCCTCAGGTAACGCCGCAGCCGCTCCTACTCAGTCATGAGGCCATGTCCCATGGTTCGCCGGTTGGGGGAAGGCTGGCGCAGCATCTTGTAGAGTGGCGTGCCATTACTTCAGATGTGTGGGTTCTGGAGATCATAGCCCACGGCTACTGTCTTCCCTTTCGGCACAGGCCTCGCGACAATCCACCGGGGAACCTCTCTTTGAAGTGTCCGGATCCGCTCCTTGCGCAGGAAATTCAAGCCCTGCTGGAGAAAGGCGCCATAGAACTGGTGCCTGTAGCGGAGAGGAACAAGGGATGGTATTCCCCTTATTTTTTGATTTCCAAGAAAGACGGGGGATTGAGACCCATCAAGGACTTGCGCTGGTTTGAACAAATTCCTCAGGAAGGACAAGTTCAAGATGGTTACTCTCTCTCAAGTTCTCCAGGCCCTTCAGCTTCAGGACTGGTTGGTGTCACTCGACCTCAAGGATGCTTACTTCCATGTGCCGATCCATCCCAAGCATAAGAAGTACCTGAGGTTCGCGGTTGGCGACTCGCACTTTCAGTTTCGGGTCCTGCTGTTCGGTTTGACCTCCGCCCCGAGGGTTTTCACCAAGCTCATGGTGGTGGTGGCAGCGCATCTCAGGCAAGGGGGGATTCACGTCTACCCCTACCTGGACGATTGGTTGATCAGGGGGAGCTCTCCCGAGCAAGTCCTGGATCATCTGTCCGTCGCCTGCCACTCCCTTCACAGGCTGGGCTTCTCCCTCAATTTAAAGAAGTCCCATTTGACGCCAACACAGAGGCTCCAGTACATCGGAGCAGTGCTCGACACTTCCCTGGGGCAGTGTTTTCCTCCCCAGGTGAGGGCTCTTCACATTCAGCAGATGGTGCACAAGTTTCAGCATGCCCAGACGCTCCCGGCGTTCGAGTTCTTGAGGTTGCTCGGCCTCATGGCATCCTGCATTCTTCTGGTGCCAGAGGCTTGCCTGCGGATGAGATCTTTGCAGTGGGCACTCAAGACGCAATGGTCGCAGTCCTCCGGCAGGATGTCGGACCCGGTTCAGGTGCCGCCCTCGGTCGCCCGGGACCTTCTGTGGTGGGCCGTCGAAGGCAACTTGATGAAGGGGGCTCCATTTTGGCTACCCTGGCCGGAGGTGACGATCGTGACGGATGCATCCCTCACGGGATGGGGAGCTCATGCCAACGGGCTGTCAGTCAGCGGTCGTTGGTCTCCGTCGGAGTCCAGACTCCATATCAATCTGTTGGAGCTGAGGGCCGTCAGGCTAGCCCTGAAGGCTTTTCTGCCGACTGTGCGAGGAAAGAATGTCCTGATCATGACGGACAACACAGTGGCCATGCACTACCTCAACAAAAAGGGGGGGGCAGGGTCACTTCCTCTGTGCAGGGAGGCGATGCAGCTCGAGTTCTGGGCCATCCAGCAGGAAGTTTCGATCTCGGCAGTTCATCTGGCCGGAGTCGAAAACGTGACGGCGGACGCTCTGAGCAGGCAGAGCACGATCTCTCACGAGTGGGAGTTGGCTCAGGAGATTCTCCTGGAGATCTTCGCCCTTTGGGGGACCCCTCAAGTGGATCTCTTCGCCTCCAGTGTCAACCGGAAGTGCGAGAGGTTTTGCTCGCGGGACTTTCCTCCGAAAGGAGCCTTAGGAGACGCGTTTGTGGTGGAGTGGTCATTCCCGCTGCTGTACGCGTTTCCTCCAGTCCCCGTCATCCCGCAAGTGCTGCGGAGGTTACGGAAGTTCGGTTCCCGGATGATCCTCATTGCTCCGGCGTGGGCTCGGAGGACGTGGTACCCGGACCTTCTCGACTTGTCCATCTGCCCTCCACGTCGTCTTCCCTACCGAGACGATCTGCTCTCACGGGAGGGGGGGTCAGGTTCTCCATCCAGAGGTCGGATCCCTCAACCTTCACGCTTGGCTTCTGAAAGGTTGAGGTATAAGGATTGGGACCTCCCTGAAGACGTGATGGAGGTGTTGCTTTCGGCCCGAAGGCCCGCAACTAAGTCTCTGTACCGTTGCCGTTGGCGTAAGTTCTGCGACTGGTGCAGAGTTCTGAATGTGGATCCTTTTGCATGTGACATCCCCATGGTTCTGTCCTTTTTGCTTTCTTTGGCCCACAGGGGCTTGCAAGTGGGTACCATTAAAGGTTACCTGGCGGCGCTGTCCATCTTTAAGCGCTCATCTGAAGAATGTTCTTTCTTTAAAATCCCTTTAATTTCACAGTTTCTGAAAGGGCTCACTAATGTGTTCCCTCCGTCGCCTTTCCTGGTGCCCGGTTGGGATTTAAACCTTGTTCTTAGGTTTCTTATGGGTGCTCCGTTTGAGCCTTTACATTCTTGCCCTTTGAGGCTGTTGACTTTGAAAACTGTGTTTTTTAGTTGCGGTTACTTCCGCTCGCAGAGTGAGTGAGTTACAGGCACTTTCTGTTAAGCCACCCTTCACTGTATTTCACAAGGACAGGGTTGTCCTTCGAGTTCGTACTTCTTTTCTTCCAAAGGTAGTGACGGAATTTCATTTGGCCCAGAAGGTTGTTCTTCCGGCATTCTATCCTCCTCCGCATCCTGGTAAGGAAGAGGAGAGGCTCCATAGGCTTGATCCTAGGAGAGCTTTGAGCTTTTATGTTTCTCGCATGTCCCGGGTCAGAGTGGACGATCAACTCTTTATTGGTTACGCTGGTAAGCGCTTGGGGCAAGCTGTGACGAAACAGACTTTGTCCCGCTGGATTATTTTGGCCATCTCGGAGTGTTACCGCTTGGCGGGTAAGGACCCACCGGCTGGCTTGCGGGCCCATTCTACCAGGGGCATGGCTGCATCTACTGCCCTGCAGAGGGGTGTTCCTATTCGCAACATCTGTGATGCTGCCACCTGGGCTTCAGTACATACTTTTGTACGGCATTATTCCCTCGATTCCATCAGAGGGCAGGATCTGGCCTTTGGCAAGGCGGTCCTTTGCTCTGCTATTTGATTGGCTATTCTAAATTTTGTTTCTAAATTCTTTCCCTCCTCCTTGATTTGGTACTGCTTTGGGAGTCTGTCATAGATATGGAATACGTCGGAGGACCCAATCCCCTCGAAGAACAAGTTACTTTCTTACCTGGTAACGTTCTTTCGATGGGATGGTCCGACGACGTATTCCATATCGCTCCCACCCTGCCTTCCCCGCTGCAGAATTTCTGTTGCGATTGCAGCTTACGTTCCGCAAGGCTTTGTGTCGGACTGGCAGTTGACTAATGTCACACGTTCTGGGGGAAAAAACTACAACTGAGGCTACTGGCGTCGTGCGTCCTACTTATCACATCGGATGACGTCGGACGTCGGAGGAGGTCCTCGACGGCGGCGCATCGACGTCATCGACGCAGGACGCAGACGCCGAAAAAGTTTCCGAAGCAGCACAGCTGTGGTGATTACATGTCATAGATATGGAATACGTCGTCGGACCATCCCATCGAAAGAACGTTACCAGGTAAGAAAGTAACTTGTTCTTCTCACAGAGACTCAGTGTTCAGCCACTTCTGAAAGCTTGGTGCCCTGTGTTTCCACCAAGACCTGGCGATTAGAGGTCTAGCCGTCACTGATGCCGTACGCAGTGGTTTCCTTTTTGCGCGGGTACCACCCTCTATCTTTGTAAGTAGCCACAACTCTGGGGGATAGTGTCTCAGGGTTGCTAGCATTTGAGACATGGCCTCTTGGACCCTCTCCCAGAATTATCTGATATCTGGGCAAGTTCAAGAAAAGTGTAGAAAGTCAGCCTGGTCCATGCCACATCTTATACAGAGGGCCTATCTGGGAAAATCCAATGTAGTTGCGCAGGCGAGTAGTAGGCCTGGTGTAGAAACTTAAAATGGATCAAACTGAATTGGTTATTCAGGGGCTAGTGCCGGGGGATTCATGCAAATGGCCTTACATTGTTCTTCAGTTAATGTCTTCCCTAGCGCCAATTCCCACCTGATTCTATGGTTCCGCCCTTTACTTCCCATCTGTGTCCTGGTCATCTTGTATATGGAAGAGACCAATTTTCTGGTAGATAGTGGATTGATGACTTATTGCAATATCGTGGATGGGGCTGGGGGATGCAGGAAATTTGACCATTTGGATTTTGGGGTCTCCCGTAGTCGAAGTATAGCATATTTAAGGTGTCCCATGTGATGATTTCCCGTCCTGTACCAGATCCCCCCCAGAGTCACAATCCCCAGTCTTTCAAAGTGGGTCTGGAATATTTTTCTGTGGGTGATCAGAACTCCCCGGACTTTGAACAAGAGCAGTTTGGGGGAGTAACAAGCTTCTTTTCCCGTCAGCTTGCTCACCTGGGCCCAGGCTTTACATGTAATTTCTACTGGTTGGCTCTCCAGTCGCCCCGTTCTTCCTGAGTTTCCCCACAGAAGTCCCTTCAAGTCATCCGAGTACGTTATTATTATTTCTAATGGCATCCAGGAAGTGCACCGAAAGTGCTGTGACTGTTGGACTGGGACACGCTGCCCGCTTTTCCTTGTGGCTCGTGCAATCGGTTCCCTTGACAGGACCAGTCGGCACGAGGAAGTCGCTGCTCTCCATCAGCTGCGCAGCACGGACACCTACTCCAAGACCAGACTCTGATTCTGCTGCCTGATTGGGCCCACCCCTGCATCAGCCCCCTTAACGCCGCCTCCCGCCTCCTTGCGCGAACTTCGGACAGCCTACATATTCCTGGTGCATGCGCATACAGGAAGTGCACCGAAAGTGCTGTGACTGTTGGACTGTTCGACGAGGACGCGAGACGGGCTCTACAGGTGTGGTACTCTAGACAGCAGTAGGAAATGAGGAACAAAATAAATAGCACAATTCCTCAATTGGGAGGTGATTTGTCGGCCAATTTTCAGAATTTTATCTAAACCTTTTTTTTGTGTTATCTACGCATGCTAACCCCGGCGGGGTTAATGATTCTGTCTTTAATTATTTTTCCATGAGCCTCTTCCTAATGCTTCCTAGCGGCTAGCAATCTTACTGTGACCTGCACCCCTGTGCAGAATTCCTCCGTGACTGCTCCTGAGCCAAGCACTTACACAGAAGATTTTGTTCTAACGTTACTAGTTAGTGGTTAATTATGAATGAGCAATTCTGAATTCAAATAGTCGAATACTTGCTATCCTTGTTACCGGAGTCCCTAACGGCCTCATTAATCAACAAAGTCTTATCAACAAAGTCTTATCAACGAAGGTGTCAAACCTTGCCTTCTTAACATATTAGTTATAAAAAAAAAATTAACAAAAAAAACCCCACGTTGGGTACAGTATCATGATGCGGCTCACTACTGGTATGCCTCCTACTTCCTTCTGTTATCAGCGGATACCTTTAAACATACACCCTGGTTTCCATCTAGCCTCTATGGGCACTCTCCCTGGCAGACCTCCCGCTTCCATGTTATCAACTCACACCACACATGGTACATGCGAGTTGCCCGGTCACTCGACAACTTCGCGAAATGCAGCCCTGCTGATACCATTTCTTTCTGACCACACCATGGCAGCATATGATTCTGATCCCATTCACAGAAAAGAGGATCCGTGTGTAGTTATACCTGACTCCTTTCGGGATCCTGAGTTTGAACATAACATTTCACTCTCACAATCCAAGATTTCGCCCACCCCTCACCACCTCTATTCGGAAATTTTGAGAGGGCTGACAGCCCAGGCTGAAGCGGCAGAATTTGAGGTTCATGCTGCGCATTCACTGCCATTATCAGCTTTACCCTCTGATCCCATACGCCCGCTAGCCCATTCAACGCAAGCGATATCCACCAATCGTACTCTAGGCAACAAGGAGGATTCTGAGGGGTCAGTTGATTAGAGACTATCTACATCACCAGAACTATATCCCACAGATCGTCCAAATGACATCATTTCCTCTTCCGCTCTCCTACGCCAAACCTCTACCAAGGCCCTCATTTGGGTTCCCGCCTGTCCCTAACCTTGGGCTTGACATAGCACGTAATGCAATTAACACATCCATTCTAGCCCTAACCAACATTTTTGGAATATTAGAAACTAAGGCTATGGCCCAAGAGAACCAAATGTCAATGCTTATTAACAAGGTCGATTGGTTAGCATGGAACTTGATGACTACACTGAAAACAGCCCCCAATGAGGTATCTCTTAATGTTGATCAACAAGAGCTTCCAGTGCCCCATTCTGTCGACGCTGTAGTGACTGAAGAGATTACTCCCTCAATTGAGAGTCCGAGGACACCTCCCTACGATCTGGAACAAAATGACAATAGCCCTATTGCTAAAAATCAAACAATCACAACCGAATCCTCTCCTCACCCCAAGGTTGAGCCACCGCTCTATGACGTCTTTTGTCGCCCTTCTCAAAAGTTGCAGAGGAAAAAAAGACGAAACCGTAAGCGAACGCTGAGTGGAGAGCGATATTAAATAACTCAAAAGAACCAAGTAATTTGAAAAAGTCATAGGACATGCCAGTGACAAAGAAAAATAAAAAATCCAAAACTAAAGCATTTGTTGTTAACCTTTCAACTCTGAGTGACAATGATAAAATTGTCCTGCCTGCGGTTGCCGAGGCTCCCGCGCTAGTAGCCCCGGCAGTTGGGCCCTCGGCTACGTCCGACCAGGTTAACGTCCGAGGTAAGACACTGGAAGCTCTTGTTGTTCCTCCTGTTAGTAAAATTGTTTCTGATGCCATATCCCCTAACATGGGGAACCCGATTTCACAAGATGAACTAATGAATATGTCTGCTTACTCTCACAATAATGATGTAATTGCTGACGTTGTTCATCAAAGTTTGCATGATCCAAATTCAACTCAAATGAATCATAGTCCTAAGTTCTGTGTGAATCTAAACAACATCAGTATACCCTTCAAAACCCTTGAACAAAAACGAAATGATCTAATAAAAAGATCTCCTTTTACAACATCTCCTACCTCCATGACAACTGGCCAAGTGGGTATAACTCACCCTGCTCCTCAAATGCCTCCATTAGGTCCTATGGCCCGAGAACCTGAACAGCTGCAGTCACTGCCAAATGAGAGTTTGTCCCCTGATGAGAACTTGGAAGACGCCAACATAAGAATAACAATGATTGACAGAATACATTGTGACCCATTTCCTAGTAGAGTCACTTTATTGACTGTGTTCAAGTGCATCCCGGCCCTACGACACATCAATTCCCAAGATATTCAACAAGTCTCTTATCCGAAACCAGCATACCAAGACACCGTTGATATTGAAATTTCCTCACTAATAATTAAGAATTACATATGGCAACAGAGACTCCCTCTATATGAAAAGGGCTTAGCTTTGGAAATAGTAAATTGACCTAAGCCGAGTCAAACAGACTCATCTTCAGTTGTCACAAACATAGCACTGGGCGATAAAACCAGCAATGGCACCAACAAAGGGTGCACGAACCCTGGCTGCAATTGTAAACATGCAGTTGCTGTCGCAGCCCCCGATCCAATTTCTAAATGGTCATGGCTAGCCACTGTAAAAACAGGGAACAGCCATTAGATGTTGGAGACGGTAGATCTGCGTTATTGCTCAATGGCCTTGTGGAATACTTGAGGATTCTCGCATCTACTGAAGTAAAAAAATATTCAATTAAACAAATACGATGTAGTCTTACTCCAAGAAACGTGGATGATCACTGCCCAGTTTGGCCAGATCACCAGATCCTTGTTGTTCTCGCTTCTAAACAAGCCAAGGGTAGACCAGCAGCTGGTCTATTAATGTCAGTTCGCCTTGACTCCCAATTATACATGGAAGCTTTACCATCTCCTGACCACGGCATTCAACCTGTAATTATTCGAACCAAAAATAAAAATCACCCTTTTTTCCCATTGACAACAGTAATAAACATCTATTGGAACCCCTTGTCTCCTACCGAACCATTCTTCTTCCATAAAATTGAAGAATTATTAGACAATATACTCCTAAACACTAACAACGCTATAACTATAATTGTTGGTGTCTTTAATATGTATTTAGTAAACTCCACCAAGAGAACTAAAAATCCTAGATTGGACAAATGGAAGGCACTGATGGACATAAGACAGTTCTCTGTACTTAATCGCAATTCTAAACGCGACTCCCCACCACAACCAACTTGGTCTCAAGCGTATTCTTATTCTGTACTTGATTACATTTTTGTTTCAAGTAATGCAAATAGACTGGTACAAGAATTTGAGGTCATTCTCACTAAGGCTAGTGACCACAACATACTCAAAGTACAGTGGCTACCATTCCACACTAAACCGGAAAAATACTTTCAAGGTTCCATGGAGATAAATTCAGCCAAGAACCGAATCAAGTGGAACCCAATGATCATTCAATCATTACAAAACAAAGTTCTATCTACAATTAATGCTGATCCTCAACATCTTCAATTGTTTTACAATGACCACATACAGGTCATAGCTCAAAATAATGCAACAAACTGGAAACCAAGGCTCGTATACAAACATAGACCAAACAGTGACATTACTAATTTAAAACAAGAGCTCCGAAAAGCTACAAGGAGCTTGCCCGGGAATGCTAACTCTGCTTTGAAAATGTCCCTTAAAACAAAATACAAAAATAAAATGAAGCAGATTCTGCATACTCAAAAATAAATTATGCGGAAACTATGTTCGAAGCTTTACTCAATAAATCTGCTTTGCAGATATGGCAGACCATAAACTCAACCTCTAGAAATGCACATAATTCCACCCAGTTGAATGGTATCAATGAGGAAACGTGGAGTACATTTTACCAAAATCTCCTAGCTCCCGAAACCATTGGCCTGGAACCTCTCCAAAAGCCACCTGATTTGACAGAATTAACATTTTATATATTGTATATTGTTATCATAATAAAAAGATTAAGTTCACCTAGAGCCCCGGGCCCTGACATGCTGTCAAATTCCATCCTTAAAGCAAATCCCGAAGCATGGGCAGGCCTGTTGAATACAATATTCCAAAATATCTTACAATTTACCATAATACCTCCATCGTGGCAATCGGCAATTGTCATTCCAATTTTTAAGCAAGGCAACAGACTAGATCCATGCAATTATCGACCCATTGCACTACTAGATGTGCCCGGGAAGATCATGGCAAGGCTTATCATACGTGATTTCAATAAATGGCTGATTCAAAATGATTTAAGGGATCCGTTTCAATCGGGATTTGTCCCAGGTATTGGCACGGCTCTAAACCTGTTTATTATTGCGGCCATCAAGAACGATGCTATTAGGAAAAAATACCCGATTTCTATCGCCCTAGTTGATTTTAAACAAGCTTTTGATATAGTTTCGAGGAATATATTATGGGACAATTTAGCTAAAGCCAACTACCCTCGATACATTTTTTATCTAATTCAACAGTTTTATATCAAGACATCAATCGGAGTAAAATTAACAACTGATGGTGCTCTCTCGGAACCCATCGAAACAAAGATGGTCTTGAAACGGAGCTGCCCGTTTGCCTCTATTTTATTTAATTTTTACATATCTGATTTTTTTAAAGCTCTGTCTAATACGCAATCCTTTTCACTGCGAGTCGGTAATCAACTTATTCCGTACCTCCTATATGCAGACGATTTAGTTCTGTTTGATAGAACACCAATTGGCTTAAATAGAAAATTAGCAGCCTTGACATCTTTTGCTCAAGATAACAAGCTAAGTATAAACACCAAAAAATCCAATATTCTGGTGTTTATTCCAACCAACAAAAAGCACAAATTCAGTTTTAACTGGAAGCTAGCCAAAAAAAATCTGGAACAAATCAAGTTGTATAAATACTTAGGAGTTAATCTCAATGTACATCCCCAAGATAACCTTTACAAAGAAGAATTGACGATAAGAATGAGAATGATTGCCAATCAGGCTAAAGCCATCCATCACAAATATGGAAGATTTTCCTTAATGCCAGTCCGTATGTTTTATTTACAAAAGGCTATGCCGATCATAACTTACGGTGCACAGACTAAGTTGCTACTTAAGGAGGTAAGATGGGACTCCCTTGAAGGAATATTCTGGAAAACAATATTACCTGTACCGCAGAGCATTCCAATTGCTCTTATACGTCATGAAATGGGTCTCATCTCCCTGCGAAGTGCTGTAAATTGGTCAATGTTGGCCCTGTATAGAAAAGTGCTCCTTTCATCAGATACCACACAAAATCTATTTCCTGTACTAAAGCAACTTTTAACGAATTCATTGACTAATTCACTAACTAAATTGAAGAATCAATGCTTAAACATTCTACTAGATGCTTCCATAGCTGTTGACTTACTACTAGAGTCACCTGACAAAGCGAAACTCAAACTATATAGGAAAGACTGGATCGATACGAGAGTAATGTGTATGAATTATCAAGCTTTCAAACTAGGAGCATTTCCTGAGAAGCTCTTGAATGTGGTTCCAACATACATTCAAGCGTTCCCAGACAGAGCCTATGCCGATACATTTATAAGATTTAGATTAAATCTTCTGCCAACCAAGGTAAAAATGGCATCCTATGACAGTCGGGTGATCCCTTCTCCCTCGTGCAGATTCTGTAAATTGGAAGCTCAACATGAGACCATGGTGCATTTATTAATCGAATGTCAGTCTTTATCTGAATTAAGGAAAAATCACTTGTTTAAACATTTTAAGCCCAGAATCACTTTAACAAAAGAACAGATGTGGAACAAAATTTTGAACGCCTCCAAGACCAGCCTAATAATTTACATAGTTAAGTTTATAGTCAAACTCAATCTCCAAACTGCTGATCTCAATGTCCTTATTTAAAGCTGTTCTACATTCTGTACTGTTTAAAGCTGATCCCATTTTCTACTTTTTAGTCTTGTACTTTTTAGTCCATTTTATATATTTATAATGTATGAGTTGAAAGTTTTCTAAATGCATATGTATGTTTTAAGTAACATTTTATCTTAGCAATGATTGGATTCATATAAGATGACAATAAGAATAATGTGTTAAAGAACTAATGTTATAATTGAAAAAGTTGATTGTCAACTAAAACAATTTCTTAATAAAAAAATAAAAAATCTTTCTAGTTGCATATGAGGTAGTTCTGTGGTGGGGGACCACCACCAGGCGGAGCACTGTATCTGTGCTGCCAAGAAATAGATATACAAATCCGGGTATTCCATCCCGCCCCGTTCATAGGGGAGTGTGTTATAAGAGACCCTTGCTTGTTTACCCGCCCAGGCCAGTCGGACCATTAAGCCTTTTAGACAGGTCCAGAAGCTTGCAGTGGGCCATATGGGCACTTTATTGAATAAGTATATTAGTTTGGGGAGTATCACCATTTTAGCCAGGGATATCCAGGCAGCTTGGGAAATGGGTAGAAGTGTTCAGGATCCAACTCTATGTTCTAGTATCTTGAGCATTTGCATGTCATTTTCCCTGTATAGGTCGCCCGTGGATGGGTCACGTGGATTCCCCGATACTGTATTCCCTGTGGGCACCATCTGAATTCCTCCTCTATATCCGACTGCTGTACCACTGGGGTTAAGGAAAGTACCCCAGATTTGGACCAGTTAATCAGCAGCCCAGATAGGCTCCCAAACCTACTTATTTCCTGCACAAGCGGACGCAGGTTCCGTCCGGGGTGTTTCACATATAACAGTACATCGTCAGAGTATATGGAGAAGACGGGAGTCCCGGGAGGATAGCTCAGCGGCAATGTGCTCGCCTTGGAAACAAGATGACAAGCAGCAACACAGGTTCATTCCCCGGGTCCGCGCTTAGAAAACCTCTGGTTAATAAGCGTGTTATAAATACGCAACTAAGACATATTCCTGTAACAGCGCCTCAATGCCCTCGGGCTGTGTGAGCGCTTTAAAAATGCAAATAAATAAATAGAGGGATGCAAGTGGATTTTGATGCCCTGGTGGGAGTGATACTCATGTATGCAGCATGCCAGTGGTTCTGTCTTGTCTTGTCCCTCGTGTTGGGTAGATGAATTCAGAGGTCATTCCATTGGTATATATCACCGCTCTGGGCGCCGTGTACAGCAGTCAGCTCCATTGCAGAAAAATTAGACCCAGACCAGAGCGGCGGAGAACCTCGAACAGCAATGGCCACTCAATTGAGTCGAAAGCCTTCTCCGTGTCCAGAGCTGCCGCCACGATCAGGATCTCAGGATGATCATCATTGTGCATGAGCATAAACAGCCATCTCAGATTGTTGGATCGCCTGATCTGGAAGGACCAGTGCCTGCATATATGGCTGGAGTAAGTCTGCAAGTATTTTAGCTAGGATTTTATTAGCTATATTAATTAGAGCTAGTGGTCTATACGAGGCACATTTTGAGGGGTCTTTATCCGTTTTAAGCAGCACTGTCACAAGGGCAGTTCTGGGGGACTCTGGGAGAACACCTGAGGATCTGCCCACCTCGTACATATCTCAAAGATGTGTTAGCAGTGTTTACACCTATGCTTTATAAAATTCAGCAGTTCCCACGTCCAGGACTGGGTCCGTCCCATTGGGGAGTGAGAGGATTGAGTTGCGGATCTCATTTGTCCAAGAGAGGGGCATTAAAACTCTCACCCTGACTTGGTTCAAAACATCCCACCGCCACTCTATCCAAGTATTGTGCTATGAAGTCATGGCCGGTGTTCCCCCGGGAGGTGTACATGGGTTCATAGAAGTCACAGAAAACATTGTTTATCCTTTCGAGGTCCTTGATAAGGATCCCTGCAGAGTCCTCTATTTTGACGATAGCGTCCAGTTGTCGCCCCTGTTTAATGGCCCAGGAGTGTGTCCTGCTCGGGTGGTCTCCCTCACCATATGCTGTTGCGGCTATGCAGTTGCCGATAAACCTTTCCTCCCTGGATGCCAACAGGCTCATCTCCCTGCAGTTTGGCCCGTACAGTTGGAGTATCCTGAGATCCTGGTTACGTTTCTAGATCTTTAATTTCAGTCTCTTATGTAGACATAGACCTACGGGGTGCCTTTAGGACACACGCCACTTTTGGAAATGCAGCAACCCCTGATGTATACTTTGAAGGCCTCCCATACCACCCCAGGGTCAGGAACAGAGCAACCATTGGAGTGAATGATGGTCTGCATATCGAGCCCAAGTTCTGCTCGGAATGCTGCGTCTTCTAGAGCGCTAGCCCTGAAGCGCCAACCTAGTTGTTTCGGGGGTTTGGTCGGACCAGATAAACATGTTAGCACTGGGGAGTGGTCCGAAAGAGTTCAGGGGGGTGGGGGGAGTATCTTGGCTTCAATAACGTTCCTAGCAATAGCTATATAAAAATGAGACACCCAGATCAGTGGTCAGGGAGATAAGGGGAGAGGAAGGTCAGATCTGGGACACCCAAGAGGGAGTAAACGAGGGGTTCCTTAGTTTCCATAAATGCCTCTATGAGGACCCGGGGGAGGAGACGGGATGGGAGATTCAGGAAACATTGTAAGATATAGGATTACCCAAATTAAATGATGAAGAACGGGAGAACCTGGACGCCCCAATCACAAAAGAGGAACCTGGTGACAGTGGTTCTGCACCTACCCACATGCAAAGCCCCGGGTTCGGACGGGCTCCCTAGTGAATTTTATAAAACATATAAACAGTAAGTACTCCCCCCTACTGCTGGCCATGCTCAATGAAGCGTTCGAAAAAGGAAGGCTGCCGGTGTCTCTGAGAGAGGCAATGATTATATCGCTACTAAAAACAGTCAAGCCAAGCACAGATTGTGGGTCATATAGACACCTATCCATGCTGAACCAAGACAGCAAAATTCTAACGGCAGTGCTGGCAAACAGACACAAAAGGGTAATTGGTAAACTTCTACACCCCGACCAAACAGGCTATGTTCCGGGCAGGAATATAACAGACAACCACAGGAGACTGCACACATTATAGAACAGACGGAGAAGGACCCAGGCGAAATGGCTATAGTCTTGCTGGATGCAATAAAAGCCTTTGACTCAGGGGGTGGCCGTGGTTGTTGGCGGCCCTAAAAGAATACGGGATGGGACCAGGGTACCTGAGGTGGGTTAAGATGATATACAGCTTCCCACTGGCCAGGGTCAAAACGGGCACGATAATCTCAAATAAATGGTAGCTTGGTAGGGGCACTAGACAGGGCTGCCCATGCTTTACATTCTGGCATTAGAACCACTAGCGATCTGTTTTAGACAACAGTAAGGGGAGATAGGAGTCCATACGAAGCGGGGACCGCACCTGATATCGTACGCCGATGATGATTTTCCAGAGGAAAACTTACAGTATGTCCTGGAAGTGATGGACCGCTATGCGACCCTTTCGGGAAAGCGATAAATCCCAAGAGGTCAAGCATGTTCCCCCTGGGGAGATACAGAGGGGCCCCGCATAGGAGCCTACCTGTTTTGCCGATACCCTGGCAGACCAGGACATTCCAATACTTGGGGATCAACATATATCATATGGCCGCAGACGAACATAAACACAACACAAAAAGGGCAGTGGAAGGCATCAGGAATAGTATGGGGTTCTAGGCAAAGCTCCCCCCTGGCAATGATGGGAGGGCGGCCCTGATTAAGATGGTGGTTCTGCCCAGACTATTACACTTTTTCACGAACATCCCATTCATGCTCCCCAAATGCTTTTTCACGAAGCTCCATAGCTTATGCAGGGGCTTCCTGTGGCATAATACCAGGAACAGTGTGGCCCTTTGGAAGTTGCAGAACCCATGTGATAAGGGGGGCATAAACCTACTGAATTTCGAGATATACTACCTGGCGGGACAGCTTCAGTATGTGGTAAGGTGGCTGTCCGATGAAGAGACAGCCAAAGCCAGACTGTTGAGCAAGGATTCTGCCCCATTCTTTCTGAGAGAGCTGGTGTGGCTGCCTCAATCGGAGATGCAAGGTAGTGCGAGATTGCTGGAACTTGGCTGGAAAATGTGGCACAGAGCGTGGCAAATACGGGGAATCCGACCCCATGCTCCCCGCTGGTGCCGCTTGTGGCGCTATGCGGTGAGAACACGCAAATGATAAAAGTGATTCGTAGATACTGGGAACCGATGGGCCTGGCGACCCTCGGGGGGCATATGGGAAGAGGGGGAGGTACTAGACTTCCAGAAGATAATGGAGGACATCGGGGTACACAGAGGACAATATATTACATATACAAGAATTATTAAGCAACTGCGAGAACGGTGGCCTGAGGTAGGACTAGCGGAACAACCCGATACAGTCATTGAGACGATGTACAATATTTCGGAGGGCGGGCACGAAATATCCCGAATTTATGAATTATTGATGACCAGGGTGGGTAAGGAGTTGCTACAACTGAGGTGGGACTGGGAGGAGGAGGCGGAAGAACCTTTGCTAGACGGGCAATGGGAGAGGGCCCAGAGGTATCATAAGAAGGTGTCCCGGAATACGAGGCTACAGCAGATCCATTTATGTCACCCACAGGGCATATATGACCCCTAGTAGAATTGCCAGGTTTGGAAGCTCAGTGATACAGAAGTGCCCAAGGTGTGGGGAGGTGGATGCCGGGACATGTTCTGGGCATGCCCTGAAGAGGGCAGATTCTGGATGGAGGTCAAACAACGTCTGTCCCTGAAGGGGATTCAGTTGGAGGTGGAGTCAGTATGGGCATGCATGCTGTGGGGTTTTGTCAGACCACACAACCTGAAGCACATCAGTAAGAGGAAAGACTTAGCTTACATCTTGGCCAAAAGGAGAATCTCAATGGGCTGGAAAGCAGCCCCAAGACCCAGAATAGAGGGGTGGTGGGCCGACCTCCTGAAATGGCCATAGGCGGAGACGGGGGCATGGTGGGAAGCAGTCACCAGGGGAGGGGAAGAGGAGGTGGGACCCCTGACAGAGTGGAGACAACTAGTGACAACGATGGTGGGACTCACTCACGCTGAACTTAGCGAAGATGATACACTTGAGAACAAAGAAGGGGATAAACCCTGAGAAAGAATTCTGAGGTATTGAAGTAAGGGCTCGAGTTAAGAGGGTGGGAGGGGGGAGGACTGTGATGCAAATAATGTGAAAATAATTATGTGCAGCATACATGTGAATGTCCTACATGTTGGTAAAGTTGGTGTGTTGTTAATAAAACAATAAAGTTTTTTTTTTAAAAAACGTTCCTGGCAATATCTGCCGACGTGATCACATCTGTTCTGGACGAACTGCAGTGCACACTACAGTAGGAGTATTCTCTACTGATGGGGTGAGTCATGCGCCATACATCATACAGCCCATGGTATTACGCAATGGCAACCCATTACTGGGCTGCCCGGGGAAGAGAGTGTTGTATTGTGGCCGATCTGTCCAGACCCATGGTGATGGCCAAGTTGAAGTCCCCCAGCCACACTACCTCATAGCCAGAGAATCTATGGAGCTGGTTGGCACAATGCTGGAAGAAAATGTTTGGCAGGAGAATTTTCAGTCCAGCTATCTCGCCTGCCAGCAGGATATTACACCCTTCATCGTCCCTTACTTTTTCTTGGAGTTTGAACTCCAAGGAGGGATGTATATATGTTGCCACCCCCTGGGAGTGTGAAGTGTAGGAGGAACAGTATCTGTGTACATCCCAGCCAGCTATATTAGGAAGAGCCCCATCTCGCAGCAAGTGTGTTTCCTGGAGGCACAGTATATTCACTCCATGATTCTTAACATAGTTTATCAGACAGACCTTTTTCCAGTTGGTGAACCCCCATATGTTCCATGTCATAACAGCTAACACTCTGCGCGGGCTAGAGCTGGCATCAGGTGACAACATGGTGTGAGCTGTTGTAGCGGTCCTTCAATAACTGTAGGGGCGTAAATTGATGCCATGACACATTAACTGCATTTCTCCTATGTGCTGCGCCCATCCCACCCCCCGCAAACAACCTGTAAACCCAGCTATTAAACTTCTTGTGACCCCAACCCTTGTTAATACCCACCCTCCACCCATACCAGAAACTCAAACCTACCAGCATCTTAGTCACCCTCCCCCAAAAAACCCCCATCAAACCATGCCAAACGGGGATTGCAGTAGCTGCAGAGTACGGGGCGCCGTCGGCGTCAAGATTACTCCTTGCGGTAGAAGGCTGTTCTCAGAATCTGTGCCATAGTTTCAAAGTCCTCCGAAGGCTGTGTGGTTGATAGTAGTGAGGTAACTGTAAGGTCTCTGTGAGTGAAGCAAGGGAGGAAGGGATCAGATTGGTGGACGGCGAGGTGATCCGCCCAGGTCAGGGAGGACCAATGCAAAACACTCAGCAGCATCAGGAGAGGTAAAGATAACCTTACCGCAATGTACCACTCTAAGCTTGGCTGGGTAGAGCATTGAATAGCGCATTTTATTTTTCCGCAGGGTGTTTTTCACATTTTAAAAGGTCATCTTTAGATCCTGGACTTGTGGGATGAAGTTGGGGGGGGGGAAGGCAGATAGATGCAGACCCCCATCACAGTTCCCCCTGGTCCATGGCGGCCCGCAGTAGAATATTCCTGCCACGATAGTTAAATATTCTGGCGATGATGGGCATTCTGGTGCCGGGGGGGGGGTCTGGTTGCCCAGGGATCTGTGTGCCGGCCCCGCCATGAACATGCTAGTAACCGCCGGTCCCTCAATTACTCCATTAGTAGTTTTTCAACGAAGCTCTCTGATAAGACTGGAGGGGGGTGTCTGTACTTCCGCTCTCTATATGGTAGAGGAGAGGCACAGAGGAGCCCAGCCAAGATTCTCTATTATTGGTAACGTAGTTGAGCAATCAAGGCCTAGCTTCTCAGGAGGTGATGCAGGCTGGTTCTTAAGTACAGTGTAGTCCCCGATCCCCAACAAAGGAATGTCCATACACTGTATTACTGAAAACACAGTCTTTATATAATTAATATTCAAAGGTATGTACATGATCACAATAACTTAATTTGTACTCGGAAATCAACAATGATAAATATATACAATTCTAAAGTGGTACCACCAATGTTATCGAATCTCATTAAAGTGTACGGTTAAAATGTCACACAGATCAATAACGCGGAAACCAGCAATAGAGATAGGAAAGAACGCAAGCTGGTTGAAACAATAGGCAGAATACTGGCCCCTACCACTAGGCACAGTTCTGTGTGGAGATCCCCCCCACCTGGGCAACCTGTAAAATAAAGATATATAGCACAAGCCCAGTCCATATATTGTTCACTAGTCTTATTTCCTCCTATTAATGTTTTACCCCCCCAATGTACCTGGTGGAGTAGAGTTCTTCGAAGACGCGTCGAAGGATCCTTCTTGAGGGACTCCCTTTAAAGCAGGAGCCACTGATCATCGAGAGGCGTCGAAGATGGTGAACTTGGCGTTGACGGCTGCGATGAGGAGTTCAAGGGTGCCGAGACCCCGATGTCGATCCAGGCAGTGCTCGTCAGCGACGTCCTGCGAGGATGAGGTGTGCGGGGCACCTCGGTGATGGATTGTTCAGGACCGCAAAGAGTTTCAGAAGAACTGTGGCCCAGCAAGGGCGTCCAGTCGTCGAAGTCTTTGTGGCCTTCAGGTGGCGGGAAACCCACCGGTGGATTCTCCTCGGCACGTTGGTCGTCCTCGACTTTCTCCGGCGGGACAAAGCGGTCGACGTTGCGGACAAAGGAGTCCTTGGATTCAAATGTTCTTAGGCAAAGGAGCGGGCGGCTCCGGTCGTCGGCGGCACGGCGTCAAGTGGTCCCACGGCTGAGCAACACAACTTCGACGGGCCTCCAGCGGTTACACAAACCTGCGAACCCTGGTCAACGGCAATAGACCTAGACAGCTGCGAAGTCCGGGTGCTTGGCTTCATTCTCCTCAGCGGTCCCGTCTCGGGTTGGCAGCCTTTCGAGGGTCTGACTTCCAGGGAGCTTCGGCAAAGGTTAGCAGTGCTCGATGGTCCCTCGGAGCACGGGAAGAGGGCGCCTTACCAGGTCCTCTCTCGGATCAGTCTTCGACGAATTTGGCAGCTTTCAGATCAGGTCGAAGCAAATGCAACAGCAAGTCTTCTTCTTCCAGCTGGGCGTCGAGGATCAGCAGTTCCAGTTACTCTTCAAGTGTAGACACAGCTTCTGAACGCTTCTGAACAATTTCCAGTGGTGAGAGGTCCCCAGATATACTATCTTGTCTCTCATCCACACTGCTGGGTCACTCTCAGCAGCCAATCATACAGAAGGGCATTCATGCAGTCAGTCAGCCAATCAGGCACACGGTGCATTCAGGCCATCCTCCTCCCTCTCAGACACTCACAACAAGGAATGTGGATTGGGACAAGTACCCAGCCATTCAACACTACACACTGCATTCAGGCCAGTTTCGGGCAGGGCTGTCTCAGTCTTTGTCTCTCATACCAGAAACCAGACCGCCACAACAAGAAGTGCATATTGGTCACACACTCCATTCACCCAGGTCCCACCCACAGGGCGTACCCACAACATACAGTCACTGGGAAAGCTCCAGTCAGTCTGGAGTGGACTTCACAACAACACCATATATGGAACTTCCACCCAACAGCCAGTCAGGGGGAAGGGACAGAGTCAGGGCTTCCCAGGATTTTGGGAAAACAAGATAACAGGCAATAGTAAGCAAGAGGCCACAGTGGCCATCTTGTTTTCCATCAGGAATCAACTGATTCCAATGGCAGGGCCTGGGTATCCCAAAATGGAGGATACTCAGCGCAACTGTCAAATTCAGCCTGGAGCTGCCACCAGCCCATACCCTGCTGTGCGGGCCACCCACAGGTGCCCAAAAACACACACTAGGGGCACAGGGTTGTACCCCCATCCATGGGTGCCGTAAGGGTATCCCAAGGGTCTGTTCACCAAACCAAAAGAGAGAGAGCTGCACCGCCAGGAGTCCCACATGAACTCCTGCACGGAAAACACGACAGAACACACGATAAAAAGGCAGTAAAGGACAAGGATACGGAGGCCCTGTCTCTCCGATGCATTTCCAGCATCACACTCTCCATGTTGCCCACAGGAGTGGACTCGGGGACCCCTAGGATGCGGGTGTTATTCCATCTGGATCTGCCTTTGAGGTCCTTGTTTTTTGCTGCCACCCGTTTGACGGCCTGCTGAAGTTCTGCTACCTCGCATTGTTGGCCTTCGCCTATCTGTTCTTTTGCCTCGGACATGCAGCCACATAATTTGCCGATTTGAACAGCCGAGATATTAACCTTGCAGGTTAGGGTGTCTATTTTAGTGCCAAGGTTATCAGGGCTGTTTTTCAGAGCCATCAGTGTTTGATTTAGGGCAGACACAAGCTCTGATCTGTAACAGGAGGGGCCTGCGCCTGGTCCGATCGTGCAAATTGGTCAATTTTTGCCTGGCTTTTTGGGTTGCCCATCACACAGGTGCTGAAGGGGTAGTACACGTTGTCTGCACACCGTGGTGGGAGGGGTACCCTGGCTTTATCATGTCAGTGGTGGAGTGCTCTGCATATCCGGGTCGGTCAGGACAGGTAATGGCCCGATATAGGGCACTGGACCCTTATCTGTAGGGGGATGCTGATTGAATGGTGGTTGCGCAATGTGCAACAGTTTCACAGCGCTTGTCAAAGCCCAAATGCCAGGAGTTTCCAGTGTCACTCACCCCTATAGACCTTTGGGGCCGCTGAAACAACACCACAAACCCAGCAGGACCTCTGCCAGTTCAATGCGGCTGGGCCGCGTGGCGCAGCCACTCGGTGCTCGGCCACCAACATTCAGGGATATCCAGCCCGCTGGGGCTGCCGGAAAGAGCCGTGGCCGCAACCTGCATCCCGACTTGAAGGCCACTCTCCCCAGGTGTGCCCTCCTCACCTGCCTTCACGTTCTTGGTAGAAGCCAGTCTTTGAGCTGGGGTACGACCCTCAGGCACTGCTCCAATGATATGTGCAGGCAGTAGACAGAGTATGCGAGCCCCGAGGGCGTTCACCTGCCTATCCTCTTAGTCCAGGTGGTAGGCAGCCCAGGAGCTGGAACACGCCCCTCCTCCCCCGGCGCTGCCCAGGTGGAGCGCCCCGTGTCTTTGGTTGTGCAGGAACCGGGCCGGGTGTATGAGGCTGTGGAGAACGGCCGCCTCCTGCTAGTGCTCCGGGGACAACAGGCAACGCAGGCACCACTCGGTCCAAGACCTTCACATTTTGTTGCCACAGTCTTTGGACAGCTGCACAGTGATTTGTGGGGACAGCACAAGTCCTCCAAAGGCAGGATATGTGCGTTGGATTGAAAGCCTTCATCTGAGCTCTCTAAGGCACCGGCTATTTTCTAGCTGCGCAACAGCGCCCCCCAGAACAATGTTCTTTTGATCACAAAAGAACATACAGTAGATAAATCATATTTGACGGGAAGCAGTGAGTTTCTTACAATGGGGTGAGTTCGAGTGACATTCTGACCAAGTGTAAATGGCACAGTCACTGGGAACAATACATAGACATACAGATTAAGGACAATCAACATTGGACCTTTTTAAGTGCAGCACTAAGTCACTTACTTCCAGGGAAAAGTCTTCCCCCATATGGCCAGGGAAGGGCAGAAACTTCCTGACCCTGGGGGTGGATATCTGCAGGAGGGACTACGTGGGGGAGATTAACCTCGATAGGGTTGAAGATAGCTCACTAGAAGAAGACCTATCATACCACCACTCCCCGACACCTCTTGTGACGGATAATAGTCACCAGTCATTGCCTTCCCAGCTATATATGGCATATTGTTATCTAGAACTTCCTGTTAAACACCATAGATAAACACATACTTGTTCATATGGGCCTACTGGGACGAGGAATAGGGCCAGAGTATTCAGATCCCGCCGATAACTACACAGTGTAGGATAGTTTCGAAACTGCTGTCCAATATTGGGAACTTTAAAATATCCGATAAATCGGGAAGTTGAGACGCACCATATACCCAAGTCCAATTGGGAAACTGGAGTGACGCTGAGCAGACCAGAGAGCAGGCCTGATTGTGGCAGTGTTGGTAGATGAGGTTCTGAGACCGGAGGTCTGCTGCTCGGAAGTAAGGAGCAAGAGGCGCTCTACTCTTCGGAGAGCCGCTGCAGTGCGAGGACCAGGGCAGCAGCGCAAGGCTGGCCAGAAGACTAAGCTTACCGCTGGGCAACACGCAGACCATGGAGAATGCTGAAGCAGCCAGGAGAGACTGTGGAGCCCACACAGGGATATTGGGGCACTGGGGCACTTCGAGGCGTACACCACACGCCAATTGAAAGTAAATGCAATTACAAATTACAATTGCAAAACCTGGCAGAACCCGAGCTGGGAGACCCTGGCAAGCATGAGAAGTTGTAAATAAAAGGCAGGCAAAGAATCAAATGGAAAAGAATATACACATATGAGAGTGTTACAAAATTGGCAAAGGCCTGGCAGGAGAGTATACCAGGCACCTTGAAAGCGAGTCTGGGACCTGCACCCAAAATACAAATAGTCAAGTTTTAGCTAAGTACAGGCAAGAGAGTACATTGGGCATTTTTTTGTTCATGAGTCTGGAGACTCAACCCTGAACTGTGCTGAAAGCAAGCCAAAGGAGAAAGTAAAGAAACCTCGTGAATCCAAGGGGGAAGGAAAGAAGGCCCTTGGAAGGAAGAGATTGTAAGGAGAAGAAAGGACAATCTCTTGATATATAATCCTCACTGGGGCGTGGCTTGATGGCCGCGTAGTAGGACGGGCTCTGGAGGAGCTCCCGTGATCCGACATTGATCCGGGGAGAGAAAGGAGGTTTGCAGGAATACCACAGACTTCTGAATGGATGGAGCATACTCCGGGCATCAAGAAAATGCAAGCAGTGGCAGAATAAGCGAAATTCAGCATCTCGCGAAAGGCTGGGTCCGTGTTGCAAGGGAGGACAAGATGGCCGGCGGCGAACAAAGGGTCATAAACTGCCCAAGGTGCCGTGAACGAGGGATCTGCGGCAGCAGCCGGGCCCGTGTTTACTGTGACGCCGCACTTCCTGTGGAGCGAACCCAAGGGGGACAAGACGAGGCTGGCTGGAGGGGATCACACCGAGGGGCCGCCTGAGCCCTGCCGTAGCACAGACAACGGGCCCGTGTGACGGACCTGGCCGGATTCAGACACGGGCACTGAGGAGTGCTGGAGAAGCGAGAAGCTGCAGCGCTGCCAGCACCGATGAAAGCTGGCAGCGCAGGAACACGGTGAGTGTGGTGCTGCGAGGAGGACCCCTGATGTGATGGTGGCCGTGTACTACGGGAGCCCAGGAGTGGACGTGACACAACGCGTCGACCCCACAGTGGCCCGGAGCACCAGAGGGCTGAGACCAGACTCGATCGTGAGCGGGCGGAGGGGTCCCTGCCGTGTCCGGAGAGGCAGCGAATAGCTGGCCTCAGCTGCATGCTGCGGCGCGGAGAGGGGCGACCGGCTCAGACACGGGCCGCGGGGCCCCCAACTTAATTTACAGCCCCTGCCCTGGAGCAGATGTGTCTACAGTGTGGGCCGGAGAGAGCAGAGCGGTGCTTCCAAGTCACTGGGAGCACAAAGAGCCTAGGAACTGGCACAAGAGGCCCGGCGAGGTCGTGCCCCAGCGGGGCACACTAACTGATGCATGCACGTGGGCCCGAACAAGGCAGCCTGAAGATGGAGGAGGGCTGCCCTGCTATTTGAACACATCCACAAGAGCCAAGGAGCCAAAGGGAAGTTCTTAATACAAGACTTGGGACGGCAGAGGAGTTGGACGCGCCCCAAGGAGGGTGCTTGGTTGCCTCCCTGAGCTGAGTGCATGGATCCTGAGAGGGCACATATGAGGCCCTGGGGGGGGGGGCTAAGAAGGGCCGGGAGACGCTTGCTGCACATGTGCTGGTGTCTATAAACTGAGGACCCCGCAAGGGGCCCAGATAGCGCACCCGGGCCTGTAGAGGGACATGGGCTGCACCCTCGCCAGGGCATAAAGCAGCCCAGACCGAGTGTAAGAACGCACCGTGGAGTGCGTACGAGGCTTGAGCCTGGTGGGACCTCGCCGCGGATTACAGAAGTGAGACAGTGAAGGAAGATACCCTTGGAGCACTTGCGGATCCCCGGACATGGAATCGGGCAGCCTCCTTAGTCGAGGGGCGCGAGGAGAACACCTGAGGCAAGACTGTGGGCTAGAGGGCCTCGAGGCTAACAGAGTACAGGAGTGGGAGAGTGCTGGGTCAGCGGGTGTACAGGACCACTGGCTACTGAAGGAAATACAGTGGTGGCCGGTGTAGCGATACTGCGGGAGCGCAGGTACGTGGGAGGCCCCAGCTCATGCCAGGTGTGGGGAGAGCACTAAGGACACACCCGAACACCGTTGAAACGGTCCCCGAGTGGCCTGACGCCACGTGGACTTTCGCACAAGGGGAGGCGCCGCTGGCATACACCCGAACAGCATAGCAGGATGTCTAACAAAATTGTCAGACCCAAGAACAAACAGCCCACGCTGGAGGCTTATGCCAAGTCGCCCCCGGGCGCAGAAGGGGGCAAGAGCAAAGACACTACCGCTGCAGTAGCGGAGACACCAGGCACGATCCAGGAAGTGCTGGCAGCGATTGCAGACTTGAAAGTCGCTTGGGAGACCAAACTGGGCCTGGCAATGGATGCAATGAAAGTGGGTCTGGACCTCAAGATCGGAGCGGTCCAGGAGGAAGTCAATCTGTTGAGACAGGATGTGCGGACGCTTGCGGAGCGCACTGGAAACCTGGAAAAGGAGATGGCCCCGAATATGGCGGCATGCGCCGCCCACGGATCGGAGCTCCATGCCCTCATGCAGCGTGTGGGCAACTTGGAGAACAGGGCGGAGGAGGCGGAAGGGCGCGCTAGACGCAATAATATCCGCATTGTTGGCCTGCCAGAAGGAATGGAGTGGCCTAATCCAACAGAATATGTGGAATCCATGCTCTTGCAGGAAATAACTGGCGGAGCACTGACCCAGGGGTTTTCAGTTGCAGGGCCTTGACAAGGAGGCCGTCCCCGGGGCCCCTCCACCCCCGCGGCCGCTGATCGCAAAGATCTTGAACTATCGGGATCGGGAGAGGATACTCTAATTCTTCCGGAAGGGAGGAACGATAGAAAGGGGGCCGGCGAAAATCACGGCATACCCGGATTATACTTTGCACGTGCAGCGCAGCAGGATGAACTTCGGGGCGGTGAAAAGGAGGCTGAGAGATGCCGGCTACAGA
Source organism: Ambystoma mexicanum (assembly GCF_040938575.1). NCBI lineage: Eukaryota > Metazoa > Chordata > Amphibia > Caudata > Ambystomatidae > Ambystoma > Ambystoma mexicanum. The sequence goes on from NC_090935.1 coordinate 823,351,093, forward strand.
TATATGTTGCTTTACGCGACCAAACTGAAAGTGTTCTACAAGAATAAAAAACTGTTCTTCGAGACGCCGGAGGACGCTATGGACTGGCTGGACATGCAGGGTCGCCCTCAGGAACCGGATATCCAGACGAGAGCAGCAGAAGATAAGCAGCACGCAGCTGGGTCACCCCTGGCGACATAACATAAGACATTGGGACTAGAATTTAGCATTACGTAAAGCTGATGGGGAATGTATTGCAGCAATATATGCTGGCAAGATCTGTTAGATGCTACGATCCTAATTAGATGAAGACATTGGGACTTGAATATAGTGTTAAATAAAGCTTGTGGGGAATGGGTTGCAGCAAACATGTGCTGGCAGGATCCGTTGGATGCAACTATCCTAATCAGTTGAATGGGAGCTCCTGGAGACAATCCTTGAACCCCTTAGTAGTACACTTAGTTAGGTCACTGTTAGATCGGTGATGCCCCGGGGGGTCCTAGTCTTCGGTTAGGAGACAGGACCAGGCGCGGGTGGGCCTGAGATCCAGGGATGGAGCTGGGCATTTGTTGGGGTTGGGTGGAGGGGAAGGGTTGTGTGCAGTGGGGTAGAGTTTGGGAAAGGGAAGGGGGGAGTTGTTGGGGTTGGGAGGGATAAGAGTCGGAAAACGGGCCATCAGGGAAGACATCGGAGGGGAGAGTGGATGGGGAGTACAACGGGTAGATGGCATCGGGTAAGTGGTGACCTGGAATGTGCAGGGCCTCAATAGTTATCTAAAATGTAACACAGTGATGATGTAGCTAAAGAGGATGCGCATAAACATAGCCTTGCTACGGGAGACCCACCTCACCAAGGAGAAGTTGGAGATGGTCAGAAGAAAATGGAAGGGTAACATTATTGGTGCCACATCCTCGGCATATGCGAGAGGGGTGATCACATTGGTGGCACCGCACGTGCCGTTTCAGTTGCTCAGCTCGACAATAGACCCAGAAGGCAGAATGGTGGTAGTGGCGGGACTCCTGGAAAATAGGGAGGTGAATATCATAAATTTGTTTGCCCCTAACCATGACACAGCGGCATATTTTAGGTCCCTATATAGTAAAACTAGCCCCCTGGTGGGTGGCGCGATGGTGTGGGGAGGGGATTTCAATTGCACCCTGAACCCCAGGATAGACAGGTCAGATGACAAATCAGGAAAGCCGGCACCAGCAGCTAAAGCATTGGGGACACTGTTGATAGACCTCGGTCTAGTGGACGTGTGGAGAAGACTGCACCCAATGGATAGGCAATATTCGCACTATACAGCGCCACATGTGTTAGGCAGAAATCTGTGCAGTTCCCTTAGGGACCACTGCAAAAGATTTAGGACTACAGGTGTTTGGCAGTAAACCCACTTGGTAGCAGTCTGTACCACACAGATTCACTTGGTAGCTGTGGCTGAGCAGTCAGACTTCCCTCAAGAAGAGTTAGGCAGTATATAGAGTATACACAATAGGTACAGAGATACAGTAGCACAAGCAAACACTGACCAGAGCTTTGGTGTAAAAGTATATTTTTAATTAATTATTTAAAGACACACTTGTAAATTACACTAGCACAAAGAGGTAAGTAAATTCATTACACAGTCACTATTATATATATACAACCCTAATTACTTATTAGACAAGTCTTAATGAGAAACACCACTTATTTTCAGACCGAGGTGAGCGCTTAACATAAGATGGCACTCTAATAAGTAATTAAAAAGGGAGGGAAAAAGGCAGAGTTATGGAAACACACAAATTTCAATACTTTTTAAAGAACCACAGTAAGGCAGGATAGGCAGAGTTCTACTGGAGAGCAAGGAAGTCAATTGCAAGGCCCACTCTTGGAGAGAGCAAGCAGAAGGGGTCCAGGTTCACACAGTGGGGTTATGCCAAAAGAGTCTTGTAGATAATTTCGCACACAAAGCATGAAATTAAAGTCAGGAAAAGTTAGCTAGGTTGTCCCAGGCCAGCCCAGGTTAGAAAGTCGAGGCTTTACTGTCGCCCCGAACGATCTGTCGCAAGGTAAGCTAGGCAGGACACAGTACCTTAAGTGGGAAGGAAGCTCCAGCGGGGGTAGTTGTTCCTGGCAGCGGTTGCAAGTCGGTGTTTCGTCCAGAGGAAGAAGAGGTCTCGACGTGGAGGAAAGATGAAGGTCGTTGCACTGCCAGGGAAGAAACTGGCCGCGGAGTTCTTCGGTTAAAAGGTACTACCCTTCTACTCGCGTTAATGGTAAACCGTGGCATTCCGGTTGCCAGGGTGCTTGGCACGGGCAAGGCGGCCACGAGATGCTCCAGGCAGGTGAAAAGAGGACAAAACTGGTTATCCCCACCAGTCAAAGGAAGAAGACTCTCCGGACTGGAGATCTCCTCTGTCGTCGGGAAAATTGGTGAGACGGTTCAGCAGGGCTCCACCAGTGGTGTCGTCGTTGCAGGTCGGCTCAGCATCTCCCTCCTCAGATTCTTAGGTCCTGTGGCGACTTCTGAAGTTGCAGTCCCCAAAGCCCTGCTTTTATGCAGCAAACCCCCATTCGTTCAGCCTAGCTGTCAATCAAACATGCTAAGTGGTGAACCGGCCGGCTCACCACTTGGGCCAATCACACAAGAGTGCGACTTGAGTTGCCAAGGCAACTCAGTCCAGGATGCCTAAGCCCCCTCCCCACACCCCCTGTGGTACCCAGACAGAGTGGCACCACTTTTGGAGGCTTCTGTGGAGAAGCCCGCCAAAAAGTGGAACAAAGGGCTCGACTTGGGTTGGATTCACAGAAGAGAACACAAACGCCATTTTAGAATCGAGTTCTGGTAAAAAATACCAACCGGTGAATTAATATTAAATAAATCGGCGGTATGTTCGAGGCTATAGGAATTAAATAATTAAAGTTGGTAGCCTCGAACAATGGGAAAATCCTATAGAGATATATTTGCGGTCGAATATAAAAAGTAGTATCCACTGCCACCAGCCAAAACTCGATCAGGGGGGATGGAGACGTGCCCCCTCGAACAACAGACCCCGGGGCAATCGAATTGCCCCGACCAGTACGTCCACAATATGATGGTTTGTACTAGTTTCTGTTCATAATTTGGGACTAGTAAAGTCAATGGTGACTTTACATGCCCTGGGAGACAGTAGTCAGTCGCAGGGTATGGCGTCTATGTTGGGGGGTCGCTACGACACCCCCCTGGGTTACGCCACGGAGGGTGCTGTGTAACCCACATCAAAAACATATGAAACCCTATGAAGTAAAAGGCCCCATAGCCCATAAAACACATGGAAAGACAAAGGAACACCTCAAATCATGTCTAAGAGTGTGAGTAAAAGAGTCTCACTCTTAGCAGGAGAAAGAAATAAACCCCAAAAATCCAGCAAAGCTGCTGGGGGACTTACTAGGTTTGGGAAATTAGCTGTTACAGAGAATTCTCCCTAACAACATGACCTGCATACGAGACTGGATTATGTGTTTGCTACTGCTGAGATAGTGGGAGAAATGGTGGGGGCGGAATACAAGGCCCGGGTAGTATCTGATCATTCGCCTTTGGTCATAGAGTGGCGACATCAAACCCCCCGAGCGCGTATCCTGACATGGAGGCTCAGAACTGAGGCTTTACAGGATGCAGGATTTCGCGAGGATCTGAGGGAGGCCATTGAGGAATACTTTGAAATCAACACAGGCGGTGTACGCTCTGTGGGAACAGTATGGGAGGCATTTAAGGTGGTGGTGCGTGGGGTAGCTATATCAAAATCCAAGGGGCTCCAAGGGGGTATTGAACGGGAACTGCAGGAAACAGAAAGAAAGCTGGAGGGCATTATACAGAGCGAGGGTCCCACCCGAGAGAACAGCGTCAAGATAAGGGACTTACAGTTAACTTGTAGCGAACTCTGGGACAGATTATGCAAATTAAATTATAAGAAGGTTACATGCAGGCGGGGATAAGCCGGGTAGATTATTGGCTTGGTTATATGAAAATGAAACCCCCCGCTCGGTGATTAGAGAGGTCAGGGACGTGGAAGGCCAGATCTGTAATACCCAAGAAGGGGTAAACGAGGAGTTCCTGAAGTATTACAGACTATTATATGAGGACACAGGAGAGGATGTGAGTCAAGAAATACTGGAAACAGTTCAGGATATAGGGCTGCCCACCTTAGATGATCTAGAGCGCATGGATCTCGATGCCCCCATCATCTCGGACGAGCTGGAGGCGGTGATCCAACACCTTCCTACATGTAAAGCGCCCGGGTCGGATGGGTTACCCAGTGAGTTTTATAAAACGTATAAACAGGAGCTACTCCAGCTGTTGCTAGCCATGTTTAATGAAGCCTATGAGCGGGGGGAACTACCGGTGTCCCTCCGCGAGGCAGTGATCATCCCACTCCTAAAACCAGGCAAGCTGGACGTGGAATGCGGATCCTATAGGCCCTTCTCCATGCTCGACCAGGACAGCAAAATCCTCACGGCAGTGCTAGCTAACAGGCTAAAGAGGGTTATTGGCAAGTTGATACACCCAGACCAAACAGGTTATATCCCTAGCAGAAACATCACAGACAACCACAGGAGGCAGCATCATATCATTGATCAAACTGAGGGAGACTCGGGCGAGCTGGCCATCGTGTCGCTGGACGCGGTGAAGGCTTTTGATTCAGTGCGATGGCCGTGGTTGAAAGCGACCCTGAAAGGATACGGAATGGGACCAGGATATATCAGATGGGTCCAGATGTTTTATAGCTCCCCGATTGCAAGAGTTAAAACCGGTACCACAATTTCAGATAATTGGCAACTCAGTAGGGCGACTAGACAGGGATGCCCCTGGTCACCCATGTTATACATCCTGGCATTAAAGCCGCTGGCAATATGCCTGCGGCAGCAATACGGGGAGTTGGGGATCCATACGATGGGTGGCACACACCTGATATCGTTGTATGCGGATGATATGCTTCTCTACTTGCGCTACCCGGAGGAGAACCTGCAATATGTGTTGGAGGTGATGGATCGTTATGCCACCCTCTCAGGCATATCGGTGAACCCCGGGAAGTCTAGTCTGTTCCCCTTGGGAAGGTATAAGAGTACCCCATTGAAGAGGCTGCCCATCCTGCAGATACCCTGGCAGACTGTGACATTTAGGTATCTGGGAGTAAATATCTACCACAGGATAGAGACTGAGCATAAACGGAATACAGAGAAGGCGATAGAGGGAGTTAGGAATAGCATGGCGTTCTGGTCTAGATTACCCCTAGCCATGATGGGGAGAGCAGCCTTGGTTTTGCCCAGACTCTTGCATTTTTTTGTGAATGTCCCGTACCTGATCCCTAGACGCTTCTTTGTGAGACTTGATGGTATGTGCAGGGACTTCATATGGGGCAATTCCAGGAACAGGGTGGCCCTGTGGAAACTACAGAACGCATGTGACAAGGGGGGCATAAACCTGCCGAATTTTGAACTATATTACTTGGCGGGACAGTTGTTGTACGTGGCTAGGTGGTTGTCTGCAGAAGACTCGGCAGAAGCTAGGCTTTTGCAAGGTGAATCAGCTCCATACTGTTTAAGAGAGACAGTGTGGCTGCATAAAAATAAAATGGCGAGGAGGGGGAGACTATTGAATTTGGGCTGGGAAGTCTGGCGCAGGACATGGCGAATGGGGGGTGACCCAGATCCGCTCTCTCAGCAGGCCCCGCTGGCGGTGCTATGCGGGGACGACTCCCAATTGTTTGAAGTGGTCCGTAGATACTGGGAACTGGTGGGCTTAGCCACCCTCAGAGACATATGGCAGGGAGGGGAGGCATTGGGATTCCTGAGGTTGCAGGAGGAGATGGGGGTGCATAGAGGCCAATATATCACTTATACCAGGCTCACGAAACGGGTGAGGGAGATGTGGCCTGAGACGGTGCTAACGGAAGACCCTGATGCCACCCTAGAAATGATATATGATGTCTCAGAGGGTGGGCATGAAATATCCAGAATATATGAGCTCCTGAGAGCAAGGGGAGGGAAGGAGCTGCTTCAACTGAGGCATGATTGGGAGGAAGAGGTAGGAGAACCCATGAAAGAGGGACAGTGGGATAGAGTCCAAAGGTACCATAAAAATGTGTCCCTGAATGCGAGACTCCAGCAGATCCAGCTGTACGTCACCCATAGAGCTTATCTGACTCCCAGAAGAATAGCTAGATTTGGGGGTGTGACTATACAGAAATGCCCCAGGTGCGGGGAGGAGGAGGCAGGGCTGCTGCACATGTTCTGGGCCTGCCCTGAGGTGCACAGATTCTGTGAAGAAATAAAGACGAAAATGGCTGGTGGGGGTGTGGGGCTTGACATAGGGTCGGCTTGGGCATGTATGCTCGGGATCTTCCCCAGGCCACGTAATTCAAAGCATGTCAGTCAGATGAAGGACCTGGCTTATATCTTGGCTAAGTGCAGAATTGCAATGTGCTGGAAAGCAGCCCATAGGCCCAGAGTGGAGATATGGTGGGCGGACCTCTTGAGATGGGCGGAAGCAGAAACTGCGGTATGCTTTGAAGCTGCCACCAGGGGGGGAGAGGAGGAAGTGGACCCTCTGATAGCCTGGAGGCAACTGGTGACCTCATTCGCAAACACCCACCAGGTTGATCATGAAACAGAAGACTCGGATGAGTCGACAAACACTGAGATTCCTGAAAATGCTCACGCAGAGGATACTGGCGAGATGGCTCAAGTTTTTGGGGAGGGAGGGGGCAGGACGGAGAATAACACTGTATAACGTGATGTTTTGACTTTGATTATGAACGTCCTAAAAAATTGTAATGTTTGGTGTGTTGTTTGTTTTCCAAAATAAAAATTGTTTTAAAAAAAAAAATAATCCTCACCATACATTTGAAAGCGGAGGAAAAGGCTGAGGGGAGGCAAACCCCCTCTTGGCACTTATGAGACTGTGAAAGAACTAAGAAACTCGGGAACGGAAACCCCTTCCAATGATGCTGGAACCTTTGGTTGTTTCTTTCTTTGACACCCTTTTGGAACTTTGGGTTTACCTTGTGAACTACAGCTGAAGTGCAAGCTAGAGAACATTAAACCCTTTTGCTCTTTAAAAGGTTTAGCGTGTGAGGGTCAGCGTAGGGTTTTGGACATTGGATGGAAGACTTTTTACTTTGGACATTGTGACAGAGACTGTAGTTAGTTTTGTTGAGGCCGGGAAACCCCTCCTGGACTTAGGGAAAGGCAGGATTTTCTCCAGCCCATTTCTTTTAATAAAAGTTTATAGCAATCAACATTATGCCTCTGTGTCCGAGTCTCACTCACGCTACCTCACAGCAGGTAGGCGGTACAGCCAACTGTGTTGGGGATATGACCATGCTGGGCAAACATGCTAGAGTGGAGGTAGAGAAAGTGAGGAACTGAAGCAGTTTAGAGGTGAGGGAAAAATGTTGCCTAGAAGGAAGATGAGAGGTACGTTAAGGGGGTAACTCTGAGATGAGAAGGTAGGCTTTTAGTTTGATTTTGAAAGAAATTGTGGACTGTTTCTTGGATGTCTGGAGGAAGAAAATTCCATGCATGTGGAGCAAGAAGAGAGAAAAATCGGAAGCAAGAGGAAGCATAGCGAGGGTGGGGGTACCCCAAGGGTAGGCGAGGAGGAAAAGAAGAGATTACGAGAAGGCTTGTAAAGTTGGATAGAAGAGGATGGATGCAGTGGTGCCTTACTGTGGATAGATTTGTGAACCAAGAGAAGAAATTTAAATCTGGCCCTGGTTTGCATAGTCAGCCATCCAGCCTGGTGACGGTATGAGAAAGTAGGTGTGAAGTGAGAGAGTCTAAAGAGAGTCCAGGTAGAAAAGTTAATTATCTTGTTGAGAGGACATAAAGAATACTTGGGGAGACCAAAGAGGTTGCTGGCACAGTAGTCCAGTTTAGAGAATACATGTGTGATTAAGAGATGCTTGGTGGTGTTTAAAGGAAGGAGGTGCCTGATTTTTCTAATATTTAGGGAGTTGAGGCAAGCCACCGTTGTAGTTTTGGAGATGAAAGTAGAGAAGGTGTGCCAAGGGTCATAAGTGACGCTGAGGTTTCTAGCTGAAGAAGAGTACGGGAAGAGTATCGGGTGGGACCTGGATAGGCATTGGAAAAAATGAGGGTATTTGACAGGGAAAAAAAGCACCTCTGTTTTGGTAGAGTTTAACATCATAGTGTCTGAAACCATCCAATATTTAATGGCAGAGAGAGAGAGATTTAAATTTTGATGGAGAGATCAGAGGAGATTTTGGGACAAGTGAAGATGATTTGGGTGCTGTCCGCGAAGAGTTGATAGAAGAATCCAAAGGAAGAGATTACTGCCTCAAGAGCAGAGGTGTAGAGCATAAAGAGGAGAGGACCCAAGACCGAGACTTGTGGAACACCAACAATTGGCAGAGTGAGTTGAGGGTGTTGCTCCAGGAGGCAGAGAATTAGGGAGGTACCAGGTACGATCCAATCTAGGCAAGGGTTTGATTGCGAACCCAAGAAGAAAGGGAGTATTAAGGAGATCAGAGTAATCAACAGTGTTAAAAATCATCAGATGGGTCAAGGAGAATTAGGATAGAGGGATAGGCTGGAGTGCTGAGCAGAGGCAATTAAGTTGGAGACTTTCATGAGAGAAGTTTCTGTGGAATGATGGGAGCGGAAACCTGCTTGCAGGGTCACTCGAAGATTTTGGATGGTTTACTGCTTTTATAGAAGACTTTTTATTCAAGGTATTTTTGACTGAAACATTTTTACTGAAAAAATACAGAGTTTTGAATTTTCTTTATTTGGGGGGACACACCCCCAAAAGACCCCCTTTTCCCCATGTTTTTAACCCCCTGACCTGTTTCAACCTCTCCCTCTCACCACCCCATATATGTATTTAAAAAAAGATTCTGTATTTTATTCTGTAAAAATGTTTAGGTAAAAAATACCTTGAATAAAATTATTTTGGTAAAATCGCTGGATACCTTGTGGATGTGTAAGAAATGTCTACGAAGGTTGAACAAAACACTTTCATGCACTTTAGGATAGTGCGGAAGGGAAGACAAGAAGGTGAAAATTAGCCAGTAGGTTTGGATCAGCTCCTTGCTTTTTTAGGAGAGGGATGACCGTGGCTGTTTTGAAAATAGAGGAAAAGCAAGCTGAGTCGTAGGACAGGTGAGAGGCCACTAAAGGGGCAATAGGCTTGACTAGAGGGTCTGGTGGGGGCACAAGAGGGGTTACTCTTCAGTAGAGATAGGACTTCTTCAATATTTGTGTGACTGAATTGGGATATGGAGGCAGAGGATGATGGTAGATTAGACTGAGTATAGAAAGTAGGAGGAGGAAGGTCAGGAGATGGTCTCTAAATTTGGAAGGTTTTGCAGCAAAGTATTCAGCTAGATCATTAATCAATAGCGGAGTTGGTGGATTTTATTATGGCCTCTAATCTTGACTTATTTAAGCCTCGACTGCCTGCCGTTAGATCTTGGCTAAGTGCCCTCCAATTGCCTAGGCTTTACTTGCCATTTTCTCTCATGCCCTCGTACTCCTCAGCCTGAGCATCTGCTTCCTTTCATTCCATCCTACTCTACTCCCTGCTATTCCTCCCAACGTCTCACCCTCTTTCCCTTAAACTCCCCCTTTTGTCCCTCAGAGGTTCCTCTCAGTTTCTACTCCTTAACTCCAGCCTCAGACTCTCTCCTCCCACCACTCTCCACTACGCTTGCCTCCCACTACTCAATACAACTCTCCTCTCTACTACACTCCCCACCCTTCACACTGCACTTCACCCACACCTTCTCCCACAGTCGCCTTCCTTTCACTGTCACACTTTGCAACCACTCAATACACATCCCTAAAACTCTCCTTTAGTCCTGCTCACTCACTTTATACGCATGCACACCCAACCAATTTCCCACCTTGCACAATCTATCTCTAATTCCCCATGCTCCGCTGCACCATCCTTCCTGCGCCTGGTCCCTTAGTCCTCTTTCTCCTCCTTTGATCTCACCCAAGCAACCCACACTGCCCTGTTTACTCTGCTCCCTTTTATTCTCCCCCCTTTTGCCACCATTGCCCACCTCCACCCCACTCAGCGGGTTCCCGGGGCCAACCACTGGCCTTCTTTTCCTCAGGGGCCAGATTACAATCACCAAAATGAGCCTTAATCCCCGGCCCCTTTTTGTGTATTGTTCCACCAGCTTTTGGAAATGGCAGCCACTGCAGGCATATGTAGAGTTTGTGTCCAGAAGAGGTGGCGTGCCTGTATTATCAGTGTGATCTGGACAGTGTCCATCAGCTGCTCTGCTTGTCATGTCCTCTCTCTCCGGTGACTTTGGAGGTTCTCTGCTAGAAATCCTGACACTCCTGGCCCTAGGGAAGAAGAGCAAAAACACTGGCAAGCATTGTGCATACAGGTATGGGGCGAGAAGAAGTGGTACTTGACATTCTCCAGCATGGGGTCTGGCATGGATTCACATGCTCATGAATATTCCCCGTGGTCAGGCTGGGAATCCTCAGTAAAGAAAAAATCAGTATCAGTTTCGTTTCTGATCTGTCTTTCGTAGTAGTAACCAATCACTGATCTCTGCGTCATACTGACCACAGCCAATGACTGCCCTCTACCTAAGCCCCGCCTCTGGCAGCCATCTTCAGATTTTTACCGCACGTTCAAGTGTTGGGATCCTCGTGCTATTGCTCTCGAGCGTTAGTGCTATTTTTCACGTTTTTTCTCAGAAAAATTTCTCTTTTTTCGGTCAAAAGAGCCTCAAGCTCCACCGTGTCTTCATCCGATCAACGGGGACCCGTGTCGGATTCGTCTACGCCCCTCAAGGGTGAAGATTTTGTCGAGCCACGCTTTTGGAGGACTCCAGAAGTTTCGCAGGCCCATCTCGGACATGGCCCAGGAGAAGGGAAGCTCGAATGCCGGAAAGCTGTTCAGCGTCTGCCCTGGATGCCAGCTTCAGAATGTCTTTAAGGAGGACGAACACTCCCTTTGCCTTTACTGCCTACATGAGGACAAGACGCACATGGAGAAGGACTGTGCGTTTTGCGGCAATATGTCGGAGCGGACCATGAAGGACCGCCATCAACGTCTCGCCAACTGGCTGGAAGGAAAGAGCCCGTCAGGCGAGAAGAAGAAGAAGAAGTCCGAGCGGTCTTCTAAGACCTTTGAGGGCGCCCCGGCGACGGGGGTCCAACAGAAGGCCAAGCACCACGAGTCCGCTGGCACCGGGAGCGCCCAACGGTCGGGCTCTACGGGCGCCAGGCAGGGCGCATCCTCCCCGGCGCCATCAACCACGAGCCAACGCTCTGGCTCGGGTAAGAGGAAGGCCGAGCACCCGGCGAAACTCCTGGAGAGACCTCGGTCGTGCCATAAGGCCCCATCGGAGGGGGGGCGAGGTGGTGACCCTCCCCCCAAGGAGAAGGCGGTGAGCGCACCTAAGGTGGTTAAAGCCTTGATCCATCCGGCCAATGCCTCTATCGAGACAGTCGCGGCGGCCCTGGCTCAGCCTGTGGAGGCTACACCAGTGGTGGCGACCCCGGGGCCCAGAATCTCCCTGCCACCGCGGAGGGAGTCCTCTTTCATGCCCATCGACAGGACCCCAGTGAAACCTCCGACGGAGAAGAAAAAGGGGGGGCAGGGGGTCGTCGTGGACTCGGCCTCAACCTCTGAGGAGGAGCTGATCGAAGTCTTAGGCCACGTCTCTGGCGTGGAAGAAGGCCATCCTGTCGGGAGGGACCCCGACGTGGAAGACGACGAGGGCGTCGAGGATGCCGACGGGGCTCCTGATCGCCCGTCGGATCTCCCTCAACCAGTGCCGCAAGACAACTCGGTGGCCATTTTGTTGGCTATACAGTCCTTATGTTGGGAGATAAGGACGAGACTGCCGTTACCACCAACGGAGGAACCGCTCCCGACGGGGGACCCAGAGCCAGGCCCTTCTGGGAGCCCTCCCCCTAAGAGAAGAAGGATTCATCCTCCACCTCCTTGTCAGCCATCGCGCCCTGTTCAGCCCTCCTCCCCGTCCACGACTCGTGGGGATTATTACGGGGACTGACACGGCCGCGACGGGTACAGAGGACGAGGTTTACGACGAGGATCTCCCGTCGTCACCTCCCACCCGGGCTTCCCCGCCCGACGAGATTGGATCGTTTCACTCCATGATCGCCAGGGCATCCGAGCTTTTCCAGCTCTGCCCGGAAGAGAAGAAGGAAGGTTTCCTTTATCAACGGCGCGAGACCAAGAGAAAGACGGTCCTCGCTGTACCTCTACTAGACGATATTTGGGATGAGGGCCTCGCCCTCCTCAAGAACCCATCCACGATGCCGGCTAGAAGGGATCGGCACGAGAAGAACAATAAGTGGTGGGAGATGAAGTCTTTACAAAACTATATTGACAACCAGCAAAATTCTTTTAGCTAAACGCGAAACTTTCAATTCCAGAATATCACAAGCTAAATCAAGTATGAAGGAACTTTTTGTTATCTTAAGAGAGCTAGAAGCCCCTTCCCGGTCAAGTCAGCCCAATTCTGGAACTCCCTACCCTCTCCACTGAGAGCAGATCAACCCTACCAAAACCTCTGCCAGAACCTCATAGACTCTATAAGGCCTCCTCCTTGACACCTAGAACTCACCCCTTACATCTTTATGTAAATAATTTAGTTGGCATCTACCTGCCCACAAATAAATAAACAAACAAACAAGTACCGGGTCCCAGACGCGGCCCCCTTGTGCCTTCGGACACAGCCGACCCCGGACTCGGTCGTCTCCGCGGCGGCCAGGAAGAAAGCGGGGGGGCGCGGCCTCTACGTCAACCTCCCCGCCGGACGGCGAGGGAAAGAAATTAGACACGATGGGACGCAGAGTCATCTCGTCAGCAGCGACGACGATTAAGGCGGCCAACGCCTTGGCTATGTAGCCCGCTACGACAGGGAGTTGTGGTACAAACTGGCCCCCCTGCTGGACTTCCTACCAGACGACAAGAGGGCGGAAGCCCTAGAGATCTTGCAGGAAGGAGAGGTGGCGTCGGACCACGCCATTACGATTGCGACGGACATCGCTGACACTGGATTTCGGCAGTTGGGCAACGGCGTGTGCCTTAGGCGGCGCGGATGGCTCAAGGCTACTGACTTCCGTCAGGACGTGCAGACCAGAGTCTTGGACATGCCGTTCGACGGAAACAACCTGTTTGGGAAAACAGTGGACGATTCCCTTCAAGCCATCAAGGCGGACACGGAGACGGCCCGGGCTCTTGGGGTTCTCCAGCAACGGCGGCCGCCCTTTCGGAGCGGCGGAGGCAAACAGGGTGCCTCCAAAGGTTCCAGCGGCGGATTTTCCACCTACCGTCAAGCGGCCCGTTCGTCGTCACAGGAAGCTTACAGGGGACGAGGCAAGTCAGGCGGACCCCGCCGTCGTCGCCAACGAGGACAAGGCGGCAAAGCCTCGTCGAAGCAGGACTGAACCGGCCGTGGTGTCGGGTCCCCACCGAAGCACCCCGGTGGGAGGCCGGCTGGCGAGCTTCGTCAGCGTGTGGGAGTACATCTCCATCGACCGTTGGGTGCTGGACGCCGTAGCTCAGGGTCACGCGCTCGAGTTTCTAAAGAGGTGCCCGCGCGTCCCCCCTGTGGCCAGGAAAGAACATCACGTCCCTCAACTTCTCTTGGAGGTAAAGGCGATGCTCAAGAAGGGCCCCATCGAGCTCGTCCCAAAGAGGCTTCGGGGCTCCGGAGTTTACTCAAGATACTTCCTCGTGAAGAAGAAGACGGGAGGATGGCGTCCCATCCTGGACCTACGACGACTGAACAAATTCATCAAGGCACAGAAGTTCCGGATGGTCACCCTCCAACACCCCCTTGGTCAACTGGAGCAGGGCGATTTCCTGTCGTCGTTGGTTTTGGAGGATGCCTACTTCCATATTCCCATCCTAAAGGGACACCGAAAGTTTCTCAGGTTCGTGGTGCAAGGGCGTCACTACCAGTTCAGAGCCCTTCCCTTCGGATTGAGGTCGGCACCCAGGGTGTTCACCAAGTGCCTCGCACCGGTGGCGGCGCAGCTGCGCCGAGAGGGGATCCACGTCTACCCCTACCTGGACGACTGTCTCATCCGAGCAAAGACGAAGGAGCTCGCCGTGGAGCACACGGCAAGGACCGTCCAACTACTCACGGACCTGGGATTCTCCATAAACTACGCCAAGTCCCACCTGGTGCCCGCGCAAGACGCACTGTTTCTGGGAGCGAAGCTCGACACAGTGTCGCTTCTGGCCTCTCCGTCGGAGGAAAGGACGAGGGCCATCTTGGGCAAGGTGGAGCGGATGCTGGTTGCGGACGCGGCCAGGGTGAGGTCCATCAAGTCCCTCCTCGGAATGTCTTCTTCTTGCATTTATCTCATCCGCCTGTGCAGGCTCCGGATGCGCCTGTTGCAGGAGTTCCTGGATGCGCGCTGGATCCAGACGACAGGCAGCTTCGAGGAGAGGATCACACTCGACGAGAGTTTCCGACGAGCGATCCGGTGGTGGGGCACCCGCGCACATCTGACGGCGGGCATGGACTTCCAGACCCCCGGCCACTAGGAGACAGTGACCACGGATGCCTCCCTGGAAGGGTGGGGAGCGCACACCGAAAATCTGCACGCGAGAGGCCTTTGGCTTCCGACGGAGAAGTCCCTCCATATCAACGTCCTGGAGCTCTGTGCAGTGTTTTGGGCCCTCAGGTCCTTTCTTCCGTCCCTCAAGGGCAAGGTGGTGAGGATCTTCACCGACAACACCACCACCATGTTCTACATCAGGAAGCAGGGCGGAACCAGGTCCCCAGCCCTGTCCAAGGAGGCGCAGGATCTGTGCCATTGGGCCGTCGCCCAAGGGATGTTTCTGGTGCCGTTTCATCTGGCAGGGATAAAAAACACCATCGCCGACGCTCTCAGCAGAGAGCTGCGCTCGTGCCACGAGTGGGAACTACGACAGGATCTAGTGGACCGCCTCTTCCGACGGTGGGGCACACCCCAGATCGGTCTGTTCGCGACGGCGACGAACTCCAAGTGCCGGAGGTTCGCCAGCAGATTTCCCCAGCCGAGGAGCATGGGCGATGCTTTCTCGTTCCCCTGGGAGGGCCTGTTTCTATACGCGTTCCCTTCATTGCCATTGCTGATTCGGCTCATCAACCAGCTCAAGAGGTCACAGTGCAGGATGATCTTCGTCGCACCTGCGTGGCCGAGGCAGATATGGTTCCCGGGCCTTCTGGACTTGTCAGCGTCCCCGTCAATGAAGCTGCCAGTGGACGCGGATCTTCTCTCCAGGGAAGGAGGCGCCATCCTCCATCAAGACCCGAAGTCGCTGAACTTGCAGGCCTGGCTCCTGCAGCGTTAGAGTTCGGAGGATACGACATACCGGCCGACTGCAGAGAGGTTCTTGCAAAGGCCAGGGCATCCTCAACTCTTAAATGCTATGGACACAAATGGAAGAGGTTCTCTGTTTGGTGCCACGCACAGAAGATTAACCCTCTACGGATTACGGCTCCCCAGGTACTGCCGTACCTTCTGACGCTGGCCAAGGCTGGACTGGCGCACGCGTCCATCAAGATTCATCTTGCTGCGATCTCCCGATACACCAGAACCACGGGGCGGACGTCTTTGTGGTCTCATCGTGTGGTGAAAGAATTCATGAAGGGACTGTTCAGATCGTTCCCGCCGGTGAAGGCTCCGGCCCCGGCGTGGGAGCTCAACGTGGTGCTGACCAAGCTCATGGGACCTCCGTTCGAGCCTCTGCACTCGGCTCCGTTGAAGTTCTTGTCGTGGAAAACAGCGTTTCTTGTGGCCATCACCTCCGCATGAAGAGTGGGAGAGATCCAGGCCCTTTCCTGCAAGCCCCCGTACTTGACTTTTCACGACACGAGGGTAGTGCTCAGGACGCACCCCTCCTTCATGCCCAAGGTGCCGTCGGACTTCCACCTCAACGAACCCTTGGTCTTGCCTGTTTTCTTCCCGAGGCCTTTGTCGCCGGCCGAAAGGACTTTGTACTCGCTGGATGTGGCTAGAGCACTGAAGTTTTACGTGGACCGCGCGAAGTGTTTTCGGAAGACGTCACAACTTTTTGTGAACTTTGGACCTGTCAATCAGGGGAAGGCTCTCTCAAAGGCCTCCATTTCCAGATGGCTCTCCGGCTGTATCATGTACTGTCATCGGTTGGTAAACCGACCGCTGCCTGGCCGTCCGAGAGCCCATTCCACCAGAGCGATCGCAGCTACCACGGCGTTCCTATCTGGTGTGCCCTTGCTGGACATCTGCAGGGCTGCTACGTGGAGGTCGACGCACACCTTCACGAAATTCTACTGCGTCGATCGGGATTCCAGGGAGGAGTCCAGGGTCGGCCAAGCAGTGCTGCGCAATCTGTTCGCTTAAGGTGAGCCTGGTGAGGAGGTAAGAATTGCTTAATGTTGAGTTTGATGTAATGCTTAATGTTGAGCCTTTGCCACCTCCCGTGGTTGTGCATGTGTGTACTGTTATGTATTGTTTATTCATGAGCATGTGAATCCATGCCAGACCCCATGCTGGAGAAGGAACAAGTTACTTATCTGTAACTGTTGTTCTCCAGCATGGGTCTGGCATGGATTCACATGCGAACCCTCCCGCCTACCCCTCTGCGGCTCTTCACTTGGTCATACTGCCACTTCACGTGCTACCAAATCTGAAGATGGCTGCCAGAGGCGGGGCTTAGGTAGAGGGCAGTCATTGGCTGTGGTCAGTATGACGCAGAGATCAGTGATTGGTTACTACTACGAAAGACAGATCAGAAACGAAACTGATACTGATTTTTTCTTTACCGAGGATTCCCAGCCTGACGACGGGGAATATTCATGAGCATGTGAATCCATGCCAGACCCATGCTGGAGAACAACAGTTACAGGTAAGTAACTTGTTCCTTTTCAGACAGGCACAGGTCAAAGGGAAAGGGAGTGGGGCAGGAGTGGCTCACCTGCCCCAGTTTGAGTGGGGTCACCATCCCCTCTTCATCCTGACACAACCGGTACCAATGCTCGTAACATGTCAGCTGCCCCATGGCAGTCCTAGTCATTATTCTACTGTACTGAATTGCTTTGGTTGTAACCTTGGGAAACGCACCTGGTATTGCTTACTGTGCGGTTTCAGTTGATTTAGCCCCGATTGATTGCAAAAAAATACCTTCAAAGGGTTTAAGAAATGTATTGGCAATTTGTGATCTTACCCCAATCAGTCTTATGTGGGCATGCTACAGCAATTCTTGGTATCCTAGCATCTGTAATCATCTGGACCCAACTCAGCACCATACCTCCATGGCCCAGCCACTCTTGAGTCAAATGCTTGTGCACTTTGGAAGGTGTAATCACCCTTTTCAGCTGATTCATATCAGCTCATGGGTGATTATAGCACTGATTTACAGTTCAGGATGACTCTGTACATTTCTCAGTTTCCTTTCTAATATTCAGAAACTCTTTACACACATTTCTGATCTCTTGGAGTTCACGGGTCATGCACCATTACCAGCTCCATTAGCACCAACCCCTGATAACTGTCTGAGGGGCTTGGAGAGGCACAGTTTCTGTGCTATAAATTGCACCTGCGCCTTTAGTGAAAGGGCTTGTGGTCGGCATGATTTCTGCCTGGCAGTCCAGAACATGGGGACTGAGAGAGTGCATTTTCTGTGCTTTGTAAGAGTTCCCGATGGGGGTTGTGCTTTAATCACTTTATCTGGTTGCGTGCCTTGTGCTATTTAGTCTATCCCTATGCTCCCTAAAGCGTCAATAATATCCTTTTCATTCCTCGTATATTTATTCCCTTTTACTGGACTCGGTCAACTGCAGACACAAATGTTTTAATGGGGCAGACGATGTGCGTCTCTCCCCTTTAGTCCTGCACTTTCTCTAGTTTACTTATTTTCATGTGTGAGCCTTCTAAGTTTCTTAATCTTGAATCCACTATGATCTTTGAACGCAAAGCAAACCCGTTAAAAAATACTTCAATTTCTGCTTAATTGAAAAAAGTTTACTTATGTCAAATGTTTAACCTGCATGAAATTGTCCATTCTATCACCTTTTATCACTATATTACATTTCTTTAGTTATCGACATGTCTCTGGGTGGTAGCTTATAAACATATAAAAGGTAGCTATAGCCCAGGCAGGGGAGTTCTGGCTCTTTAGTTGATTTTCTTATGCCATTTTATTCGATTTTTATTATATCCCGTGCTTATCGGCAAGTCATTTCTTTCCAGCCTTTAGTTTCTCTTTTCCTTTTACTACGAAAGTAAAGTATTTTACTTTTATGGAGGTGTCGTTGGCTCTCACCTTTTTCTCCCAAATGCCTCATCATCCATCTACCCATTTATACATTCCTCTATTATATTCTTATTCCCTGTACTGTGTTGCAATTCTCCTACTATTTGTTCTTTGCTTTTCATTTATAAACCTTTGTAACTTCCCTCTATTTATCATAGACACATCACCTTGTTAATTTTATCTCAGATCTTCCAATGCTGCCTTTTAATTAAATGATTGCGGCTTTTGCAGAAAAAAACTAACCTGCACAGGCAGCTCTCATTACAAACCCTTTTAGAGGCTTGAATTAGGCTGGTTACCTATTCTTTTTGTGCACACAGGGGTTTCAAGGGAAACAGCCCACTCCTTCCATTACAAGCAAATCTGAGGCGTGAAGGCACCAAGTCTCAAAACCCGCAGCTCAATCACAAACAAACCAATATGGTGTCAGGCAGAAAGATTAGAGACCAGGTTAATTTCCTTACAGCTGTGCAGAAAGCTGTCTTGAAACCTACATACTGTGCTTGTCCAAAAATATTGGCCCCTGAGCATAGAAACCTCTGTTTTTTTCATACATGTTTACACCATGTGCTTCAAACAGAAAAGTTAGTAAGATACATTTAGTCTATTACTTTAGTAATGGACGCCCTACCTTTCTCCAGCGTGGGGTTTGGTATGGATTCACATGCTCATGAATATTCCCCGTCGTCAGGCTGGGAATCCTCTGCAAAGAAAAAATCAGTTTCAGTTTCGTTTCTGAACTGTCTTTCTACTAATAACCAATCACTGGTCTCTGGGTCATACTGCCCCCAGCCAATGACTGCCCTCTACCTAAGCCCCTCCTCTGGCAGCCATCCTCAGATTTTTACCGCATGTTCAAGTGTTGGGAGCCCAAGTGCTATAGCTCTGGAGCTTTTACTGCGTTTTCATGCTTTTTTCAAAGAGATTTTCTCATTTTTCGGTTACATCGAGCCTCAAGCTCCACCATTCTACGTCCGATCAACGGGGACCCGTTTCAGAATGTTCTACGCCCCTCAAGGGTGAAGTTCTCGCTGAGTTACGCTTCTTGGAGGATTCCAGAAGATCTGAGGCCTACCATGGACATGGCCCAGGACAAGGGAAGCTCGACGCCCGGATCCAAGCTGTTCAGGAACTGCCAGGATGCGGTTACAGAATGTTTTCAAGGATGACGAGCATTCGAGATGTCTCTACTGCCTTCATGAGGACAAGACGCACGTGGAGAAGGACTGTGCGTTCTGCAAGAACCTATCCGAACGGACCATGAGGGATCGTCGTACCCGCCTCTCCAGCTGACTGGAGAAGGGCCCAGCAGGTGAGAAGAAGAAAAGGTCCGAGCGGTCTTCTAAGTTCTGTGAGGGCACCCGGCGATGGGGGCCCAACAGAAGGCTAAGCACCGCGAGTTCGCGGGCACCGGGAGCGCTGAACGGTCGGCCTCTTCGGCTGCCAGGCAGGGCGCGCCTTCCCCGGCACCATCAGCCACGAGCCAATGCTCTGGTTCGGGGAAGAGGAAATCCGAGAACCCGGGTAAGCTTCTGGAGAGGCCCTGGTCGATCTCGAAGGATTCAGCCGAGGGGGAGCGAGGCGGTGACCCTCCCCCCAAGGTGAAGGCCTCAAGCGCGCCCGAGGTGGTGAAGGCCTTGATTCACCCGGCTAAGGCCTCTATCGAGGGAGTCGCGGCGACCCTGGCGAAGCCTGTGGAGGCTACACCAGTGGAGGCGACCTCGGGCCCAGAGTTTCCCTGCCACCGCAGAGGGAATCCTCTTTCCAGCCCATTGACAAGACCCCCGTGAACACCCCGGTGGAAAAAGAGGGGGGGGGCGGTGGCCATCACGGACACGGATTCAGCCTCTGAGGAGGAGCTGGTGGAAACCGTGAAGAACCTGAACGAGAGGTTCGAGAAGGTACGATCCCACGGGAGGGATCCCAAAGAGGTGGTCGAAGAAAGCGACGGTGGCGCCGACGAGGCCCCAGTGGAGGAGCAGTCTTCCCTCCCATCACAGCCATTGCCCGAGCCTCCGGACAACTCGGCGGCCATTTCGATGGCAATCCAAACCTTATGCACGGAGATAAGGACGAGATTACCACGAACCCCGGCGGACGCTCTAGAACCGGGCCCGACGGGAAGCCCTCCGAACAAGCGGAGGATAGTCCATCCCACCCCGCCCTTCATGCCCCCATGACCCGTGGAGCCCTCATCCCCCTCACCGGACCCCAGGGATGACACGGCGATGGATACGACGACGGATGACAATGGTGTTGACGACTGGACGGACCTTCCATCACCACTCCCTCGGGCTTCCACACCCGACGAAATTGGCTCCTTTCACGCCATGATCGCCAGGGCATCCGAGCTCTTCCAGCTCTGCCCCGAGGAACAGAAGGAGGGTTTCCTTGATCAACGGCGAGAGGCCAAGAGAAAGACGGTCCTCGCCGTACCGTTACTCGACGATATCAGGGACGAGGGACTTGCGATCCTGAACAACCCATCCACGAAGCCTGCCATGAGGGACAGGTACGAGAAGAAGTACCGGGCCCCCGACGCCACCCCTTTGTGCCTCAGGGCTCAACCTATGCCGGATTCGGTCGTCTCAGCGGCAGCCAAGAAGGCGGTGGCGGGGGCAACAGCCTCAACCTCTACTTCCCCCCCCTGACGGCGAGGGTAAGAAATTGGACGCCATGGGGCTACGGGTCATCTCGTCAGCGGCGACGACAATTAAGGCGCCCAACGCCTTAGCGATTGTGGCCCAATATGACAGGGAGCTATGGTACAAGATAGCTCCCCTTCTGGACCTCCTACCAGAGGACAAGAGGGCGGAGGCCCTGGAGATTCTGCAGGAAGGTGAGGTGGCGTCGGACCACGCCATAACGGTGGCAACGGACATTGCCGACACCGGGTTTTGCCAGTTAGGCAACAGTGTTTGCCTTCGACGACGTGGCTGGCTCAAGGCGACAGACTTCCGTCAGGACGTGCAGACCAGGGTTTTGGACATGACGTTCGACGGCAACAACCTGTTTGGGAAAACGGTGGATGAGTCGCTGCAGGCCATCAAGGCCGACACAGAGACGGCCCGAGCCCTGGGAGTCCTTCAGCAACGATGGCCCTTTCGGAGCGCCGGAGGCAGACAGGGGGCCACCAAGGGATCAGGCAGTGGCTCCTCTACGTACCGCCAGGCGGCCCACTCCTCATACCAGGAGGCTTTCAGAGGTCGCAGCAAGCAAGGAGGATCTCGGCGTCTTCGCCAAGGAGGCCAAGTTGGCAAGGCCGCCTCAAAGCAAGATTGAACCGGCCGTAGCGTCGGGCCTCCACCGAAGCACCCCGGTGGGAGGCTGGCTGGCGAAATTCGTCAGCGTGTGGGAGTCCATCTCTGCCGACCGTTGGGTACTGGATGTCCTGGCCCACGGGTACACTCTCGAATTCCAAAAGAAGTGTCCCCGCATTCCTCCCGTAGCCAGGAAAGAAAATCACGTCCCTCAACTGCTGTTGGAGGTAAAAGCGATGCTCAAGAAGGGTGCCATCGAGCTCGTCCCCAAGAGGCTCAGAGGCTCTGGAGTATACTCAAGATACTTCCTCGTCAGAAAGTAGACAGGCGGTTGGCGCCCCATCCTGGACCTACGTCGGTTGAACAAATACATCAAGGCACAGAAGTTCAGGATGGTCACTCTCCAGCACGTGCTGGGACAGCTGGAGGAGGGCGACTTCTTATTGTCGTTGGACTTGGAGGATGCTTACTTCCACATCCCCATCCTAAAAGGACACCGAAAGTTCCTCAGATTCGTAGTCCAAGGACGCCACTACCAATTCAGAGCTCTGCCATTCGGATTGAAGTCGGCACCCAGGGTGTTCACCAAGTGCCTAGCACCAGTGGCGGCGCGGCTGCGCCTGCAGGGGATCCACGTCTACCCTCTACCTGGACGACTGGCTCATCCGTGCAAGGACAAGAGAACATGCCGTTGAGCACACGGCGGTGACCGTCCGGTTACTCACAGAGCTGGGTTTCTCCATCAACTACCCGAAATCCCATTTGGTTCCGTCGCAGGTGGCACCGTTTCTGGGAGCGAAGCTCGATACAGTGCAGCGATTGGCGTCTGCGTTGGAGGAAAGGACGAAGGCCATTTTAGGCAAGGTGCAGCGCCTGCTAGCCACGGGCGTGGCCAGGGTGAGATCCATCAAGTCCCTCCTCGGTATGATGTCCTCATGCATCTACCTAGTGCGCCTGTGAAGGCTACGGATGCGTCCTCTACAGGAGTTCCTCGACGCCCGCTGGATGCAAGCAGCGGGCAGCTTCGTAGACAAGATCCCGCTCAACGAGATTTTCCGTCGGGCGATTCAGTGGTGGGGCTCCCGCGCACACCTCACGGCGGGCACAGACTTCCAGAACCCGGCACATCAGGAGACGGTGACGACGGACGCCTCCCTGGAGGGATGGGGTGCAGACACCGGAGGTCTCCACGAAAGAGGCCTTTGGCTCCCGGAGGAGATGTATCTCCACATCAACATCTTGGGGCCCGTGCCGTGTTCTGGGCGCTCAAGTCGTTCCTCCCGTCCCTCAAGGGCAAGGTCGTGAGGATCTTCACTGACAACACCACCACGATGTTCTAAATCCGGAAGCAGGGCGGCACCAGATCCCCAGCCCTATCCAAGGAGGCCCAGGATCTGTGGCACTGGGCTGTCACCCAGGGGATGTTTCTGGTTCCCTTCCATCTGGCAGGAATAAAAAACACCATCGCCGACTCACTCAGCAGGGAGCTGCGATCGTGCCACGAGTGGGAACTATGCTGGGATCAAGTGGATCGGCTCTTCCAACGATGGGGCAAACCCCAGATCGACCTGTTCGCAACGGCAACGAACTCCAAGTGCCAGAGGTTCGCCAGCAGGTTCCCCCAGCCGAGGAGCATGGGCGATGCTTTCTCGTTCCCCTGGGACGGCCTGTTCCTGTATGCTTTTCCTCCGTTGCCGCTGCTGCTTCGACTCATCATCCAGTTCAAGAGGTCCCACTGCAGGATGATCCTCGTCGCACCGGCGTAGCCAAGACGGATCTGGTTCCCGGACCTTCTGCACCTCTCAGCGTCCCCACCAGTCAAGCTGTCGACAGACGCAGATCTTCTCTCTAGAGAGGGAGGCGCCATTATTCATCACGACCCAGAGTTGCTGAACTTGCAGGCCTGGCTCCTGCAGCACTAGAGTTTGGAGGGTACGATATCCCGGCTGACTGCAGAGAGGTTCTTGCAAAGGCCAGGACGTCCTCAACTCTCAAGAGCTACGGACATAAGTGGAAGAGGTTCTCTGTCTGGTGCCGTGCACAGAAGATCAACCCTCTACAGATTACGGCACCTCAAGTGCTACCATACCTACTGTCGCTGGCCAAAGCTGGACTAGCTCACTCTTCCATCAAGATACATCTGGCAGCGATCTCCCAATACACCAGAACTGCAGGACGGCCGTCCTTGTGGTCTCATCGACTGGTGAAAGAATTTATGAAGGGACTGTTCCGATCGTTCCCGCTGGTGAAGGCTCCAGCCCCAGTGTGGGAGCTCAAAGTGGTGCTGACCAGGCTCATGGGGCCTCCATTCGAGCCTTTGCATTGGGCTCCGTTGAAGTTCCTGTCGTGGAAGACAGCGTTCCTTGTGGCCATCACCTCCGCACGACGCGTGGGAGAGATTCAGGCCCTATCCTGCAAGCCTCCATACTTGACTTTTCACGATACGAGGGTGGTGCTGAGGACGCACCCCTCTTTCATGCCCAAGGTGCCGTCAGACTTCCATCTTAACGAGCCCTTGGTGTTGCCGGATTTCTTTCTGTCGCCTTCATCGCAGGCCGAGAGGACTTTGCACTCGCTGGATGTAGCTAGAGCGCTTAAGTTCTACGTGGACCGAACAAAGAGTTTTCGGAACACATCACAGCTATTTGTGAACTTTGGACCTGTGAACCAAGGGAAGGCTCCCTCGAAGGCTTCCATTTCCAGATGGCTCTCCGGCTGCGCCATGCACTGTCATCGGTTGGCCAACTGACCTTTGCCCGGCCGTCCGAGAGCCCATTCGACCAGAGCGATCGCTGCTACTACGGCGTTCTTGTCTGGTGTGCCCCTGCTGGACATCTGCAGGGCTGCTACGTGGAAGTCGACGCACACCTTCACGAGATTCTACTGCATCAACCGGGATTCCAGGGAGGAGTCCAGAGTCGGCCAAGCAGTGCTGCGCAACCTGTCTGCCTGAAGGTGGGCCTGGTTAGGAGGTAAGTGTTGCTTAATGTTGAGTTTATGTAATGCTTAATGTTGAGCCTTTTGCCACCTCCCGTGGTTGTGCATGTGTGTACTGCTATGTATTCTTATGTTCATGAGCATGTGAATCCATGCCAGACCCCATGCTGGAGAAGGAACAAGTTTCTTACCTGTAACTGTTGTTCTCCAGCATGGGTCTGGCATGGATTCACATGCGAACCCTCTCGCCTACCCCTCTGCGGCTCTTCTCTTGGTCCTTCTGCCACTTTACGTGCTACCAAATATGAAGATGGCTGCCATAGGAGGGGCTTAGGTAGAGGGCAGTCATTGGCTGGGGGCAGTATGACCCAAAGACCAGTGATTGGTTATTAGTAGAAAGACAGTTCAGAAACGAAACTGAAACAGATTTTTACTTTACCGAGGATTCCCAGCCTGACGACGGGGAATATTCATGAGCATGTGAATCAATGCCAGACCCATACTGGAGAACAACAGGTACAGGTAAGTGACTTGTTCCTTACATCCTGAAGGCATGGCTTTACAGAGCCATCCAAGCTTGATGTGATACTGCTCGGCCCTCCCACCTGCAATGGACCACCTCCTTTGCAGGAGCTTTCCATTAGACATATCAGTGTAAAACCGCAGCTTTAGCATTCACATGACTGGCGTTCTGGTTCTCGGCAGCTGAACCTGCCTTCATGACTTAATGCGCAGCATAGAGGTGGGCATACCTGAACCTTGGATAATGTCTTACTTCATCCTTGCACGGCCTCATGGGTACTTGTGCGATTGCCAGCCAATTACTATTTGTTCTGCGCCACCTCCCTTAGCATGACTGCGGCTCCTATGTCAGTACTACAATGATGGCTGCCATCAGGCACCATCCAAAGCTCGTGTACGTTCACTGACCTAAAGTAAAATGCCATCAATTTCCACAACACCCTGAAAGTACTTTTGTTGAAGACTAAATGTAGCCCAGAAAAGAAGGGATATACTACCTGCTAATGTTCTTGAAAGAGTTGAAGGTTATCAGAAGGGCAGTTGTGTGTTTTTTATTTCATGTTCATGGTAGTCTGCAAATTAAAGAGTTGAACATGGTATTCCTGATTGACAGATTTCATAAAAGTTTCCCCCGCCCACTTCAACACCTGTTTTATTTTGACCACTTGTGGTGCTACCGGCATATAGCAGAAGACAGTTATTCGCTGAAATCTTTTGTTTTCCTTGGACAGATGACACAATGTGAACACGAACATAGATTAATGAGCATAACATCTCGGTGCATCCATCCATCTATCTTATGGGCAGTAGTTCCTGTAATATTATGAGGCAACTCACACTCTGCTTCTCTCAGAAGCTGAGTAAATTATCAAATCTTAAATTGTGTATTGTGGCGGGTCAGAAGAAGCATGCGGACGCTTTCAAGACATTTCCAACAATGGTTTATTAAATAATAAGAAGACCTATCCCTCCCTATAACCATGGGGTGTTCCCTACCTATATAATTAAGGTGCTCGTTAGTCGTCCCGAAATGTCCAAATCAAAAAAGTCCACTGTCCAAAAAACTAACCTTGTCTGACTTTACCAATATTCAAAACATACTAAGGCCAGGATAATGACTCCCTTCGCCTGGTAAAGCAGGGTTCTTCTTTGCTTTAGAGTTCTCTTAATATCTTATTTTCAAATCGTCTCTAGCCACCTTCTGTACCAGCGCTTACAATTCTTGGATAAGGTCTTTGATTCTTCCGTTATCTTGTGGGAAGATTTTCCTGGGGCTCTTTCGTGAAGTATGTTTGATCTTTACATCCACATAGTTTTGCCGTGTATGATCTTGTGTGATGTACTATCCTGGTTGGTGTCTTCCTTCTTGATAATTACTGCTTCCCCTTCCTGATATTAATTTGTCTTTGTTATTAGAATTACTTCCTTTGTCGTAACTGCATAGTATTCTTTCCCTAACTGGCTCCAACTGTAGCTTCTGGGAATTAAAGGTTTCTTTTTCACTTTCCTGGGATCTGTTAGTTGTGTTGGAGTGAACCCATTTTCTGGGCTTCTCCCTGGCCTTCTTTCTGCTGTCTGGGTTGTTTAAATTCCCAAGTGTTGTGTTTGTGTTCATCCCTTTCACTGTGATAAGTTTTCTTAATCTCGTGGCTCCTTTTTTTATCTCTTGATTGTGGGGATATTCTCCACTATTCCCTGGGTGGTTTTCTCTACTAATTAATATTCTTTCTCAAGTTTAAATATGGCGCTTGTTCTGATATTATTACAGTTCAGATTTATCAACTTTGGAGTTTGCGTTTCAACAATTTCACTGGAACACTTTTCTCCACACAGATCTCCTGTTATCTCTCTTGTCATGGGGGTGGGGGGAGGGAGTGGGTTTTAACATCTCTGGGGCCTACGCTGTCTCAGGACCTTCTTTCCTGCTTGGCTTCTCCTTCTCGTTTGTCTTCTCCATTGATGTCTCTTCACCAGTTTTTCGCTTACCTTTCTTGCT
The DNA here is from genome assembly GCF_040938575.1 of Ambystoma mexicanum. NCBI lineage: Eukaryota > Metazoa > Chordata > Amphibia > Caudata > Ambystomatidae > Ambystoma > Ambystoma mexicanum. The sequence continues at coordinate 823,378,058 of NC_090935.1, forward strand.
TTGGTCCAGTGTCCCTCCTGGCAACCGGAGCCATTGCAGATATCTCCACGGGTTTGGTGTCGGCATAGTTGGTTGGGCTCCTTTCCCTCCACAAACTACTTGTGGTCACGCCACCAACTGGTTTTGGGTTGACAGACTCTTGATTTCTCACCTATTCGGTACACCATCTTCCCAGTGTCTGTGCCTCTAATTCAGTCGTGAATTTTGTGGGCCTGTGGATTTTCTTGGCTACACCTCCCGCTTGCGTTAGGCTTCCCCTGCTTCTGTATGATTCTCTCTCCTCCTCCTTAAATGTCCTCATCACAGTGAAGTAGAGGTTTTTCCTTAGAGACAGCTTCTTTTCTTTGATAGTCATGGTGCAAGTTAATGTTTTCTTCAGTTCATTTTTGGTTTTTATCGCTGTTAAGCATTTCATGCAGTCCCTGTATGCCAACCCGGGAGAGGAGTTAGAGAGTTCCTTAGAGGGACGAGAGTCCCTGTCCCCCAAATGGTAGTCTCTCCCAGTGAGGTCCCACTTGCCCAGGCCCCTAGGGAATGTCTTGCAGGGTAAACTCTCCTCACCTCCCAAACCTCAAAGGGGGAGGCTCCCTCTTTGGGAGAAGGGAGAAATGCTCTCAGTTCATCACAGTATCAAGTGTTTGATTCCTCTGATATAGATTTTGTTAAGGAAAGGATGATTCAGAGGTTTGGATAGTTCATAGTTAGAAAGTAGGTCAGCAACAATCTACAGCAATGTGTCCATGGGCCTACATAAATAATTATTTTGTAATAAATAGCAACTGGTCATCAGAAATCTGCACATCGTGTGTCTTTTATATGGATTGGCCAAATTGAGGCAGCCCTTTTTCTAAGTCTCCTGCCCATTACCCACCCCTCTATGTCTAGGTATCTGGACCAGAGGACTTTACTTTCTACCCCTAATTACCTGATATATGTTAAAATGATCAGGCCTGATGTTGAAATGCATCATCTCGACATGGGGCACAAGACAAGGCTGCCCTTTATCACCTCCTCTTTGCCCTTGCAATCGAACCACTGGCATGCTATATCCGGGAATATCACACCCACCAAGGTATTAAGATCTATTCTCACATTTACATAGTATCTTTATATGCCGATATGTTGTTGTATATTAAACACCCCCCCTGGAAAACGTACAATACGATAGTGCAGTCTATCGGTCGGTTTGGCGATCTCCCAGGTTTGATGATAAATTGGTCAAAGTCAGAGGTGCTGATGCCTATGGTAAGACTGTGAGATGTAGGGACAGACAGTGGTGCCCGTGTGGGATGCGTTATCTGGGACTATACTTCACTACATCCCTGGCCGATTTATATAAGGAAAAATATTTGAAGACACTTCAGGGCCTGGAACATCGTGTGGCAGCATGGGTTCTCCTACCATTGTCACAGGCGGCCCGAATATCTATGGCTAAAATGGTGATCCTTCCGAAATTGTTATATATGTTTAATAATGCTCCAACGTGGCCCCTGTCTAGCTTCTGGTCCGTCTTAATAAACTGATGATTTGCCTTAAATGGGCCAGTAAACAGGCCAGAATATTATAGAACGTTCTGACCCTACCCTATGAAAAAGGTGGCCTCGAGTACCCAGGCCTATATTTCTCGGTTGGCATGACCTCTCAACAATTGCAGGTACACCACGTTGAAACGTCTCCCATGCGCTCGGCTGCGGCTCATGCTCAGGTGATTGATCTTGCCAACTATTGTCCGATTCCCCATCGTTTCGGCAGCCTTCTCTTTCCTTTAGTTCCTCCTCAGAATACTCAGGCTCGTACTGGTAGGGCTGTATTGTTGGCATTGTATGACAAAGATTTAACCAAAATGAAAGTAACAAGTGAAATAATTTCTGCTACTGTAAGTAACGGTTCGCAGGGGCTTCATACTAGTAAGATAGCTCAACCAAGCAGAAACGAGCGACGGGGGATCTAAACTAAATACAGTGAAACTGTTGACTAAGAAACTAGAGTGTTGCCTGATCAGAAAGGGTCTGTTTATACTTCTTGAGGAAAGCGGCATCCTGCCATTTCCATGTAGACACGTCATTAACTTGCAGACAGAGAAAGTTGAAACGAGACGTGCATTGGCATTGTGGAATGGGCCGAACGTGTCTAGTGATGTCAGCTTTAAGGATGGGTGTTTTGATTTATTGACGCCAGCGCACTTGAATTTAGGGCGATCGATCCACGGGGAAGATTAGCACAAGATGGCTGCGCTCAACATATGGTTTTCACATTTGTAAAAGTGAGGAAAACTAAGGTAAGATGCATGGGAACATTTTTTACGATCACTGTATGCTTATAATGACTTGCCCGAACAATCGGGACAATACACATTTTGAGCTCACTATTCCTTTAAACGTGATACCGGCACAACAATGGGAAATGTATGTCCTAGAGAAATTTAGGGCAACTCAAGAACTCGCAAAAATGGAAAAAGGAAGGTTGCATATGAACATTCCATATGATGACATTCTATTTTTAATTAAAAAAGGAAAAAGTTCTAGAGCTCCAGGCTCGGATGGAGTATGTAATCTTGTAATGTTAAAAAATCTGAAGAATTGGGCCAATATCATTAAACATATATTTGAGTAACAGAGACAGAACAAATAGCCAGATGTTGGACATTATCCTACCTAGTACCTATTCATAAGCAGTGTACAAGATATAATCCCAGTAACTATCGCCTCCTATCCCTACTAGATGGAACAGAAAAAATATTTGCGGGCTGAGTCCTTAGGGAAATAGAAAAGTTGATTCTCAAGGAGAACACATTAAGTTCCAACTTGGTTTTCAAAAGGGAGTTTCATGTTTATACAATATATGCATAGTACATTACTTAATACATCAGGCTACCCTAGAAGATGCACCTCCCCCCTACACATCCTATACATAGAGTTTGCTAGTGCCTTCAATACCATAAATAGACAAATTATGGGAAAAGTGGAAAACGATGAGTGCGTGCCCATCTGCTATATGCATGCCAACTACTACATCAGGGAACTAAGGTACAGGTGAGACTTGGTGGCTTTGGAGATATGACTGTCCCTATTGAAACAACAAGAGGAGTGAAACAGCGGTGCCCCTTGCTATCAATTTTGTTTAATCTGTTCATGGCGATGGTTGGTGGGGACACCTGTGCTCCTTAGATGGCAAGTGTAAGAATGACATATCTCGCCTATGCAGATGATCTCACTATTTTTGATACCACATATGTAGGCTTGAAAAAGAGTGCCAAAAAATGAAGTACGCTACAAGAAATGATTTACAGATAAATTTGGAACAAACAAAGATGATGAGTTTTGGACATACTAGGGTAATAAAAAAAGGTATGGCGGTTAACGAAGAATAGACGGAAAAGGTGGAAGCTTATAAATACCTGTTATGTGAAATAGGGGTGAAACGAAATTAGCAGAATATGTTGTCCCACCGATGCATCTAAGCAATAGCCTTAATGACTATGCTAAAAAAATGTGTACCAAATAACCTGGGATACAGTTCGATAGGTGTAGTAACACCATACCGCCAACAATTGGTGGCTGTGGTTGAATATGCTATGGAATGTATGTATTTGAACTTAGATAAGTGGGCAGATGGTCCAGAGGGATAAAGATGGCGTAGAATCCTGGGATTGTCCACTGCCACACCTAGACAAGCAATTTGCATTGAACTTGGATTAACATCATTGAGCACCCATATAAAAATGAAGAGGACTGATGTTTTTAAATATAATGCATGCAGATTCAGAGAACATCGTATTGTAAATAAAGAGAGAAATGTTAGATGGAGAATGTAAGAGCCTAACTGTATTCAAACTAAAGAACAAAGAATACTTCAGAGAGATAGCTTGCACTCCTCCATGGGCTGATGGCTTTGGGCATCAAGGGCATCCTTAAAAAAACGTTATATTGCCTGGGTTTGGACACAAAATCAGGATCATCATGTAGGTAAATTAAAATCCCTGCAAAACAACTGCAAATTGTATTTCAGATATATGTATCCTCAAAAATATATATACCAATTTCCGGAACCAAAATTATTCATGTTAATACGAATTAATAGATAACGGTATTGGCTAATACATGTGTTTGGCGAAAGATTGCCAAAGAAAAAAGAACATGTAGAATGTGTAAAAAAAAAACAAACGAAATTGAAACCATAAGGCATGTGCTAACTGGTTGTCAGGAGATGTAATATTTTAGATGGTATAAAGATTGGGCAGAAGGTTTTCATGAAATATCCAAAGACCTATTTTGGTTAAATGGAATGGGAGGACGTAGTTTAAGAAGGGCTATTGCTCTCATTCAGGTGTGGTATAGATTTGAGAAAGACATTTTAGGTAAGGATAAATAATGTATATTAAAATATCTTTTATTGCCTTAGTAAGAAAACTGAAAGTTTAAACTTAAAATACAAATGGGAAGAGTTGTAAATTGCCATTGTAAATTTTGTAAATTGCCATTGGTGCCATTTACGACACGTATTGGAATTTTGTATTATATGTATTTGTATACATTTGTGAAAAGTTCAATGAACTAAAACACACACAAAAAATATTGCAAATAAATGAGGCAAGACTATTTTTATACCACTTTTTGGACTTGTAAACAAAAGCTGCAACTGTCCAGCCATTATACTGTGGAGCGTGAATATTGAGAACTAAAGAAACCAGCCGTTCAGCAACATGTAATCCCTAGTCTTATCAACACACAGCCCTTTTTGATATTGAGTAAATTTAAATTTGACTGTGTGCTGATCACTAGGTCTAGATTTGATTTTCTGCACGTGAGATGGGGTGGCTCATCTAAAAAAATATTTTTAATTTAGCCTTGCTCCAGTGGAGGATTTAATCCACTTTGTATTTTTTGTCCTTGTTCTCATTCCTTCAGGAGTTGGACTTTACTACCAATTTTACAAAATCTAAGCTTTACCCAATGTCACAATGTGTTCTACTTGCTAAAAGCTGAAACCCCTGTGCTAAACTGGGCGCTCCTCTCTTTGACTTGCACTAAAACACAGGAGCACTTTACTTTCTGGTGTATAACAGCCACACGCTGTGTGGTATAGCCTCATATTTGTCTTTTGCCCTGTAGCTAATCTTTTTTTTACCATCGGTTTTATTTGTATTTATTTTCTGTAGCAGTTCCTTTTTAATCTTTATAAACGTGTAGTACTGTATTCTGTATGTGTGTATATTTTAAATAAACTGGTATGTTTTATGAACAGTGTTTTTGGCTAAAATAAATTTGACTTGCAAATTGAATCATTGGCATTTTGGATATATTAAAAAAAAAGCAACCTTTTTTAAAATTTGTTTTTTTAGGATTTCCATTGGACAAAGCTGTTGCATATGCTAAACTCAGGAATCCATTTGTGATCAATGACTTGAACTTGCAGTATCATATACAGGACAGGTAAGTTAATACATTACCCATCCTCATGTAATTGCTGCTCATATTTGTAAGCCAAATAATCCTGCATCCTTTCCCTTTTTGGCATACTATTGGAATGTCCGGCCCACAAGGATGAAACTGAAACCATTCTTACACAGCAGTACCCACATTTGTCATATGTAAATGTATGGATGTGCTGTGGCAGGTCGGATAAAGGAGCCGGACACTCGGAAAACATAGTTCTGATTCTTTTAATGTAAATTATAAGTAGATGGCCTAAATTTCCCTTTCATTGGAGAGAATGTCCTCCCAATCTAAAGGAACTAAAGGTGCTTGTCCGTTGTTAAGAAGTCAAAAAGAAAATGTCCTCTGTCCAAACTACCCTATCTGGCCCTGCCACTAACTTGAACAAACTTAATATAGACCAAGAGAATGATTTGTCTTCGCCTAGCCTCTCCTTCAGTTCATTCAATGTCTCTTGAATTAGGACACCTCTCATGGGATACGCCTCTGGGATCAATTCTTGTAGTTCCTCAAGAACACTTTTCTCTCTTGTACTTTCTGTGGCCCCCTTTTTAGAATGTCCTCCATGGTACTATTTCTTGATAGTCGGATTGTTACTTGTAGTTTCCTTCCAGGAATCCCCTTCAGGATACTTGAACAGGGTTTCCCTTCACTGTTTCTAAACTCTCATTATCATAAGTGTCTTATATCTATTATATAACAGCTTGTCTGGGTACAGCCCCTCTCTTGTAGGCTTTTCACTTCTTGGTTGACGTTGTTGCTTATTTGATAACTCGTCCTGGGTACTAGGCCGAGGTTCCAGCCTCTTACATTAACTTGTTATTTACCTCCAACTCCCATCACATTATTTTAGCCCTGCTTTCTCATTCTTGTGACTAGGGTGAGTTTTTGTTGATTGATAATGATATCCTGTAGGCCTCGTGCTTCTCCCGGTCCCCTAGGTACCTATCTCTTGCAATGGGCCGGTGGTTGGGCTCGGCTCTCACTCAGGGCGGTTTTCACTCTTTGGTTCTCAGCTTCACGTTCTTAGGTCGGCGTAGGACTCCTGGTTCATACTGGTTCTACTTGCTGATTGGAATGACCCACGCTTCTAGTACTGCCAGTATTGGCGTTGTTCCTGGGGTGACCTGGTCACCACTTCTAGCTTGAGGCCATGCCACCACTGGGCCGCTTGTTCCTCTCTCGGTCGACCCGAGACTCTTCTCGCATCTGAATACGCCTGTTCTCTGGCGTCTCTTACTCGTGTTCTTTCTCTCTCCCTCTCCCCGCTCCAGGTCATGGCTTCCGTGACTAGCTTGTACTCTGTCTCTAGCCAGCGCAATGTCGAGGGGCTTCTCCAGCACATCCGGCTCCTCACTTCTATTTCTCCTCGTCACAGTTAAATATGCATCTTATATTAAAGAAACACCTTCCTTTTCTTGTGCAACTGGGTTTAATCTTGTATTGTCTTCAGCCAAAGATAAGTATGTCACATTCTTCAGCTTACAGAAGCACAATCAGGGAAAGCTGGTTTGTTATTCGCAATTCAACCTGAAGTGTTAGTTAATACATGGTTTTTCACACACAAAAACACTTCACGTAAACCACTATTTCGTGTGGAAACTTTCTATTATTTTCATGCCATTTAATGTGTGGCCTCAATAACTTTTTCTTCAGGGATAGCCCTCACAGCATGTGCGGGCTTCTGTCCTTAGGTGTGGCGTGGTGGTATCTCCTGTCCACCTGATGGTGAGGGTTGTAGGGATCCTGTCCCTGGTACTGTGGTGTTTCGGCTGTTAACCATGTACTGATTGGTGATGGTTGTTGCAGGTCGGTGTCTCAGAACACTGGGGCCACATTTCTAAGAGGAACTATTTTCCATGGGTGACAGACCCATTATTCATCCCATTAAGCCATCAGGAGTTTGAGACAGGAACTAAAGTCAGTGTGGCAAGAGAAAGCACTTACCCATTTATGATATGTAAAGCAAGGATACTTCGAAAAAGGGGATAAAGCCCATACACTTTTGGTGGCTAGACTCTGCGAGCAGATAGAGCGGTCCCCAAGGTGCTTTCCCCCTCGGGAGCCATGGTGATAGACCCCTCGGCCATTACCGCCTGCTTTGCAGAGTACTATCAGCGGCTATATACTTCTGAGACTGTGCCCGAGCAGGATGACGCTGTGGCCCCCCTGCTCAGCGTTCGGTTTCCACCGTTCCCAGATGCAGACCGGGAAAGGCTGAATGCACCTATCACGGCGCAGGAGGTGGACGGGGCTATCTCACACTTGAAGGCGGGATCGGCACCCGGGGCCGACGGATTCACCCCAGGATTTCTCAAGAGAATGAAGGGTGCGCTTTCCCCATTTCTTGCCCGTCTATATAGTAACATCATGGCCCTGGGGGTGGCACCGGCCTCCTTCACGGAAGCCAGAATAATTGTGATCCACAAAGAAGGCAGGGACAAGCGGCTCTGCAAGTAGTATAGGCCGATTTCCCTGCTCAACTTAGATGTTGAGGTTTATGCCAGCATTCTAGCAAGTAGGCTTAACCTAGTGCTCCCTCTGCTCATCCATAGCGACCAGGTGGGGTATGTCAGGTGGAAACAGGGGGCGGACAACATTCGGAAGACGATGGACTTGATGGCATCCTCGGGCCAACCCCACATTGATTTCGGTCGATGCCGAAAAGGCATTTGACCGTGTTGAATGGCAGTGCATGGAGAGGGTGTTGCAGCAGGTGGGCCTGGGCGCAGACTGGGTTAGGGGTGCACTGGCCCTTTATAGGGAAACTCGAACCAGGGTTGTAGTTAACAGGGTGGGGTTGTCCCAGTTTGCTCTGAGCCGTGGCACCCGGCAGGGTTGCCCCCTCTCACCTTTGGTCTTTATTTTAACGATGGAGCCGTTGGCCCAAAGCATACGGAATGACTGCAGAATAAAAGGGCTCATTCGAGGTTCAAAAGAATATAAAAATTGGCGCTATTTGCAGATGATGTCTTGGCATATGTTACGTACCCTGATGAGTCCGTTCCGGCTTTGTTAGAACGAATTGAGCTACATGGTGTCCGGTCCGGGTTCCGCATTAACCGAGACAAAACCGTGGCCCTCCCTCTGGCGGAGTTCTCCAGTGGATCGGATGGAGCCCCGGCACAGTGGGGCCTCAAAACAGCTCAAAGCAGTATCCGCTACTTGGGGGTCACGAATATCAAACGGCTGGACGACTTGTATAGGGCTAGGCGGACCTAGGGCAGTGGGGTAAACTTTTGTTGTGTGCTGGGAGGTTCACCTCCATTAAAATGAATGTGCTTCCGCGCCTCCTGTTTTTATTTCAGTCGCTCCCTGTATTGCTCCCTGACTCTTTCCTAGCGACAGTCAAAAGTGCACTCCTGGCCTTCCTATGGAACAGGAAACGACCCCGAATTGCTTATAGTATGCTCATTCTCTGATAGAGTCGGGAGGCCTCGCCTACCCTGACTTGGCGGAATGTTATAGGGCAGCCCAGCTTCGGGTCTTAGTTGACCATATCAGGGAAACCGTGTGCAAGCAATGGGTGCGCCTTGAAAATGTTCGCTCCTGTCTCTCTGAGCGAGTGGTTGTGGGTCCCATATCAGTCCATGCCGCGCAGGATTCGTGAACACCCTGTCCTGAAGGTCATGTGGGCAATTTGGAGAGCTGAGAACCCAGGTATGATCGGGGTTACTACCTGGCCCTCACCGCTTAGCTGCATTTAGGCCCCCCGATTGGAGATGCAATAATCGACCCTATCCGCTTTCAGCCACAATACGAACAGGGTTTGGTTAGGGTGGGTCAAATGTGGAGGGAAGGGGTTTTCATGTCTAAGACTGATCTGGAGGAGGCCCTGCAGGGGCTGGCTATTGGCCCCCCTCCCATATCTACAGCTTAAGGGTGTTCTTACAGACAAGAAATGGAAGGGCAAATTGCAACACTGGCTCACGGAGTTTGAAGTAGTCCTGGACACCCATAGTGGCACTAAGGGTCTGATCACTAAGGTGTATAGGGCTCTCCTGGGGAGGGGACACTTACCACCGCCCAGATGTAAGGCGAAGTGGGAGGCAGAGTTGGGATGGGTTGAGAATCAAGAGGGTTGGGAAACCATACATAGGGCGACATGGAAGTCTTCCATAGCCATGCAATATAAGGTGCACAATTGCAGACTCCTCATGTAGTGGCACCTCACACCCTAGCGTCTGGCGAAGATGTTTCCCAATGCCTCCCCTTACTGTTGGAAGGGGGCTGTTCTCAGATTGCCACATACTGGCACCAGTGGTGGAGCTGCCCCTGCATGCAAACGTTCTGAAAAGAAGTCCTGGGGTGGATTCGACTGATAGAAGGTATACACAGGCCTCTCTCCCCTATTTTAGTGTTGTTTGGGGTGGAGCATATTGATGGCCACTATAGGGTCCGCCCTCACATGGCAAGGAACCTGCTTCTGGCCGCAAGGGTGTGTCTCACTATTAAATGGAAGGCTAGCCCTCCCCCCCCCCCCCCACTCAATCTGACTGGCTAGGTAAGGCCAAAGAAATGTATGACATGGAGAGCCTAACTGCGTTGGTCATGGAATCCCACTCACACCTAGATATGGAGTGGCTGCCCTTTTTGGAGTTCTTGGGGAACGTCCAGCAGATTAGGGGGGTGCTTGGTACGCCATGATGTTAGTGGTCAGGCTCTTTGGTGATGCTACAAGTGTTGCAAGGCAGCTTGGATTGCTTCTACGATAGCCTGTGACTCCAGATCTTGGGGTGGGAGGGAGGGGGACCCAGCTAGGACTCTTTTACTCTGTTGCCTGTTCTTCTTTTCTTTCTTCTGTCTTAGACTGTTCTCTTGGGTTTGGGGGGGGGTTAATCTCGAGGATGCTGTTTGATGATTCTGATTGCATTGTTGTTCTAAAAGTGTGTGTTATATGTTAAAGAGAGTCTGTCCCGATTTCAATATAAACATTTCAAATTACGCTGGTGGGGGGAGGGGTTAGGGGGAGGGGGGTGAAGGGGCTGTTAGATGAAAACACTCGAAGGCAAAGAGACTTGCAGAGTTTAGAAAGGTTTGAAAATGAGAGTAGTTCTGAACATTAGTACTGTTTGGTTGTTCCTGGATGCCTTTGATCCAAAAATAAAGTTGTTAAAAAAAAAAATGTCAAAACCTGGTGACCGCCTGGAACAAGTGGAGTGGAAAATCACTACGCTGGAGAACAGAGCCGAAGACAGTGAGGGAAGGTCCCGCCGTAACAACCTTTGCATACTCCCCTCTCCCCCCTCCCAAAAGAGGAGGGACCCTCCATGGAACTCTTCCTGGAAGACTGGCAAACAGACCTGATGGCTCCCAAGAAACTCTACAAATTTTTCTTAATAGAAAGAGCGCACAGGGTTCCGACGGGCAGACCAGTCCCTGCACCCCCCCCCCGCGAACAGTGATCGCAAGACTAATGAACTATAGAGATCGGGACACACTACTACATATGACAAGGGCGACTGGCCCGATCACTTATAACGGCAACCGGATTGGATTCTTCCCCGACTACACGAGGGAGGTCCAGAAGTCGCAGCAATCCTAAGACTCTATTAAAAAGAAACTGACGTCACTGGGCATCAAATACGCACTTTTCTTCCCGGCAACCTTCAAATTGTACCACAACAGCATGGTTCATGTGTTTTATAACCCCCGAGAAGCCTGGGAGTGGTTGGAAACACAGGGCCTCCCTACCCCACGCCCTGACAGACCGAGTGGAAGCACACCTCGCAAAGACGAAGGAGGCGATGACCAACCCCCTGGGCAAACCACCCCAGCATGCGGGGAGGCAGGGAAAGCCAGACCTTCGGTCAAAATGGGACCCACTTCAAATCGGGTGGAACACTGAGAGACCCATAAAAGAAGCAGGAAGGGACCTCCAAATTTGGCAGCCCCGGATGGGATGTTGAGAAAGAGAACAACCCCCACCCCCCCAGGGGTTCTTTCATTTACATTCTGTGGTCATTCCAAGCCACACGAGTTGGGGTAGGCGGTCCTCCTGACCCCTTCCCGCCCCCCTCTGAGTTGGGTTTTTCCCTTTGATAGTTTGAATGGTTAGGGGAACAGGTGCTTCTAGTTGGGGGGAAGTGCAGGGTGGGGGGAGTTTGGGGGTTTCAGGGGTTGAGGGGAACGGCCTAACGACAAAAGTAACAGTAACAAAGGTCAGTGAAATAAAAACAGCTTATGGTTCACAGTTTGGGGCTCTAGGGTTTGCATATGTAGTACACAAAACCGATCACACTGAGAGAAACAGGCGGGCACCGGGGTACCTCATGGCGGGGGACGCGATGGGGATTCAGGAGTTACAACACATCCTCCCGAACAACCCCAAAATAGGAGACACGCGGACATAGCACAGCAGAAACAAACATCGCTGCTAACCTGGAATGTGAACGGCTTGGGGTCAGGTATAAAGCGAGAACTGGTACTCCAATACCTCAACTGCCACTCCCCAGACATCGCATTCATAACAGAAACCAACCTGATAGGTAACAACAGTGGGCTATTCAGGAAATCTAACTACCCGCACACATATCTTGCTGGGATTTCCAGAGGTTCCAGGGGAGTCATGATCCTTTTACATAAAATAATTCCATTCAAGACAAGAAAGGTGAAAGCGGACCCTCGGGACAGGTTCGTGATGGTACTTTGGGAACTGCGGGAAGAGACCGGGGGCCTCATAGCGGTGTATGCACCTCCCACACTGACAAAGCCATAATGCTGGAAGAACAAGCAGATTCGTGGGCAATAGGGGGGGACTTTAATGAAGTCATGGAGAAAGCTCGGGACATAACACACGTGGGCAATAGGGCGGTGGATACCCCGACCAAGCAATGGGGCTATCCGACACATGGAGGGCAACCCACCCATCGGACAGGGGTTACTCGTTGTACTCCAATGCACATCGGTCCCTATCCAGACTCGATTACATGTTCACTCCGAAGAGCATGGCCCACCGACTATCATCCATAGAATTCCTGGCAAGAGGGATTTCCGACCACTCCCCCCTGCAGGTTAAATTCAAGGGTTTAGTACACAGACGCCCACTTGGCGTCTGAACGCCTATTATCTGGGGATACCCGAAATACTGGAAGGGCTCTCGAATAAGATTCAGAATACTTTGACCTAAATGAAGAAGCAGTGGACTGCCCAATAATAAGGTGGGAAGCATATAAGACAGTTATAAGTGGGGAAGCAATATCCTTGGTGGCTGCTCACCACAAACGGCACAACGAGGCAATCACCGAAGCAGAGGCCCAGGGACCAGGCGGGAGGAGCAACTGCTCGAGGAGGGGACCCATGATGCACATGACGCCTTAGTGACAGCCCAAGAAATCTTGAAAGACAGGGCCCTAGATAATGCCCGAACTGCCCAGTGGCAGATCTGTAGTCAGATATAAGAGCGGGGGACAAAGCAACCAAGACACAGGCCTGCTAGAGTGAAGGAAGCAGAGTAAATGGCAAGTACGGGCCATCCAAACCCCGAATGGGGAAATGTTAATGGGCGATTCTGAGATCGCGGAGGCCTTTGCAAAATACTACAGAGAATTATACTCCCCACCAGTACAAGAACCCCTAACATACACCTCATACTTCTTAGACTTGATCACTATCCCCCACTTCAGAGAACCACAGTCGGAACAGCTAGACGCAGTCATCACTAAAGATGAGGTAAGGGAAGCCCTCTCACAATTACAGACAGGGAATACCCCTGGCCCCAACGGATTCCCGTTAGAATTGTGGAAAAGACTGAGCGGAAGGACAACAAAGCACATGAACAGCATGTTCCTCCACAGCAGGGAACAGGGCAACCTCCCCTCCAGACCTCTGGAAAACGACCATAGTGGTGATCCCCAAAGCAGGGAAACTCCCGGAGCACTGTACCTCGTACAGGCCCATTTCCTTAATAAATTAAGAGGCAAAAATACTAGCTAGAGTCCTGGCAAATAAACTGTTTGGGGTGATCGGATCTCTAATTCACCCAGATCTGTGCGGATTTATGCCAGGCAAGTCCACATGAATGAACCTCCGTAGAGTATAGATCGCCATAAATCGGGCAGACGAAATCCCATCTCGGTTGGCCCTCCTTGCGGTTGACTTTGACTTTGAAAAGGCCTTTGATTCAGTAGGGTGGGACACCTGTGGGCCATAATGGAGCGCATGGGCTTCGGGCAACATTTCATGTCATTGGTCAAGCTTCTCTACACCCTCCCCGAGGCATCTGTAAGAATCAACGGGAAGACATCCAGAACATTTCCGCTGCGTAGGGGCAGCAGGCAGGGCTGCCCCTTCTCGCCCCTACTATTTCCCCTGGCCATTGAACCTCTTGCGATCCGGCTACAAACAGACACACAATGGGCAGGATTTGCCTGGCCAAGGGGAGGGGAGGAACGCGTCTATCTGTACGCGGATGATCTCCTGTTATATCTGAGTAATCCCAAAACCTCCTGCCTGATCATGACCAGAACCCTGGAGGAATACCAACACTTCGGGGGACTCCGGGTTAACACACACAAAACAATTTACTTTCCGGTGCAAGGGGGGATGAAGCAATCCCAGAACCCTGCCCATACTCTGTTTCGGTACTGGGCTTCACCTACCTGGGTATATGGATTAGCATGACACAGGAAGACTTCCTCAAACTGAACCTGCGCCCGATAATGCAAAGATTTGAGAACGTCACCCACTGGCACTCCCTCCCACTTTCACTACTCGGGAGGGCGGCACTGTTTAAGATGCTGGCGCTCCTGAGATTCCTGTACGTCCTCCAAAACGCCCCACTCCATCCCGGCCACAACATTTGCAGACATCGACAGGCCCCTTCCGTACATTACTCTTGGGAGGGAATCAGCCGCGCATTGCATAAATAACGCTTCACCGCTCGGTGTGGGAGGGGGGCATCAGACTGCCCAACATCCGTACATACTATTGGGCTGCACAGGGAGGAGTGGCAAATGAGGTGGCTACATGGGGACCCAATGCTCCCACATACCCGGGTCGAAACTAGGGACACCGACTCCCCTTCCCCCTCTGCACATACTATATGATGAAAAAAAGAACCTAAGCGATACACCAAGCGGGTCCCTTCACATCCATCGAGTCTGGAAGGAAATACACAGGTACATCGGCGGGGAAGGCAGACCAACCTTGATTAAACCCCTCTGGCGCAATAGACACCTCCCCGAAATCCAAAAAATGGGCCACTTTGAATCCTGGGAGAGAAAAGGAATATCCACACTGGCAGACATCGTTCATGAGGGGCAATTGATAGAATTCGAAACTCTGCAAATGAAACATGGGTTGTTACCCATGGACCGCTTTAGATACCTCCAACTCACACACGCCATCAACACCCAATTCCTGAATCTTGCCGACATACCCACCTGCTCTCCCCTCGAGAAAAAAAAAAAATGTACTCCCACACCGTATTCCTCTCAAGGTAACCTCCACCCTTTACCAGGCAATTAACTCATTTGGTTCGGGGGACCTCTCCAACCTCAAGGCTAAATGGGAACAAGACCTGGGGACACTGGAGGCAGAGGAATGGGTGGAGGCTCTGATGTCTATAAGGGAAATAGGCATTGACGCTAAACTCAGGCTGCTACAGCTGCGAATTCTACACAGGTCCTACTACTCCAGAATGCAAATAGCCAGCTGTGGGGGAAGAGGCCTATACAGAATGTCGCCGATGCAAAAGGGCGGAGGGCACCTTCTACCACATGCTCTGGGAATGTGGGGCGCTGCAGGAGTTTTGGACAGCATGCTTACTACACCTCTCTAGAATACTGGGCACCACAATCCCGAAGGACCCCAAACTTATCCTGTGGGGAATCGGTGGCAAAACCAACCTCAACAAACACAAAAGGACATTTCTGGGGGTGGCATTTGGAGCGGGTAAGAGACTAACGGCAGCCACCTGGGGCTCGGGAGATAAGATAAACATAGATCCATGGTCCAATGAAATGGACAGATGCGCCTCCCTAGAAAGACAGATTTATAACGCAAGGGGGTCCCCCCAAAAGTTCCAGAAAATATGGGGGAAGTGGGAAGAATAAAAACATTGAAACCAGGAACAAGGGAGAGCCTAAGTACCCAGTGCGCCCACCCAGTGGGTGGTGCAAATCCTCTTTCCCCGCAGTGTCACACACCGCCAAATGCTATGTTATGTCTTGCTAATTACTGCGTCCTTGAAGACAGGACTCCTAATGTCATTGTGTACTCATGTTGTAGTTTGTCCTTTGTTTAACAAAATCTAATAAAAAGAATTTGAAAAAAACAAAAGATCATCACACCCCTCTTTTGCATTTTCATGTGAGATGCCTGACCTGGTTCCCACATTCGCACCATCCATACCCTATCCCGAAGTTGGTCGGTTCCCTGCATCATTTTGTCTACTTGGGATTTCACTTCCCCCCAGAACTGCTGGAGGTTTGGGCAGCTCCACCAGATATGCCTCCAGTCCCCCTTCGTGGGGCATCCTCGCCTGCATGTGTCAAAGGTGGACGGGTACATTGCGTTGAGTCTCTCTGGGGTGTAGTGATATTGTAGTATTAACTTTCTGCCACATCTCTCTCACCTGTATCGAGCCTGTTAGTTTGGGAATTATGCTCCATACGTGTTCCCATTGTTTCCCCGTGATGGGTTCGCCCAATGTTCTTTCCCAGCATTTCATATAGTGCCATCGTATTTCTTCCCCTTGGTCGTTCAGGAATTTGTAGAGATTAGAGACTATCTTTTTAGAACCTGTGTCTGTTGTCATGTAGGTCTCGAACGGTGTTAGCCGTCTTGTGGCTGCTTCATTAATGGGGGTGGGGAGGTAATCCAGTGCTTTAGTTAAATATATTTAACTTCCTCTCTGGCTGTTATCCTGAGTGTCTGCTTGCATTCTTGGTATGACATAGTTTGACCCCTGTACATTGTCTCTTATCTTGCAGCATGCTGCCTGCACCCAGTTTGGGCTTGTGTTTCCACATGAAGGTACTCACTAATTTATTCAGTGACCTGAAGAACGATCTCTGAATCTTTACTGGCAGTGTTTGGAAATAGTAAAGTAGCTTCGATTAAACTGACATTTTTATAACGGTTAGTCTCCCCCAAAATGAGACGCTGATGGGATTTCCACTTTGCTAGGTCTGATTTTAGGTTTGCCAGGAGTTTCGGATAGTTGGCATTATACATCCGTCCAATTGAGGACGTTAGTTTGATCCCTAGGTATGTGAACCCTTCTGCGGCGTTGTTCAATCGTGTAGCTACGGCCAGCCTGTTTACTATCGCAGGGTGAAGGCACACACCCAACAAAGCATGTAATATCCGAGACCAAATAATGGACACACCCCTCAAGGGAATGAGACCAGGAGATGAATTGAGAGTAAAATAAATTTATATAAGATCAATTGCATGCAAAGAAATCTGCTGCCCGAGAGCGCTCTGCCAACAGATACACGGGCAGCACATTAAAAAGGCACCAAGTGTCATGAATGACATCAAGTATAGGTAACAAACTAACAAAATTGATTGGCTAGGTACGTATACTAATCCCAGCTCCATATGTGATGCCTTGGTTCCATTGGTTGCCGTCTCTTCGTCAGTCAGAGTGCATGTGGTCAGCTGGGCTCATCGCCACAGTGAAGGTCAGGGCAGAGAGGCGCTACAATGCAGTCTATCTAAGCTAAACAACAGAAACTGATTGCATAAAACAAATGGCAAACATAAAAGTCATTGCATGAATGGGGGTGCTTTCAGAAACCACTGACAGATATATTGGCGTTCCAACCCCTGTTCTCAGGGGTTCGTAAAACATGGTACCCCAGACCCAGGTGTCTTCCCCCGTGGGTTTTGATCTACCTGATGCCTCATGACACAGATGGACATGTGTTAGTTTTGGGGAGGATATATTGGTGCATAGGATTAAGGCTATGGTGGGTGTCCTGGAATAGTCACTGCGAGGGGCCAGATGCATGTTTATATCAGAGAGTAGAGGGGCAAGGGACCTGTGCACCATGGCCTGACGGGGTGGGGGTCTAGGGAGCATGGGCAGGTTTATGCGAAAATGGCCACCTCTCCCCCAACAGAGGTCTTCGATTAAGTTTCATACTTCTGATTTTTGTTTGTTTATTTTTAAGCCGGAGATGGAGCCAAATTGGTCTAGTTCATTTATTAGCACCGGCAGTGAGTGTTCTGGGGTCGTCAGTGCTATCAGCATATCGTCCGCAAAGGCCATAGTTTTATGCTCGTCCCCCCCATCACTATCCCCTTCACCTGTTGGGTTTCTCGAATCCGAATCTGTAGCGGCTCCAAGAATATGGCGTATAGTAAGGGTGAAAGTGGACATCCATGTTTGGTGCCTCTACTCAAGGGTACCTCTTTCGACAGGGTTCCATTCAGGGCTATCCAGAACTAAGGTGAGTTGTAATTGGCCTTGATCATTGCAGATAATTATCCCCAAATCCCATGCATTCCATGGTGGAAGAGTTGTGTCCACTCCACCCTGTGAAAAGCTTTCTCTGCGTCTTGGGACACGAGGATGGCTTGGGTGTGGGTTTGTTCTGCTTTCTTGATTAGGTGGCTCACCCTGCGAGTGTTGTCTGTGGTTTGTCTCGTGGGCATGAAACCCGATTGGTCCGGGCCTATGAGTGTCGGGAGCAGTCATGTGGTATGACACCGGGAGTGATGGGTCCTTTCTCTGTTTGGGTAAAACCACCAGTTTAGCTTTGTTCATTGAGCTGGTTATGTTCCCTTTTATCTTGAAGCTGTTGAACAGGTTGGTTAGTTTTGGGGCTAGCACAGCTTGGTATTTCTTCTAGAAAATATTTGGGTATCGGTCTGGGCCCGGTGCTCTGTTTCTAGGGATTTTTTTGATTGCACTGAGGACTTCCTCAACCTGTATGTCCCTGTCTAATATCATCTTGTCGCCGTTAGAGATCTGGGCGAGAATGAGGTTCTCTAAGTATTCCTTCTGGCTATCTTCCCTTGGTTCATCTGATTTGTATAGGGTCTGGTAATAGTTCCTTAGTATTTTCCCCATCTCCTCGTTGGATGTCTTTATTTGGCCATATTTGTCTTTTAATTTCAGTATCACTGTCTTCAGCCCCTTTTCACATAGCTGTCTTGCCAGTAGTTTGTCAGCCTTATTGGTGCTGATGTAGTATTTGTTTTAGTCGTAGGTGCGATATTTCTGCTTTTTTGCTTTGTATCATTCCCAGTTGGCCTTGTATGAGTTTCAGGGCTAGCTTCACTTTCATACTGGGGTTGTTTGTTACCTAATTTTGTAGTCCTTTTAGTTACCCCTCTAGTTCATCCTCCCATCTGTTTCGATGTTTGTCTTTGTGCTTTTATGGCTATTAGGTCGCCCCATAATACCGCTTTGAAAGAGTCCCAAACAATGTCCTGTGGGGTTACACCTGTGTCATTATTGGAAAAGTAATGTTCGATCTTGTCGTTTATTGTTTCCACTACAAGGCTGTCTTTTAGTATGTATGTTGGGAATTTCCATGTCCAGATCCCTCCCCGCGAAGTGTGAATGTTAAATGTTGCTGTTATCGGGGCGTAATCTGAAAGGGCGATTAGTTCTAATTCAATATTGCCCACCTTTCCCACTAAGTCAGTGGTTGCCCAGATGTAGTCTATTCTTGACTGGCAGTTGTGAACATGTGAAAAGTGGGTTACGCCCTGCGTTTCCCCTCTTGTGGCGCGCCATAAGTCATGGAGTGCTAATGTTTTGAATGTCTTTTTCAGGACTTTTGAGGGGGAATTTGTCCCCGATTGTGACTTTGAGCTTATATCTAGTCTGGGGTCCCACGCTAGGTTTAGGTCTACCCTAGTATAATTTCCCCTGTGGCGAATCGCTCAAAGGTCGCCAGTGCCCCTTTTATAAAGTTGAGTTGCCGCATGTCGGGGGCATAAATCGAGGCTAGTGTCGGGTGCTTTCCTCCTATCTCAACGTTGAGGGAGAGATAGCGCCCCTCCTTGTCTGATAGGGAGTTCCCGACGCGTGCGTTTAGCCTGTTTGTAGGGCGATTAGGACTCCCGCTCTCTTTTCCACTGCATTCGCTTGGTATACTTGTGATGCCCCTCTGATTTTAACTTGGCTCCTGTCTGCTTTCTTAATGTGTTTCTAGATACATCAGGATGTCAACTTTCATTCTCCAGGCCTGCTGTTCCAATGTTTTCCTCTTAATCGGAGTGTTCATCTCCCAGACATTATATGTTAAGATTTTCACCGATTTTGTGTTCCCGCTAGCCATATCCCAAAAGTCTAGTTCTTGTAGCCCTGAGACCCCACCACCAGCTCCTTCTCCCCTTATCCCCTCCCGCCCTCCATATCCCCGTCCCCTTTTTCCACACCCAATACCCCCTGTACTCTCCCCTCCCCTCCCCTCCCTTACCCCCTGAGGAGGGGCCAGGTTCCTAGGAGCGCACAGACTAATTGTCCCTCGCGCCTGGCCCCCAAACAACCTCAGATTTAACTTGTGGGGGATCCTAAACCCCACGTGGGATTCCAAAATCGTCCTTGGTCGTCCTCTGGGCCCCAGAGTGTATGAATCCGGGTGAGTCCCACCACATTGTCTTGGTGTGGCTACCTCTGTATTCTTACTTGTGTGGTCTTAGGACTTGAGTGCCCTTCATTTTCGCCTTCCTCCTCGACTCCTTTTAACCACTGTCTTCCTGCCCTCCAGGATTCCTCGGCCTTCTGTTCACCCCCATGCTTGTTCTTGGTCGTCATCGTCTTCCTGGTGTATGTGCAGGATTTGTTCCCCTTCCTCGCATGTTGTGATCCTGTGTAGCCGCCCCTCCCATGTAAAAAGGAGCACGAACGGGAACGTCCATTTGTATCTTACTTGGTTGGTCGTTAAGTGCTGGACAGTTGGACCCATTCTTCTTCTCTTCTTGAGCATGGATTGTGCAAGGTCCTGGTATAGTTGTACTTCTTGCCTGTTCACTCTCAGTGGTCCCGTTGTTCTCTCCTTTCGCAGGATTTGCTCTTTTTGGGCGTTCAATGTTACTGCAGCAAGCATGTCCCTTAGCGTGACCGTAGTTCGGCTGATCTTATTGGGCCTAAGCGGTGCAGTCGGTTGACCTGGGCTGGGGTTTCCGAGTCCCCTGCCAGTAACTCAGAGAATAGTTGGAGGACTGTCTTGGCTGGGTGTTTGTCATCCACCGATTCCGGTAGGTTTTTAATTCTAATATTGGATCTCCTTAATCTGTTTTCGAAATCCTCACATTGGAGTTCCAGGTTGCTGGATAGGCGAGATCGATGTTCTAGTGCCTCGTCCAAATTGTAGGTGTCGTCCTCTATATGTTGCACTACTTTTTCCAATGTGTCGGTTCTTTCCTCAAGGTTCGTAGTGTCTATCTTTACCTCCTGTAAAAGATTGTTTCATGTCCTCTTCAACATTTAGAATTGTTCCTGGAAGGAGAGTAGAAATTGGCTCTGGAATTCTTCTAAGCAATTTTGCATGTCCTCTTTAGTCATTGTATTCTTCCCCCATTGCCTGCCACTCCTGGGCGGGAGGGTCTCGACTGGTCTCCCCCCGTCTCGTTGCCGCTGTGTCGTACGTGCTACACAGCAGCTTTAGGTTTTTAGATTGTTTCCTTGGGGGGATAGTTGTGCTGGGGTTGTGCTTTTCAGTCTGGATTTGGAAATAAATGCTGATTTTGTGATGTTGCTTTTGTCTCGCTTCCTGTGGTACTCCCTGGGTTATGGTTTATATTGGTTTGTGCTAGATCTTTGGGTGGGCCCCTCTGCACGTCTCAGATATTTGTGCTGGTGCTGTAGGGTTGTCTGGCGTCTTCCCCTTCCCTTCGGCCGTTCCGCTATATGGTGGGGGTGGTTCTCTCGCACCTTTATCCTCTCTGTCCACTGGTGGTCTGGTATGGCGTTGCTTCCTTCACTTTTCCTATTCTCTGTTGCCACTTGGGGCTCCCCAATATTCTTGGGTCCCCCTTAGGGGGTTTGCTGTTTATTGCTTAGTGTGCTAAGGAGGGGAGCCTCAGTGACCCTGCAAAAGATAGGGTTTTTTGCTGTGTCGCAGGTCTCCCGTGCAGGCCTTTTTTGTTTCTTGCCCTCTCAGCTTGTGCTGCTCTTGCTGTTTCTCAATGACTTGTTTTTACTTGTGCACAGCGGTATGGTCTGAACGCTTCTCATGTGGCGCTTTATGCCTCTGGGGGTGTCCCTCCCGTCGGGTCCCTGCCGGTACTCACTTTGCTGCCGCGTCGCATCCGTGGGGGCCCCCTGCCGGATGTTGACTGGGGCTCGCTGCCACTGCTGTTTCCTTCCCTCACGGGTCTAGCTCCGGGTGGGTGTACCTTGCACTCTGGGCTGTTGGGCAAGTGGTCCTTTCTCACTGGCGGGACTCAGCTTGGCGGCGGGCATTGTCTGCTGCTCACTGGTGCACTGAGTACTCTGTTTCTGCTTTGCGGATGACTCCGCTCTCCTGTGGCTCTATATTTGCTTGTCCTTCTTGCCCTTCGGTTTCTTTCACTAGTGAACGCTGAGTACGGCGCCCACTGACTGAGTCATCTCCACCGATGGCGTGCTTCCTCACTTGCCTCTTGCGTCCCCGGGGAGGGGTTTGGGCCGAGACATTGTACGGCGCTCTCTGACTGGGCTCTTCTTTGCCAAAGGTGTATTATCCTTCCCTGCCTTTGCGTCTCCGGGGGGTTTGGGGTGAGGGCGGCTTGGGCCGGCACCTATTATCCCTCTTGCAGCGTCTTTGCTGTCTGCAGCCTTCGCTATCTTAGGCCCGCCTGGGAGGCTACTACCGTTGCAGAGCCGTGTTGCTGTCTGGATCTGCTTGTAATCCTCACTGCGTTGGATATGTCCTGAGGGGTCTCCCATGCTTGGCAGGGTCCACACCTTGTTTCATTTGATGCTCCGTGGGGGTGAGGATCACCGTCGGAGTCGCTTATTTGTATGTCTTGTTCGCACGGCGTGGCAGGGAGAGACACCTACACACGTCCTCCTCTGCCGGCCGCCATCTTGGAAATCGGGTGGATGAATTTGAAAGAATTATGAGTGCTTTCAAGCCAGGTAATCTGCTCTCTTTACACGTGGCAATTGAGAACACACAGCTAGAATTATTAACGATAATCCATAATAACCAATAATATGAAAGCTATCAAGTGGTCTTCTGCCATGCATTCTGAATTATATGATAAGGGAACTAGGAGTGAGAAGAAAGGAATTTTACAATATTTAGGTGGAAATATCAGTAACCCAAAACATGTGAAGGCTTTTGAAGATGTCATGTTTCTATTTGGGAGTATATTATTGAAAGATGTTGTATACATTTATAAAAGCAAAATGATGGCTACATCAACAATTCAGAGCAATGAAGATATATCTCTTTGATATACGATCAAGCAAAGACCTCGGAATTATGTGAATATTGCTAATGCAAGATTTGCTTATAAGACAGCATTAAATGATGGGACGCTTTTCAAAAAGGCCCTTCTGTGGGACAGCTTTAAAGACTGAGCAAAATTTTGGAAAATTATAGCTTAAAATGATGCTTTGAAAAAGTGATAATGTAAGGTTATTAGTTGAAGTACACCAATGGGATGAGAATTTGAACCACTGACCCACTATTATGTACTGGTTGAGAATTAAGAATTCAAGCAATGGATTAAGACTGTGCGCAATAGATTTGTACTAGCATTAATTATTTCAACCTCCATTCCTTTGGTTGGAAGAAGGTTGAATGTGCATTAAATGCACAGAACTCTTTATGCACCTTAGTTTGTAGTGCCTATTTATGTTTGAGAAGGCTCCCAGAAGAATGGAAACTGGGTTTGGTTATGCCACTATTTAAGAAAGTTAATAGGAATTGACCCCAGCAGCTTATAGACCAATTTCCCTTCTTTCTGGTACTTTTAACTAGTTTGATAGGATAACTCATGCCCAATTAAGAGAATAACTTGTAGATGAATGACACTAATTTAGGCTTTAGGGTAGGTGTGGTATGGTGCACTAAGAATTAAATGTGTTGTTATTTTTGTCAAAGTATATTTTTGGCTTACTGCAGTAATTTAGGCAGCATTTCTGGATTTGACATCTCCGTTTGATCATATTAATAGAACTCCATTATGGAAAACATTAGGAGAAATTGCCATACCCGAGGACTTATTGAATCGAATAATTACATACTAATAGCAAGGCTAAGGTATGGTATGACAGGGAATTTGCAAATAAGTTTAAAGTTGTGAAAGGGGCGAAACATGGTTGTGTCCTGGTGACAACTCGTTTAACCTATATACTAACTACTTGTCATAATTCCTGGAGTCTTTAATGGTCGGTTGCCAGTGCATAGGAAGAAGGCTGATTCCATTTCTCAGTATGTGGATGATGCTGTGTTATTAACTAGAACTCATACAGCCTTTATTAGCTGGTGAATGCTTAAACACCAAATGTATCAGACAATGGTGTAAATTAATGGCTTTGTGAAAGAATTAGAGAACTCAAAATCTAAAACAATGATCCGTAAAGGGTAAGAAATAGGAAGTATGCACAATGTTTACATATCTGGCAATATAGCTTAATTTGTTCTTTTCTTTGAAGAAGCATATTCATAATCGGGCTCTGAAGATGACACAAGCCAATGGAGCAATAATCTGATCTGATTTGATAATATGAAACAAAAGCCTGCTGATCTGATTCTGATTAAACTTTAAGACGAATTGAGGGAATTTGTCCCTTCTCCCCTAGTGGGAGTCCCCCCCCCCCCTTGTGAGGCTAGGGACGTCAGCCCTCTCTGCAACACCCTCGATAGGGATTGATGCAAGTGGGACCTCACCAGGAGAGACTCCCCCTTTGGGGACAAGGACTCCCGTTGAGGAACTCCCTAAGCCATTCCACTTAATGGCATATATGGGACTATCGGAAATATAATATATTATATTAAATAATAATAAAGAACAGTATGACATCCTGAGATTTGCCTGAAGACAAGGCCACACTATGTCATCACGATGAAGAAAGAGACTCTAAGTGAGAAATCTCCATTTAACTGAGATGAGTAGACTGGAAAGGGAGGACACGCCGAGGAGAGACGAAGCAAAGAGAGAGCGTAAGCAGGGGAAACCCCCCAGGAGCATCAGAAAGGAGAAGTGGAGCCAAAGAGAGACGCAGAGCTAGCAACTTACAGAAGTGGACAAACTCAAAAGTGGAGACCCAGCATTCACACAGACTGTAGAGCTGAGGAGACGGGAATCCCACTCCTGGCAGGGCTGTGACCACGACAGCTTCGTGGTGGGCAATGTGCCTGTCCAACGACGCTGAAACCAACACATTGAGCGAACAGCGAGGCAGCCGGTTACCTGCAGCCATACCTGGTCACAGAGAAGGAGAAGACCAAGAGCAGGATGCCGGCAGAGCTCAAGAGAGAGCGAATCGGAGCCAAAGAGGAGAACCCGAACAAGTGCTGGTCCCGTGGATGTTTCCCTACCAACTCAGAGGTAACTGGAAGAACGAGAGAACCAAGATGCCGCCGGGGAATCATCCATTTGGAAAAACACATGCCAGTGAAATTGATGAGCTATGGAATAGAGAGATGTAAACTGGAATTGTAACAATGTGAAAAAGAGAATCATGAGTAAACCTACGAGACTATTAAGCATTGGCTACAAATACCCTGGGAAAATATCTAATACAGCAAGAAGTGGAGAATATTAGAAGGAGAATCCTAGGAGTATGAAGTGAAGGCCACTAGAGCCTATAAAAGAGAAACACTAAGTAAGCCACCCCAGGAGAGGGAGAATATTATCCGCCAAGAAGTCCTACCCCGGGGGTGCTGTCGAACAGCCGGCTCATGTGGTCGTGAGCCTTAGCCGCTCTGCTGGGGCCGCTGGTATGCTGTAGATAAAATCCTGGTTGCAGCTCAGGTCCTGCTAGGAACCAACTCTGACAGAGAATCGGAACGTTGCCGCTACATCCTGCAGCAAATCAGTGCAGGGGAACCAACGGATCCTGCTAATAGTGCTGTGGCTACCTGACTTTTTGGAAGTCGCTGCTGGCGGTGGGAGTGAGTTGTGAGCCCCAGCAACGGAAGCGCTGGGGTGCGGAGGCCTTGTGGCATATGAAGTGGCAGCGGCAGGGAGCAAACAGGCACCCACTGAGCACACAACAGCGGGAGCACCTGAGTTCCTGTGATATACCCATCCACAGGCGGTGCCTGGAACGCACAACTGGGGATCCAGTGAGCAGCCCAGCATCCACCATGGCCAGAGCCGCGGGATCGCTGTGTTTTGGTAGAAGAGCCACGGACCGGGCTGAAGACGGTGAAGACTCATTAGCTGGAGCCCAACGCTGTGCGGAAGGACCGATAAGCAGTGTTTGGGTTTTTATGCTTTGAAGCTGGCCGAAGCAGCGAACAGGACACTTTGAGGGGAGGGTAGCCACACTAGAGTTCTGGCACATCAGGAAGGAGCAACAAGTCTGGTGACAGGGTGACATTTTGGAGTGTGGAGCTCCCCTCTTCCCTGTAAACATCGTTACTTATAGGTGTCTGCCACCATATCTTGCAAGAATCAACAGAGTGAGGGCTTGCCTATACATGAAAAATCCTCTCTGCAGTGAGTGCTGGGCGGCCAACCACACCCACAAGAACATTGGCTGTGACTGTTCTCGGGCAGTGGGGGCTCTGCCATTGGCCTTCAAGGTCAAGTGCAGATAAAGTGCAACAGGGTGGCCATTATCCAAGGGGAGCTGTGTGGTGGCCACCGCAAGGGGTGTGCTAGTCTTTCGGGACTCCACACTGACCTTTCTCGATGGTGTTGGCCTAGGGGAAACAATCCAGGGTCTTTGAGCCCTTAAGTGCGGTGCCCTTTGAAATTGGGTACGCTAAAGGACCGGAAAGCTCAGAGAGGGTGCTGTGTGTGACGTTCCCCTGGGGGCGAGATCACTTGGAGCTTGTGACCTTAGGAGGAGAAGTGGATACCTAAATGCTGTTGGGTGCACCCTTGAACTTCCTGGTGGTGCAACATAGACTGGGAGTGTGGCGCCAAGGCTGGAGTTGTGATGCGGCCCTGCACTACTGGAGCAGTGGGCACCCGTGCTTCTTGCTGATAAGGCTCTGGTGGACACGGGCTTCTGCATCTGGCAGGAACGCAGAGTATCCAGTTGGGGTGACAGTTGCTGCTGGGATAGACCCGGCGCTGAAGGCACTTGCTGTGATGCCAAAAGACAAACCCCAGAAGGGGAACCTCCAGGACAAAATGGACCGAGATATGGTGAGCGCCACTGCACCTCCAGCCACAACGCAGGAAGCTAAGGCTACCTGTTTGGGCTCCTCAGGAGAAGAACAGCGGATTTCGCTCACAGACATCATGAGCACCACTGGGGATTCCAGGTCCTCAGCAGAGGTGAAGATAGATGGGTTGTCCTCAGAGGTTTCATTTCTGAGGCAGGAACTTCGTAAACTGTCCTGGTAGCTGGCGTCTGTGTCGCAGAAACTTAGTGTCCTGGAAAACTGAGCTGAGGACAGTGAGGGCAGGTCCCGACGTAATCATCTGTGCATACTTGGGCTGCCTGAGAAGGAGGAGGGACCCAGTATAGAACTATTTCTGGAGTTATGGCTGACAGACCTGATGGCATCCAAAAATATTTTCAAATTTCTTCTCAATAGAGTGGGCACATTGTGTTCCGTCCGGCGGGCCCACGCCTGGAGCACCTCCACGCACTGCAATAGCGCGTCTGCTAAACTACAGGGACCGGGACGTACTCCTACACATGACGAGGGCGACCGGCCCGATTGCGTATAACGGGAATCGGATCGGTTTCTTCCCGGACTATACAAAGGAGGTACAAAGGACCAGACCGTCCTTTGACTCTGTTAAACGGAAGCTGATGTCGGCAAGTATAAAATATGCTTTTTTCTTCCCGTCTGTGCTCAAGGTCTATCACAAGGGCTCGGTTCATCTGTTCCACAAACCTAAGGATGTCTGGGACTGGTTGGGGAGACATCCTGTCTGGGGCGCTCTCTAGATCGCCTAAGGACTGGGCTATTTTTTTTGGACTAACTTTAAGTTTCAGAGCAATGTAGATATGGGTACATTAATAACCAGAAATGTTAACAACATACATTATTTGCATATCGGCTCATTCTACCCCCACCTGGGGTGCAGCGCAATTCAAGTCGATTGCTCATATTTAAACAACCCATTCCCAGTAACCATTAAACCACCCTCCTCCCCCCAAACATGTCCCAAGTTATGGGTGAAGAAAGTATTCTTTTCTTGCTTTAAGAATTCAACTGGTTGAAACGCATTCTCGGCTTGATGTTCATAGCTATTAAATATTGCCCGGAGTAATCTAGGCTGGAAAAACATCTGCTCCTTATCGTCCATGAATTCATGTAGTGGTAGCCAAGTGTTCAAATATTTCGATTATGAGCCAAGGGCTATTGCTGTCACCTTTTCCATAGTCATTACTCCCCACAGTCTCACCCACCATATGGCTACTATAGGTCCTTTCTTGGTTTTCCATGCTTGTGCAACTGTAATCCTGGCCGCGCTCAACATATGCGTGATAAGTGTAGCTGTGGGCCCTGAATTTGCATAACATCCCTCGACTGCCTCCCCCAAGAGTACCACTAGTGGGTCAAATGGAAGCTGCACCCCAGTTATTTCTTTAATATGACTTAAAATCTCCTTCCAGTAGGTTTTGGCCACTGAATGAGGTCCCCTGGAAAGTTGCAGTTTCTTCAGCAGGTTACAGGGTATTCTGGGTTGATAGAGTGTATACGGACTGGCGTGATATACCAGCGGAGGCATAGTTTATATGCTGCTTCGTTAATTGAGGTGCATCTAGAACTCTTGGCGGTTCTAGGCCAAATGCGGCTCCAGGTGTCCCCAGAAATTGGTCTCCCTAAGTCTGTTTGCCACTTTTGCATATATGTAAGGTTCTCCTTGGGATCTATCTCTTCAATTAGGCGATATAGTCTAGTTATCCCTTTGTCTGGCTGGCCTTCTTGTATTGTTAGTTCCACCCCCGTTGGATCTCTAGTTGCCCTTTCTTTCACCTTTGCGTTTGAGACCCAGTGCCTAATCTGGACATAATGAAAACGCTCTCTTTCTGGTATGTTAGACCTAATCTTGTATTCTTCAAATGTCAGGGGAGACCCTCTAAATAGAGATCTTTTAGTACCATATTATGTTCCCTGCGCACCCCGCCCCCACATCCCCCATTGTATCCAGAAGTTGGCCTGCATTCCTGGGGTAAAGTCTGGATTAGAAGCAATTGGTGTGAGTGTTCCCCCTCCGCCCCTTTGATCTTCTTGTGTCTCAATACCTTATCCCAATACCAGAGAATGGTTTTGGTTGATTCTAATAACAGCCCACCTTTTTCCCTGTTTCGTTGGCAAGGAAGCCCAGATTCTTAAGAGTTGTCTTGGTCGCTATGATTTTCTAATGTGATCCATTGATTTCGATCTTCCCCAGCTGTCCATTGTAGTATTGGGGCCACTTGTGCTGCCCATTGGTATCTACGGAATTCTGGGACCCCCAGTCCTCCCAAAGCTTGTGGCCTGAAAAGTACTTTTTTGGGAATTCTCGGTCCCCCCGCCCCAGATAAAGTTCATTACTTCTTTCTGTAGAATTTGGAAAGCTAGGCCCGGGATTCTGATTGGGAGGGCACCTGTTACGTATAGGAATTTAGGAAGTAGAGTCATTTTGACCGCGGTAATTCACGCTAGCCAGGATAGTTCCTGCAGTTGCCAACGTTTTAGGTCACTAGTTACTGTTTTTAAGAGGTCCGGGATATTGGCTCTGTGTAATCTATTGTATTTGGAAGTCAGTTGTATCCCTAGATATTTTACTGCCTTATGCTCCCATTTCAGGGGGTATTGGTTTTCCCATTCCGGGACCCGTTCTGGATTTTCAGTGATATTAAGAGCTTTGGACTTAGGGTAGTTAATATTGAATCCTGAGGCCTTCGCAAACTCCCCAAGCAGTTGTATAGCTATAGTTGAAGGAACAGTAGGATATCGTCCACGTATAAAACTACGTTTTGTGGTCCAGCATTGCCCACCTCTACCCCCCGGATCCCACGGTGGCCGCGAACCCTGCATGCAAATGACTCCATAGCCATGGCAAAGATCAGGGGCGACAATGGGCACCCCGTCATGTGCCTTTCTGAATGGGGATATTCTCGGTCAGTTTCCCGTTGAGCATCAATCTTGTGGATGGGTTTGTAAAGTTGGCCATTATCACGCGGGTGAAATTTGGTCCACAACCGAATTTCTCAAGGACTAGTCGTAGAAATCCCCAATCTAGGCTATTGAAAGCATCCAGAGCTGCTACTGAGAATTTCTGACCAGACCTCTGTCCCCAGTCGATCGTGTTGATGGCTCGCCGAATGTTGTTGTATATATGCTGCCCCCTCACAAAACCCGCCTGATCTGTATGGATTATCTCCGGGAGTACCATTGCCCGTCTTCGGGCTAAAATCATAGAGTAAATCTTTGCGTCCCCATTTAATAAAGAGATCGGGCGATAGCTTACACATTCCACTGGATCCCTGTCTGGTTTCAGTAGTAGTATTGTGGTTGCTGGACACATGTCCCCGGATGTGAACCCTTTGTCTCTAATGTGGTTAAATAATTGCGTTAGGGGGCCTATAAAGATGGTTCTAAAGGTTTTATAGTATGCGTTGCTTAACCCATCTGGGCCCGGGTTTTTATGTCCCTTCAGTGCTCTTATTGCCTCCCCAACTTCCTCCTCTGTTATCGGGCCTTTCAGCTGCTGCTTGTCCACCTCATTAATTTGTGGTAACTCCACCTGATTTAGAAATGCAACCTGTGCCTCTTCTGCTAAGTTTTCTTTTTTTAAATTGTTGGTGTAGTATGTAAACATTACCTCCTCTATCTCCTTCTCCCCCCTCACTACATCCCCGTTCCTGTCGCGAAGCTGGGTTATGCGGTTCCAGAGTTTTTGGTGTCGCAACTTGGCAGCAAGGAATCGATTAGCTTTACCCCCATGTATGTAGTAAAATGACTTAGTTTGTACCAAGAGGTGTGCCGCATCGTCCGCTAAGTGTGTTTCTAGGATTGCTCTGGCCTTCTTTAATTCCCGCCATGCCTTCTGTGAGCCTTTATCCTTATATTCCACCTCTGCCTTATGTATGTTGGCTTCTATACTACGTCTCACCCTTTCCCGGCACTTAATATAGTTTGATGTTTGAGCAATGAATTCCCCCCTTATTACCGCTTTGCTGGCATCCCAGATGGTCAGCCAGTCCATCCCCGGTGTCGTGTTTTCTTGGGAAGTAATTCTGTAGGGCTTGTTCTATACTTATTCGGACCATTAGATCTTTCAGTAATACTTCATTTAATCGCCAGGGTTTGCGGAAGTGTTGCTGCGGGTAGTCTAGCTCCATTTTAAGTAGTACGGGAGCGTGGTCTGTTAGACACCGCACTCCGATTTCCAATCCCGTGACCTGTGGGATCACTGTTTCAGAAATGAGAATCATATCGATTCGGGAGTAGACCCTGTGTACTGCTGAATAGTGGGTGTATGACCTGTCCTGTGGGTTAAAGAATCACCAGGATTCCAAGAGATGTAGTTCCCTCAGAAACTTGGCCAGAGCTTGTCTAAATATATGGTCATTGGAAGTGGCTGGGAGAGTTTTATCCAATGTTGCATCCATCACCCCGTTAAAATCGCCTCCAATTAGAATTTTCCCAATTCCCCATTGTGCAATTTTGGGCTGTAGGCTGAGTAAAAAGTGGTCTTGTTTCACGTTGGGAGCATATATTGAGATCAAAGTAACCAATTGACCCATCAGTTTCCCCCCCCCCAGCATTAAGTAGCTGCCCTCCGGGTCTTTTTTAAGAAATCGTTTCTCAAAATTATTACCTTTTGCTAATAAGATACCTACTCCCCGCTTTTTAGTCCCACTGGAGGCCAGGTATTGTACGGAGAAGGCTCTATGTCTCAGCCTTTGTTCGTCCTCTGGTAGTAAATGTGTCTCTTGCAGCCATACCACTGAAGCATGCATGTCTTTCAGCCTAGTTAGCATAGATTTCCGTTTGACTGTGGATTTAAGCCCCTGAACATTTAATGAGATGAATGCCAACTCAGACATCATTGTAGTTCAACCTTTAGTCCCTTTCTTTGCGGTCTCGCTCACAGCTTTTTTACCAGTTGCATATACATTCCGTACTTTATAACCCAAAAATGATAAAACAAAGTAAACTCCCCCCTTCCCAACTTTTAGTTCAGAACTTCTCAAGAACATTTTCAACCTAAGGTGTTCAAAATATATCACCAGGTTTTATACTAGCCTGGGAAGTTTGGGTTCCGGATTCCTGTTCCTCCCCTCCTTTCCCCCCACTTGATGCCTGATGTACTTTTTTTTTTTATTTATTTTTATTTTATTTTGAAATCAAAGAAACACACTACAACTGTTTCAAACCATAGAAAGCATCATAGTCCAGCACATTTTCATTAGAACTCCCCAACTCCCCCCCGCTTAAACTAGATCCGGTTCTCACATGTCATTTACGGGAGCATCATTGGGTAGCACAGTACTTAGGCAGTCATCCTCCGGGTCCTCTGTTCCGTTGTTACCCTGGTGAGGGTTTGCCATAGAGGCCACCAATGCCGCCAGGCCAGCAAGGGCCCTACTTCCTCCTCGCCCCCCCTGGTGACCGCTTCAAACCAGACTACA
This sequence comes from Ambystoma mexicanum, assembly GCF_040938575.1. NCBI lineage: Eukaryota > Metazoa > Chordata > Amphibia > Caudata > Ambystomatidae > Ambystoma > Ambystoma mexicanum. The sequence goes on from NC_090935.1 coordinate 823,410,155, forward strand.
GATTCAGCTTCTGCCCACCTCAAGAGGTCCGTCCACCATAGCTCCACCCTAGGTCTATGGGCCGCCTTCCAGCCCATGGCAATCCTACGTTTGGCCAAAACATAAGCCAGGTCCTTCATCTTACTTATGTGTTTTGAATGCCGGGGTCTAGGGAAAAGCCCAAGCATGCATGACCAGGCCGATTTCACATCCAGCACCACCCCCCCCCCCACCAGCCAGTTTCGTCTTGACCTCGTCCCAAAATCTGTGCACCTCCGAGCAAGCCCAAAACATGTGTAGCAGTCCCGTGTTCACCTCCCAACACCTGGGGCATTGCTGCGTAGCTGGTCCCCCAAACTTTGCAATCTTCCCGGGGGTTAAATAAGCCCTGTGGGTAACGTACAATTGAAGCTGTTGGAATCTCGCGTTTCGGGACACCTTTTTGTGGTACCTCTGGGCCCGTTCCCATTGCCCGTCCGTCATGGGTCCTCCCACCTCCTCCTCCCAATCTTGTCTCAATTGAAGCAACTCCTTCCCTGCCCTTACTCGCAGGAGCTCGTATATCCTTGATATTTCATGCCCGCCCTCCAATACATCATACATGGTTTCCAGGGAGGCGTCAGGGTCTTCCGCTAGCACTGTCTCAGGCCATCTTTCTCTAGTCTTTTTCACAAGCCTAGTGTAGGTTATATATTGGCCACCATGTACCCCCGTCTCTTCCTGCAACCTCTGAAAGTCCACTGCCTCCCCTTCCTGCCATATGTCCCCGGGGGTGCCCAGGCCTACCTGTTCCTAGTATCTACGGACCGATTCAAGTAGTTGAGAGTCGCTCCCGCACAGCGCCGCCAACGGGGCCTGCTGAGAGTACGGCTCCGAGTCCCCCCAATCTTCCATGTCCTGTGCCAGATCTCCCAGCCTAGCCTCAGTAGCCGCCCCTTGCTCACCAGTTTGTCTCTGCACAGCCACACCACTTCCATCAGAAAGTATGGGGCTGTATCTCCACGCAGAAGCCTAGCTTCCGCCGAGTCTTCAGCTGAAAGCCACCTGGCCACGTACTGCAGCTGTCCCGCCATGGGATTGAGTTCAAAATTAGGCAGGCCTATCCCCCCCCTGTCACATGGGTTCTGAAGCTTCCACAGAGCAACCCTATTCCTAGAGCTGCCCCACACGAAACCCCTACACACGCTCTGAAGTTTCGCAAATAGGCTCCTAGGTATCAAAAACGGGACGTTTACAAAAATGTGAAAGAGTCTAGGCAGGACCACCATCTTGAGCAAGGCCGCCCTCCCCATCATGGTCGGGGGCAATCTAGAGCAGAATACCATGCTGTTCTTGATCCCCTCTATCGCCTTTTCCGTGTTATGCTTGTGTTCTGCCTCGACCCTGTGGTAAATATTTATTCCCAAATACCTAAATGTCACGGGCTGCCATGGTATTGGCAGGACAGGCAGCCTCTGTACCGGGACATTCCTATATCTGCCCAAGGGGAACAGACTAGACTTTCCAGGGTTCACCGATATGCCCTAGAGGATGGCGTACCGTTCTATAACCTCTAGCACGTACTGCAGGTTTTCTTCTGGATAACGCAAATAAAGGAGCATATCATCCGCATATAATGATATCAGATGCTCTCCACTGACAGTGCTTATGCCCTCCTCCCCATATTGTTGTCGCAGGCATATTGCCAACGGCTCTATTGCCAGTATATATAGCATGGGTGACCAGGGGCATCTCTGTCTGGTCCCCCTGCAAAGCTGCCAAGAATCTGAGACTGTGGACCCTGTCTTGACTCTCGCCATCGGGGTGCTATAAAACAACTGGACCCATCTGAGGTATCCAGGTCCCATTCCGTACCCCTTCAGGACCGCTTTCAGCCAGGGCCATCGTACCGAGTCGAAGGCCTTGACCACGACTAACGACACTATAGCCAACTCGCCCGTGTCTTCCTCAGTTTGGTCTCTGACATGGTGTAGCCTCCTGTGGTTATCGGTGATGTTCCTGCCTGGAACATATCCCGTCTGATCTGGGTGTATCAGTTTCTTAATCACCTTCTTCAGTCTATTAGCCAGCACTGCCGTGAGTATTTTGCTGTCCTGGTTAAGCATGGACAACAGTCTGTAAGACCCGCACTCCACTGCCGGCTTGCCTGGTTTCAAGAGTGGGATGATTACAGCCTCGCGGAGGGACAATGGGAGTTCCCCCTGCTCATAGGCCTCGTTGAAAGTGGCAAGCAGTGGCTGAAGCAACTCTTGCTTGTATGTTTTTTAGAACTCGCTGGGCAGCCCATCTGAACCAGGCGCCTTGCAAGTGGGCAAGTTCTGAAGCTCATCCGAGGTGACGGGTTCGTCTAACTCGGTGCGTTCTAGATCATCCAAGGTGGGCAGCTCTATGTCCTCCAATGTGTCCAGTATGTCTTGACACATATCCTCCCCCGTGTCCTCATACAAGTGTCTGTAAAACTTAAGGAATTCCTCATTTACCTCTTTCTGGGTGTTGCATATGCAACCTCTCTCATCCTTAATCTCACTAATCACCGAGCAGGGGGGTCTCACTCTTATACAGCCAGGCCAGCAGTCTGCCCGGCTTGTCGCCCCCTGCGTGTATCCTCTCTGTATATTTCCTGTAATTGAGTCTGCATAGTCTATCCCAGAGTGCGATGCAGGACAACTGTAACTCCTTTACTTTGGTTCTGTTATCGTAAGCGGTGCTCTCGCAACGCGTGAGATCCTCTATCTCCCTTTCCACCTCCTGGAGTTCCCTTTCGACACCCCCCTGTAGCCCCTTAGCTTGGGAAATGGCTACCCCGCGCACCACCACCTGTGCCCACAGAGTTTACGCTTCCCGTATTTATATCAAAGTATTCTTCGATGGCTTCCCTCAGGCCCTCCCGAAACCCCTCGTCCTGCAGAGCCTCGGTCCTAAGTCTCCATGTAGGGATCCGCGGTCTTGGGGGCTGGTGTCTCCAGTCTACCACCAAGGGCGAGTGGTCAGATAGTACTCAGGCCTTGTATTCTGCTCCTTCTATGTCTCTCACTATCTCGGCTGTTACAAACACGTAGTCTAACCTTGTGTGCAAATCATGTGGCGCTGCGTAGTGTGAATACTGCCTATCCGTGGGAGCCTTCTCTACGCATCCTCTAGGCCTAGGTCTTTCAGTAGGGTACCCAGCGCTTTAGCCGCCGGTGCCTTTTTCCCTGCCCTGTCCTTGGACCTGTCCATTCTGGGATCCATGGTATAGTTAAAGTCCCCCCCTCCACACTACCGTACCCCCTGCCAGGGGGCCAAGTTTACTGTAGAGGGTCCTAAAGTAAGCCGCTGTGTCGTTATTGGGGGCATACAAATTTATGATGTGCACTTCTCTGTTTTCCAGGAGACCCGTTACCACCACCATTCTACCCTCCGGGTCCACCGTAGAATCAAGCATCCGAAACGGCACATGAGGCGCCACCCAAGTAATGACCCCTCTAGCATACGCCGAGTACGCCGCCCCCACAACATTGCCTTTTCATTTCCTCCTGACCATGTCCAGCCTTTCCCTAGTGAGGTGGGTCTCTTGCAGCAGGGCTATGTCTACGCGCATCCTCTTTAAGTACAACATCATTTTGTTACGTTTCAGGTAGCTGTTAAGGCCTCGTACATTCCAGGTCACAATTCTGAGATTACCCGATGCCATCCGGTCGGACTATCTCCATCCCATCCCGTCCCATTATGCTCCCCATGTTGGGTTGTTCCCTGGCTCTCTCCCTTCTAGTCACAAACAATACCCCCCTCCCCCTTCCCCAACTTCACACCACTGCACACAACTCCCCCCCCGCCAAACCCCAACAATAGCCCAGCTCCATCCCTGGATCTCAGGCCTACCCACGTCTGGACCCGTCTTGTGTCCGAGGACGAGGACCCCGCGGGGTGTCACCAATCTAACAGTGACCTAACTAAGTGTACTACTATTGGGTGCAGAGGGTGCTCCCCAGGAGCTCCCAGTCGTCTATTTAGAAGAAGTGCATTCAACGGGACCCACCGGCAGATACCATGACTTCCTCCCCACAAGCACAATATTGTACTATATTCCAGTCCCAATGTCATAACTATGGCCTCACGGGTGCCTCTGCAACGTGCTACTTATCTCCAGCCGCTTCTGTCTGGGCATCCAATTCCTGAGGTCGACCTTGCATATCCAACCACTCCATCGCTTCGGTCGGCGTTTCAAAGAAGAGGGATCTGTTCTTATAAAACACCTTTAACCTGGTGGGGTAGAGCAACATGTAGCGGTGGCCTGCTTCTCTAAGCCTGCTTTTCACCGTTCCAAAGTTCATTCGACTCCACTGTACGAGCAGCGTATCATCCGGATACGCCGTTATTTTCGCTGACCCCCTTTCTATCGTACCTCCTTTCCGGAAAAATTTGAGAATCTTTTCGCGGTTACGATAGTTCAAGATCTTCGCGATCAACGGCCGCGGGGGGGCTCCTGGGGCCGGTCTCCTGGTCAGGGCCCTATGTGCCCTTTCGACCGCGAACCCCTGGGTCAGCTCCCCGCCTGTAATCTCCTGCAAGAGCATGGCTTCAACGTAATCCGTGGGGTTCGATCCTTCCATTCCCTCCGGAACACCCACTATGCGAATGTTGTTGCGCCTGGCGCGCCCCTCTGCCTGCTCTGCTCTGTCCTCCAAATTGCCCACTCGTTGCACGAGGGCATGACGCTCCTTAGCGTGTGCATTGCACGCCTCCGTGGTCGGGGCCAACTCCTTCTCCAGTTCCCCAGTGCGATCCGCGATTGTTCGCACGTCCTGGCGCAACAGGTTCACCTCTTCTCGGACCACTCCAATCTTAAGGTCTAGGCCCTCCTGCAGCTCTTTCATGGCCAGGCCTAACTTCGTCTCCCAAGCCACCTTCAAGTCGGCAATTGCTGCCAGCACCTCCTGGATAGTACCCGGTGGGTCCGTCGCCGCCACGGGGGCTTCTTTGCTCTTGCCCCCTTCCGTGCCCGAGGGCGACCTAGCGTAGGCCTCCATCGTGGGCTGTTTGATCCGGGGTCGCACCACCTTTGAGGACATTCTGCTGCGTCGGTTGGGCCCACACGCCCAGCTGTATCTTCGGCGCGGCGGAGCGCCTTGCGGGGTTCGCTCGCCGGCCCCTTCACAGCAAGGTTTTGCTGAACTCGGGTTCACTCTGCTGGCCCGCCACGATCCAGGGCCTCCTTAGTGGGGGCTCGCACTTATGTTCTTGCCACCAGCCAGAGGCGCATGCGACGCGTCTATCTGGTTGGGCTCGCCCACGCTCCGGCCAACGTTGTCTTCCTCAGCTCCACGGACCATTTATGGCCCTTTGTCCACAGGCGGCCATCTTGGATGCTGCCCTTCCACTGCGCGACCGCCACCTTCTTCGAAGTCTAGTTCTGTGGATATGCAGTCTCGCTGGTGGGGAGGGCACTCACCATGTACCCCCCACTTTCATGCACCCTTGGATGCACCGTGGGCTCAAAAGTCCACCGAAAACCATCACTTCTTCCCAGGATCAAGATCGGATCATCGGGAGCTCCTCCAAGGAACGTCCTCTCACGTAGCCATCAAGCCACGCCCCCCCAATGCCTGATATACTTGCTTTTGTGCATCATTTTAGTTCAAAATCACGCTACAGATACAAGGCTCTCCTTTTTCCAGATTAGCAACTCTATTTCCAAATTTGAAGGAGCTTTCCTTGATCTCCTGGCTCTTGGCTATTGTTCAGGTGAGGTTTGAGGGCTTAGGTTCCTTAGTACGCCCTCGTGGTCGAGGACGTCCTTGCTTCCATTGACCTTTTCCGGGACCTCCTGCTATCTCTCCGTTCCGGGATGGAGAGCCATCTTTGTCGGTGAGAATGCCTTCTTCACCTCCCTGCATAAATTCTGCCATGTTTTCTTCTTTGGAGACAGAGAATCTCTGGCCCTTCCATTCAAAGCGTAGACATGCTGGGTGTCCCCATCGGTACCGCACATCCCTAGTTCTCAGCCAATCAGTGACCACTCTCAGCCTTTTCCTACTGGCAAGTGTAGTCTGGGCTAGGTCTTGGAATAGTTGGATTGGAGCCGAGCGGAACCTAATAGGCTCGTTCTACAGGCAGCTTGCATGATGTCCTCCTTAAACTGAAACATATGTATCCAGGTTAGGACGTCCGGAGTCAAGTTCTTATTGATTTGGTACGTAGAATAAACCTGTGCCTCCGATCCAGCACAATTTCCATGGTCTCTTCTGCATTCAAGATGTGTCGGAACAGGTCCACCACATATTGTTGCAAGTCAGTCTGTTACAGATTTCGGGACCCCGCGGATACGAATGTTATTTCGCCTTGACCCATTTTCAGCATCCTCCTGTTTATTTTGTACCTTTTCCATTTGTTGCTCCAGCTCAAGGAGTCTGTTTGCCAAAACGTCATGTTCATGACTTTGCTCCGATACCACTGTCTCGACTTCATCAATCCTTTTTTCAATTGCTACAACCCCTTTATTGAGATCTGCAATGGATTTAGCCAGGTTATTTGCGCTTTCTTTGATGTCTTTTTTAAGTTCTAGCAGCATTTCCAACAGGTGCGATTTCTGAATAGGTGGGTCCTCAGGTCCCCCTACCCCCTCTGGAGGGGGGGCATGTACCTGGGCCTGCACCTGGTTACGCTTCGCCGTTTGCAGCATGACTTTAATGTCTCTGGAGCCCTGGTTTTTAGTTTTCGTGGTTTGTTTGGACATCCTGGACAGTTTGTGGTGCACTGGTTTGTTGCCTTAGTTTAAGTCAGGCATGTTAGGGTCAGGGCTGTTTGTCACCGTTGCCCCCTCGGGTATATATTCCCCTTCCGACAACTCTTGGAAGCTCTTTTGTGGACAGGCCAGGTGTAGTCCTCTTCTTCCGTTCTCTTCGTGCTGCGGGCCGAGGTTTATGCTATATAATTAGAGATAGCCCAAGGAGTTTGCGCTGTGTTTTCCGCCCCTTTAACCATTCATGCCTTAGGAGGGGTATGTACTTCGTTTATGGTCACTACCCCTTATGTTTGCCTATGCCCAGGTACTTATTGTTCTGGTGGAGCTGATTGTCGTTCCGTATCTCTAGTAGGGCAAGGCACACTTTTAGTACAGGACCGTAGTCCTTTTGTGAGTCCAACCCCTGTAGTATGTTAGTTGGGCGACAGTTGCTGCAGGGTTGTGCGGTATCACTAGGCAGTTGTCATTCAGCTAGTTGCCACCTCTCCCCACGGTGGATTCCGCCAACGTTTGTTTTGGTTAGGCTGTATGCAAATATATCACCCTCACCAGGTGCTCATGCATTTTACTTCAGGCTTTGAGGAGAGCAGCCAAAGCATTTGGCATCTCCCCTCTGAGGTTGCTGTTGTGTGTCCCGGGAGCTTTGGGTCATCAGGATTATTGACCTGCTTTTTGGCTCCTTTTCTTACTTCCACTTCACTCCGTTAAGTTGCTCAGGCACTCATGCAATCAGCCCAGCGTCCATGGGGGGCCACTGCACTCGTAGCCCTCCAGAACACCAGACTGGCTTGAATGTGTAGGCCTTTGGCCCCCGCCGTTGAGAGATCTGCCATCCGCCACCATAGGCAATCCGCTTCCCGTGGCAACCTGCCGCCAGGAGTTTGCTGCTTAGTCACTGGTGAGGGTACATTTCCGCCAACAAGCCTTTGCCCCTTCTAGATATTACTGCGTCCCGGTCGTAGTTGTTCAGGCGCTTTCAAGATGGGAGGGAGGACCCCTGGCTGCCGCCATGATTGCCCTGCTACGCGGATATCTCCCGCCGTAGCCGTTGCCTCCCCCAGCTGGCCGCTCACCTCCGCTCACCGCCGAGCTCGCCCACAAGACTCCAGCCTGCCAGCTCCTTGTGCCGTAACCGGGCACCGCCTGTCTCTTTCCTCCGTCGACTGCAGCTTCTCGGCAGCCACGCACCTCAGGCTCCGGGGGGCTTCATCTCCTCCGGCCGGTGTCCACGTATGGAGCGCTGGTCTTCATTTCTTCGAACCAGCGGCAGCCAGCCACGTCGTTAGAGCGCACAGGTGGAACCCCAAGTCCGCAGTTTATTCCTCGGTCTCGGTTATCTCCTTCCAGGGATCCATGGCTTTCTGTCTCGCGTGGGGAGTGCGGCGGCCGCCATCTTGATGGAGAGACATTATGCAGATCTCCAAGTTTCACTTGCAACTTCGTTAAAGTTGCTTGGTGCCGTCCGATTCTTCTCGCCGCAGGTGCCTATAGCCTTCATAGTTATTCATGTAGATTCAGCATGACTTTCGGTGTCGTTTCGAGGGGGTTATGGGTCCGGGCCTGGGTAGAATCACGGAGCTCGCAGAAGAGCCATCTGCACGGGTCCTCGGCTGGCCACGCCCCCTCGGCTGGCCACGTTCCCTCAGGACTGGGCTATTTTGAACCATGACTGAGAATCGCTCCCATGCCTGTGCGAGACACAGCGGACCGATCTGGCTGGATCCGCTGGCGGCTGGCAAGAACATGAGGACACATGCTGAGTGGGGGACTGTGTGGCCTCTCACCGGTTGAGCATAGGAGGGCATCTCATGGTTCCTATCGATAATATTGCGGTTACCTTTTGGCAGTGGAAGCTCACGTGGGTGGTGGTCCCTGGCGGGGGCTCAACGGGGGCTCGGTTGGCTCTCATAGTAAACCCTGATTATGTTTGAGTGGGTTGTAATATGTTTGGTTTCTCAGGGGTTCAGGTAACAGGTGCTTCTAGTTGGGGGGAAGTATGGGGTGGGGGAGCTGTTCACACAAAAGAGAGTTAGTGAGCGTAGGAGGGGTTGGAGGAAGTGGAAGGGTTCTTTTGACGAGCGGGAAACGGCGGGGGATGACAATTTGGGAGGTTTCTCAGTTTACAGTCTGGACCAGGGGGATAGGGGTGGGCTCTCTGTTGGACTACTGTGCTTATCTCAAACATATGGTGTGGAGGGATGTACCTAGGAAGCTCTCCTTTTTTCACCTGGAATGTGAATGGGCTGGTGTCAGGTATTAAGAGGCGACTTGTACTATAGTTTCTTAATCGTCATACACCTGATGTGGTCCTCCTTACTGAAACTCATCTGGCGGGGTCCGAGTGTTATTTTTTCAGGCGCACAAATTTCTGTACCACAGTACATGCTGGGTTTCTCCAGGGGGTTGAGGGGAGCTCTAATATTACTGCACAAGCGGAACGACTTCCGGCTCTTGAATGTGAAACAGGACCTGCAATAGCGATTTGTATTAGTAAAAGGGGAGCTGTGGGGTGGGGGACGGGAGTCTGGGGGGTTCTATGTGTCTATGCCCCTTCACCCTTGGCGATGGACCACCTGAATGGCATCCAGGCAGTGTTATGCTGTGCCCAGGTGGATAGTTGGGTCCTGGGAGGGGATTTCAACGATGTGATGGACCCAGCGCAGGATCGTCTGCACACTAGGGGTAGATTGGCTGGCACTCCCACAAAACTAAACACATTCTCCCTCTTGCTCGGGTTGGTAGACGCCTGGAAGGTGGTGCACCGGTGGATGAGGGGTTCTCCTTGTCGGGAGTGCATGGCTCCCTATCCAGGCTAGATTACTTTATTATCCAGTGGGGGGGTAATGCACACGCTCAGATCGGCCACTTTTCCTGGCAAGGGGTATCTCCGACCACTCTCCATTGATCATGGAGCTTTACGCTGGTAGAGAAAAGAGGAAGCTTCCATGGCGCATGAATAGCTATTACCTGGAGTTTCCCGGGTTTTTGGAGGGGGTGACTTCCAAGACAAATGAGTACTTTAACATAGTTGAAGGGTCGGTACACCGGGTTATGGGAAGGCTATAAGGCGGTCCTACGGGCAGACATGATCTCCCTAGTGCTAGCTCATAGAGATGTGCATAGGCAGGCAGGGAGGCTGAGGAGAATGAGAGGGCTGCAGAGGAGGCATATTTGGAAGAGCTACCCCGGGGAGGCGGGGGAAGCTTCGGAGTAACTATAGAATATTGCCCTGGATAATGCTAAACAGGCGCACTGGCTTAAGAGAAGCCACATTTATGAGACTGGGGATCGTGCCAGCAAAATGCTGGTCTGGTTGGAGAGTGGACCGAATCATGCAGGACCTAGGGATTGCTGAAGCGTTCGCTCCCTACTATGAGGAGCTCTACCGCTCCCGACAGGCAAGGGAGCAGGGGGGAGGCTTTCCCTCCCTGGATGATCTCACCATGCTGCGGTGGACCCCGACCAATGAGTTGACCTGGAGGTCGATATCGCTGGGGAGGAGATAGCGGCTGCTGTATTGCACCTTCAGTCAGGGAAGGCCCCTGGGCCCAATGGATTTCCGGTGGAGGTCTGGAAAAGGTTGGCTGAAGCAACGTCTTCACACATGCACAATTTATTTAATCACTCGAAGGCTACTGGCCTGCTTCCTCCGGAGAGCATGCATTGTCGTCATCCCCAAGGCAGGCAGGCCCCTGGAGATCTATGCCTCCCCTAGGCTGATCTCCCTGATTAACGGAGAAGTTAAGATCCTGGCGCGGGTGTTGGCGAAACGTCTCGGTAGAGTGGTTGCCTCCTTGATCCATCCAGATTGGTGTGGATTTATGTCTGACAAGTCCACCCGGATGAATATTCGCAGGCTGTTAATGGCCATGAACTGAATGATCCACTAGCTCCCCTCTCGGTGGACCTGGAAAAGGCCTTTGATTCCATGGAATGGGGGTTCTTGTGGGAGGTGCTGTCTCGGATGGTGTTTGCAGAGAGTTTTTTTAGGTGGATTTGCCTACTATATGCAGCTCCAAGTGCGTAGGTCTGCGTTAATGGAGTGGCCTCTTGGGTCTTCCTTCTGGAGTGGGGTGGGACGAGACAGGGCTGCCCTCCTCTTAATCACGCTGGCTATTGAACCGTTGTCCATCTGCCTGAGGATGGACCAGACCTGGTCAGGCTTCTGCTGGCAACATTGGGGAGAGGATAAAGTATTGCTGTACGCGGATGATCTTTTGGTGTATCTGAGCAAGCCACAGGAGGTATGCGCCCGGGTCACACACATACTGCATGAATTCCCTGGGGCTAGTGGGCTGAGGGTGAACTGGGACAAGTCCATCTTCTTCCCGCTTCAGGGGACGGAGGATGCTTTCCCTGAGGACTGTCCATATCGGGTTTCGGCCGAGGGTTTAAAATATGTGGGGGTGTTGCCGGGCCCTGACCTTAAAGACTATGTGCATCACAATCTGCATTCCATCACACAAAGGTTCACACGTGATGTCACACACTGGAGGTCCCTCCCGTTGATGCTACTGGTGTAGGTGGCCCTTTTCAAGATGATATCCCTACTGAGGTATATATATGTTCTCCAGAATGCCACCCTGCCGGGCTCCCTAACTTGTGCAGCTATTATTGGACCGGTCAATTGGCAGTTGTAAATTATATGTTGCATGGAGGATGTTACTGCCACATGCTTGGGTGAAAGGGGGATGGATGACTGGTCTCCCTCCCCCTCAGATTCTCAGTGGTCAAAAGAAGCACCCTCTCTTGCCCATGATGCAGCACACCATACAGGTGTGGAATGACTCATTGCCATATGGGGTGGGAGGACAGGGCTACCCTTGGGACAATGCTCACATCCCCGCGGTAGGTAAGATTGGTAGGCTGGGGGTCTGGATGAGGTGTAAGTTGATGGTGAGGGAGGGGGCGTTGGTCCCATTTCCTAAGATGTGTGAAAAGTTTGGCTTGCCAGAGACTGAAATATCCCATTATTTGCAGTTATCACATGCTTTGTCGGCTCAGTTCCAGTCACTCCAGGATGTGCCGACCTGCTCTCCGCTAGAGGCAAATCTCCACTCGCATCGCATGAACACGAAGGTTACTACCTCCACCCTCTACCAGGTCCTTACAGCCTCCGCCACAAAGGAACTGCTCACGCTTAAGACGCAGTGGAAAAGGGATCTGGGCCCGCTGCAACCCGAGGATTGGGTGGAGGCTTTGCTGTCCCCGAGGAAAATCGGGATCTCTGCTGGCATAAGGCTAATACAACTTAAGATATTACATAGGGTCTCCTGCTCTCGTACCACCCTATTTAAATGGGGACGGGCGGAACACGCTGAGTGCCTTAGATGCTGGGGGACGAAAGGTACCTTTTTTCATATATTTTGGGAATACCCGCAGGTTCGCTGCTTCTGGCAGAAATGTTTGGATAAAATCCACTCTGTTTCAGGATTGGTAATTCCTGGGGACCGACTAATCAAGCAAACTGTTGCGGCAATGTGGGGGGCAACGGATCGACTGCGGCTGGCAAAATGGGTCGCTGAAATGGATTGTTGTATAACCCTACAGAAGAGCGTGTACAATGCTAGGGGCTGCCCTGGAAAATGGGGCCAAGATATGGTGAAACTGGGCAGAGGGTGTGAAGGATGGGGGACCCAGTCTTTTCAAGGGGTAATATTTGCATTGTTTTCCGGTCGGCTTTTCTTTTGATGGTAATCCGCCTGATCTGTTGTTTTTGTACCTCGCAGTGTCACCCGATCATGCTATGGTATTATGTGTTTAATTTGTGTTGGGAGAAGGAAAAAAAAGAAGTCCTATCCCAGCTAAGAAAGTATATGTCAGAGGAATCTAAAAGGCATAGCAGGCTGGATCAAAAGATAAGACAGAGGGTTAGAATAGTTTTAGGGTCAGGTAGAACTATTTTATTCAGTGCCTATTATGACTTATGAGACTCCCTATTGGGTGACTGGTGAAGCCAATATATTACATAGAGTTCAAAACAAATTCTTCTGTTCACTACTGGGGTTTCCTGAGTAAACTACAAAAGTGTCCATCTGCAACTGGGGTGAACTAGTTACTGGATATTATAGTGATGCCACCGGCACACTTTTGGAGTGTAATTTGAGCATAGGCCACACTTTATGCATTGCTGAGAAACTTGATCGATAATGAATTGTCCTATCTTATTCCCAGGATAAACTATATGAAATACAATCTTGAATCGGGAGTTAATCCTAGAGGGTGCTAAAGAGTATACTGAAAAGCTCTACCTAGGTAAGGCATTATTGATGAGAAAAAATATGTTGCAGAAAAGACAACTGGAAAAGCATACCTCCCATGGACTCTGGTGGTTGCCCTGGTGGATCATTGGGCGCAAGTAAACTGGATATAACCATTTCATTTTGACCAGATTTAGACTATGCCTCCGACTTATTCAAAATCAGCAAGACCGTGGAACAGATAATGTACCTAACAATTGGGAGGTTTTATGTTCATAACGCTGTGTACAGAGATATTGGGAGAAAAACCTTTGTTCAATTATGGAAAAAGCATAATTTTATTTTTGAATTTGGTTTGACCCAATTTTATTTTATGGTGATTCTACTAATATTTACTTTGGTTTAAAGAATGTCTGCCTATTATGCTAATACTGTACTTTATGATGTTACATTGATTATGTACTTTGTGGATTTTGTTTTAAATACAAAATAAAGTATATTAAACTGAAGCAAAACATGCACATGCAAAGTGTATTCATTTCTGGTGACATGTTCTGACAACTGTTATCAAAAATGTCAATATACATTTTTGATTTCTTTTTGACAAGTTGTGTGATACTTGCCATTCTCAAAACAAGTGTTTTAAGTGTATGGATTTGAATTCTGAACTACAACTGCACTATTGAGTGCATCTGTTATTAAACAGTTTTTTTCACTTTTAGGAGAGAGGTTTATCGGATACTTAAAGCAGAAGGCATATTACTTCCCAGATATGCAGTTTTGAATCGTGATCCAAACAAACCAGAAGGTAATATGTAGAAATATCTGATAATACATTTTACATTGTCAGCTGAAGTGAAACTCTGCTGTTATTCCCAATACATTTTGTTACATTTTGCTATTTTTCAAGATGATAAATGGCTGTTGCCATATATGTTCAACATTTTATTCCTCTCCTCCAGATCTACCAAGTAAGGAGTTTCAATTGTGTCGGCAAGATAGTATTTTAAACTGTTTTTCATGTACATGATCTTGTCATTTGGCCATTATATCTAAGGCTGCATGGACATTAAATACAGTACACAGCTGCTTTTGTTGTTCAGTGTTTCATCTCTTTCAAGGTCTAAAGCCAGTTTGGAAAGAAAGTTATCGTATGTGCCACGTGGAAGTCCAAAGTCATGTCTTGGTGTGGGATTACCTTCCTGACTTTCATGCCTACAGGGAACCAATTGATCTATTAGCATTTTGCCTCTTGAGTCCAAACATTGGGGCTTCTGTCAGGGGTAAAGATAGTTGAACCAATTACCAGTACATTTGTGGGTAGCCACGTAGTTCTAAAAATTGATGGAGAATTGCTGGGTGTTCAAGATAGTTCGAAGAGTGCTAAGCAGAATGACTGCACACTCAGTTGTTCTCCGCTAGCTGTATCTCAGCATTGCTCGTCCAGGTCTACTCCACCCTGTTTTCTGTGTACTTCTAAGCCTGTCACCTAATCACAAAAAACACATTTCTTTTGATCCTACAATAGCACTTAGCCACATTGGGCACATCCATTTTTTTTTGTTTGAATCAAGTTTGTCTGATCCTCATGTGGTGAGGTGCTGCTGAGTTGTGAGATTCTTATATTTGTTAAATGCTATTTGTGTCCTTATTGTAATAGGTGAGGTCTATTTGTTCTTTTGACGGATTGCCATCTGGCAAGGATGTAGAAGCCCTGACTTTTTTATTTGTATTCAATATAAAATGATGTGGGTAATTTTTTCTGAGGGTGGTCTGCTGACCAGACCTCCTCCATGCCAAAAGCATAGTGTACATCTGTGCCCTGCTGAATCAGTCTTCTGATCTGCAGTGCCTACTCCCCTGTAGCACAGAGCAGGCTTAGTGAGCACAGTTGCCCTCTGACAGCTATACAGACAACCAAGGCATTGCAGCGCAGGGGCTGCATTTGAGATATGTACCCCTGTTCCCAAAACCATAAAATGTACTATCCTGGTGGCAGTTGTAAACTTTAAATATAAGCCACACCTAGGTTAGGATATCATGGCTAGCATCTCTCATACTTATTGCAGGCGCATCAATTTGATATCATACCTGTGTCAGCACTGTGGGCCCAGAACAGCTGTGGAAGTGTTGTGTATTCTCTTTAGACAGCCTGCCCCTGCCAAGAAGCAAGGCAGGATACTAGATGGCTATGCCTCTCCTTTTGATGCTATGCATGTTTGGGTAACACCTCTCACCAGTGAGCCAGCCTCCCAGCAGGTGCTGGGCTGGAAAACAGGAATCAAAGCGCACACCGATCCTAAAAAGACTAGCCTCACACTAGGGTGCTGCACACCAAAACGTTATTTGATTCTATTGACAAAGGTGGTGAGGGGGACGGAATTAGAGTAGACGGGGGAGCTCGTACCACCTGGAAGAAGATTCTGCCATCTTGTTTTCTCTCTTTATTTCTCTTCCTGTCCCCTCCACTTCCTTTAATAGAAAGCACTTAGGGTATGATGTCAGAAGGCAAAGCCCACATGTTCCAAAGACAGGAATGGAGCCCCTAAAGCAGGCTTGCTTTAATCTGTTCACCCGTAGACTTCTACCTTTTAAGAGAAGGGGTCTCCCACTCCTTCTGGGATTCAGTTTGGAATAAACACCTAAGGAAGAATTTGTTCATTGTCTGTTGGGAGAATTGACTTTCCAAAGCCCCATTCCACTGAGGTGGAGACGGAAAAAGGCTAGCTCTATTCCCTACCCATCCCCAGGGCACATTGGCCATGATCTGCTGTGGTAACAAAACCTGCATATCTGCCAGTCAAGAGAAAAAAGATGTTGCAACCAACAAAGCTCTCCCTTGGCGCCAGCTCTTAAGGCAACGTAGTTGTCAGCATGAGTAGTTCCCAAATCTTTGTGTGGCTGCTACACAAACAATAATGGAAAGAATATATTGAAATGAGAAAAAGGTTTACTCAAATGCATCAACTCGAGGTTTAAAGTGTATTTTGGTGAGTCAAATGAAGTTCCAGTAAACAAGCAAAATATTTCTACCCTGGTGTTATCATCCCATCTGGTAGTGGTAGTTGAAGAAACAAACAAATTATGTCTGCCCAAGTATTATCACACCTGGTAGCTTACAAGTAGATTCTCACTCAACACGTGTTTCCCCATTGAATGTATCAGTGGTCCATCAGGAGAGAGAATCATTTCTAACAGAAAGGAATAAAGAAAGAGAAAAGTGCAGAGTTATTACAGTTTTCTTGATTTTTATAGGTACTATTTTTGTCAAAATCAATAATAAGTGAACAGTGGTGTCATATTCAGTAATCTGGCTCACCCTGTATTGTTTTGAAGTTCAGTTTTAGATGACTTGGGCATCCCCAATTTCTTTTTAAAAAATGTTTTAAAAAAATGTTTTTAATTTGTTTTTTTTATTCTGTTTTAACAAACACACCCAACAGAACATATACAACAGTGCATGTCTAAATTATCCAATTCAAACGTCAATGTATCCCTTTATCCCTCCCCCCTTAACTTGAGCTTACATCACTTCACTTCCCGCTTTTGACCCAATTAGGGGTTCGTCCTCATCTATATTATCTGAGGAGTCCTGATCATCTGGGAGACCTTGGGTAGAACCGTGCAGCGTGGCTACCAAGTGTTTCCAAGCCACTAAGGTTCCTGCCCCCCCCCCTGTTGGCTGCATCATACCACACCACTGTTTCGGCATCTGCCCATTTCAGGAGATCACGCCACCACACTTCTATTTTGGGTCTATGGCGCGCCTTCCAGCTCATAGCAATTCTTCGCTTAGCCAGTATGTATGCCAGGTTCTTCAATTTGCTCACATGCCCCAGGTTGCGGGGTCTGACAAAGCCCCCCCCACCATGCATGCCCATACAGATTCCACATCCAGCCATATCCCTTTCTCTGTCAGCCGGTAGGTGACTTCGCTCCAGTATTTCCCAATCTCTGGGTACGCCCAGAACATATGCACCATCCCAGCATAACCTCCCTGCATTTGGGACATGCTTGAGTTTCTGTGCACTTGAATCTGGCTATTTTCTCAGGGGTCATGTACGCTCTGAGTTATGTATAGTTGGATCTGCTGAAACCTTGCATGTCTGGACACCTTTTTATGGTATCTTTGGGCTCTTTCCCATAGCCCGTCGTGCATTAGCCCTCCCACTTCCTCCTCCCATTCCCGTCTCAACTGGGTCACCTCCTTTCTCACTTTAGACATCAGGAATTCATAGGTAAGTTCTCTAATGGGATCCCCGTATATCTACCCAGGGGGAACAAGCTCGATTTCATGGGGTTAACTGCAATCCCCGAGAGCAACGCAAATCGCTCCATTACTTCCAAAATGTATTGTAGGTTCTCCTCTGGATATCTCAGGTATAACAGTATGTCGTCGGCGTACAGTGATATGAGATGTGGTCCCCCCTTCGTATAAATTCCCACCGTTTCGTATTGCTGCCTCAGATATATCGCTAGGGATTCCAATGCAAGGATATACAGCATCAGGGACCATGGGCAACCCTGCCTTGTGCGCCTGCTGAGCTGCCATTTGTCCGATATAGTCGTCCCAGTCTTAACCCTGGCCATTGGGGAGCTATACATCAGTTTGACCCATTTTAGATACCCGGGATCTATTCCATAGCCCCTCAGGGCTACCATCAGCCAGGGCCATCTGACTGAGTCGAAGGCCTTCACCGCAACTAGTGAGGCAATTGCTATTTCTTGCGCATCCCCCTCTGATTGTTCTATGACTCGGTGAAGCCTTCTGAGGTTGTCTGATATGCTCCTATGTGGAACATATCCAGTTTGGCCTGGATGTATGAGCTTGTCTATGACTAGTCTCAATCTGTTGGCCAGCACCGCAGTGAGGATCTTGCTATCTTGGTTTAGCATGGACAGCGGTCTATGTGAACCGCAGTCCATGCTGGGTTTGTTGGGCTTGAGGAGCGGGACGATGATTGCCTCCCTAAGGGATTCCGGCAGTCTCCCTGTATCCCATGCCTCATTCAGCATATCCAATAGTGGGGGCAGTACCTCCGTCGCATACATTTTGTAGAACTTGCTAGGGAGTCCACCGGTTCCTGGGGCTTTGCAGGTAGGTAGCAGCTTGACTACAGCTTCCAACTCTTCTAATGTTATTGGGGCATCTAAGTTCTCTCTCTCTTCTGCGCTCAGTTTAGGCAAGCCTATGTCCTCCAGTGTTTCCACTGTCTCATTCAGTTCCCCCCCTTCCACGTCTTCATACAGTTGCTGGTAGAATTCAAGAACCCGTTGTTTACTCCCTCTTGGGTGTCTAGTACCCCACCGTTTTTCCCCGTTTATTGCTCTGATGGCTAGTCTGGGTGACTCCTTTTTATATAACCAAGCTAACACCCTACCTGGTTTGTCCCCCCCCTGCATGTTGCCTTTCAGTGTACTTCTTGTAGTTTGTTACTCAGCTTCTCCCAGTGCCCTCCTCACGCCTGTTGCAATTTATTGCTTCAGCGGCCTCTGGGGAGTTATCTCCCTTATTCATGATCGCTTCAATTTCCGCTTCGGCTTTCTGTAGTTCCCGGACTATTTCACCCTGGAGCCCCTTGGATTTCGCTATTGCTGATCCACTAACAACCACCTTGAAAGCCTCCCACAGAGTGCCCACTGAATCCACGCTTCCAGTGTACTTTTCAAAGTATTCTATAATGTCCTCTCACAGGTCCTCTCTGAACACTGTGTCTTTCAATGCCTCGGCTCTAAGCGGCCACGTGAGGATCTTTGCTCTGGTGGGCAGATGTTGCCATGTTATAATCAATGGGGAGTGGTCCGAAAGGACCTTTGCTTTATATTCTGCCTGTCCTATCTCCCCAGTCATCTCGGAGGAGACAAACACGTAGTCTAGCCTTGTGTATAGATTTTGTGGTGCCGCATAGTGCAAATAATGTCCATCTCGTGGGTGGCGTAATCTCCAAATATCTTCTAATTGAAATTCGCCCACCAGGTTCGTTAGTTTTGGCGGCTGGAGTGGGTTTGTTTTGTTTCTCATCTGATCTATCCATAACTGGGTCCAGTGTACAGTTAAAGTCACCTCTCCATATTACTGCTCCTCCCAGGTACGGGCAGATTTTGCCATACAGAGTCTTCAAATAAGGTACAGTATCCTGGTTGGGGGCATAAGTGTTGACAATGCATACCTCTTTATTTTCTAGTTTCCCTAGTGTATGCCGAGTATGTTGCCCCAACAGTGGTCCCTTTCCAGTTTCCTCGTATCACCTTCTGTTTGTCCTTAGTGGGGTGAGTTTCTTTTAACAGGGCTATATCTACCTTTTGTCTCTTGAGGTACATCATAATCGTGTTTCTCTTTAAATAACTGTTGAGCTCTCTAACATTCCAGGTCATTATCTTAAGGTCTCTCATTATCAACCATATCCTCCCCCTCCTCTGTCTCTTCTCCTATTTAGCGCCGTGCGCGGTAGCATGCAAGTGTAAGCTTGTTCCCCAACTAATTCTACTACAAACTCCCCAACTCCCCTCCCCCCGCCTCCCATCCCGTCCCCAACTGTTGCCCAGCTCCATCCCTGGATCTCAGGCATCCCCGCATTTGGTCCTGTCCTGGCTAAACCGATGCTAGGAGCCCAGCAGGGGGTTACCGCACTATCAGCAACCCGTCTAACCTATATAATGGGGTATGAGTTCGGGCTCTCTTGTCTCCCACTTGTCTCCCACTTGTTGAATAAAAACTCTGCCTAGAACTATAATCGAGTCCCAATGTCTCAATTTATACAGCACCTCATCATCTGGGACCATTTCCTCGTTACTCCGTGCTGTTTCCTTATGATCGTCTGCTCCCGTCGGACAGTTACGTGTGTCCAGCCATTCCGTCGCTTCCTCTGGGGTCTCAAAAAAGATTGCGCAGTTTTTAAGGATCACCTTCAGCTTTGCTGGATACTTCAACATGTATTTGTATCCGATCTCGCAGTCTCCTTTTCACTGTTCCGAAGTTCAGTCACCGTCTCTGCACCTGGAGTGTGTAATCCGGATACGCCGTGATGGACGCAGATGCCCTTTGTATTGTACCTCCTTTTCGAAAGTGTTCCAGAATCTTTTCTCTGTCACGGTAGTTTAGCATTTTGGCGATGATCGGCCTTGGGGGCGGGTCCCGGGGGGGGCCTTCTTGTCAGGGCCCTAATCGCACTTTCCACCGCAAATCCCTGGATGATTACCCCCCTACTATTTCTTGTAACAGCATGGTCTCAATGTACTCGGTGGGGTTAGGCCCTCCTGCCCCTCCGGGAGTCCCACAATGCGTATATTGTTTCCCCGTGCACGTCCTTCGGCTTCCTCGGCTCTGTTCTCCAGGTAGCTCACTTGTTGTCGTAATGCGTGTATTTCCGAAGAATGTGATGCGCAGGTAGCTGTGTTTGTTTTCACCTCTTTCTCGAGCTCGCCTGTTCGTTCTGCAATTGTCCGTACATCTTGTCTTAATAAGTTAAGTTCCACTTGAACTGCATCAATTTTAAACTCTAGAGACTCTTTTAGCGTAGTCATTGCAGCCTCCAGTTTAGTTTTCCATGTCTTTTTTAGATCTACGATGGCCTCTAGTATCTGCTGATCGCCTTGCGCCAGGGATGTTTCCGCTTGAGCGCTTCTCTCTTTGTTCTTGGGCTCTTCCATTGTTTGTGGCGTTTTAGTGAAATCCTCAATTGTGGATTGCTTCCCCTTCGTCTTGGGCTGCTTGGATGCTATTGCACCTTCGTTGTAGTTTGGAGTGGGCGGGCCCGGGTTGCTCAATGTTTGTCCTTACACTCTCCTGTTCAGCACTAGGTTCCGTTTGGAGCAAGGGGCCACTCCGGACCGTGGTTCTTTATGCCGCTTGTCAGTGGTCTATGCCCTGCGGTAATTGACAGCCGGCAATACCGCTGTTACCACGCTTGTTTTAGCTGGCGCGTTCATCATGCCCCTGTGGACCAGTCGCAAGTTCTGATGTGTGTTCGCCCTTCTCACGGCTCGTCTTCCCCTTCAAGTGGTGCGGCCAATAGAGTGAGGCTCATCCAGGCTTCCCAGCAGCCCTCAGTAATCCATACCTTTCCGGGAGCCAGAATGAGTAGAGGGATATTGTAGTGTGATTCTGGCCTCACAGCCAAGGAGCGTCTCGTGCTTCCGGGGGTACTATGATCCCCCCTCTCACAGGTCTTTTTGATCTCAGTTGCTTAGTCAGGGGCAGTTAATAACGCTGTTCTTGGTTCCAAGTGTAGTAAGGAGGGCTACTACGGCATATGCTTCCGTGTGCATCTCTTGTTTAATTGCGTCATATTACAGGCACCATCGGATTGCCTGTGCGATTTGTGCGGCTGCTCTCTCCTTCAGCATTTAGTTAATTTAATTTATGACCGCATCTCATGCTCGACAGACGCTGTGGGCTTTCTGATGGATGTGCAGCCAGCCCCTCCCCTGCAGCGCTAACTGCGGTGAGCGGCACAAAGTTCCTGGAAAGAGGCTTGATGTTATGTCCCCAGGCTAATCCATCACTGTGGAGGGCTCAGGGTGAAGCGCCCTTGATACATTAGTATCTACCAAGTAGTGGGCTCTCTGGTCGTTTCAAGGCCCGGCGTGTGTTTTGGCGGCTCGCCTGCATCAGTTTCAGAGCTGCGGTTACTATGTGTCTTTTGCTGGCCCAGTCACTCAGACACGCGCAGCGCTCTTTCAATGTTGATCTGCAGCCCCCGAAATCAGTCTCCTGCGTGGGCCGTGTATCCCTCGATCTCCGACTGGGGTGTTCAGTGCGTTTTGTGCCTGGGGCGCACCCGGCCAGCGCCGTCCTCCTTCTCGGGCACTACTGCCTTGGGCTTGCCCATAGATTCATGGAGTGGCTTTCACTCCATCTCCGCTCGCCACAGCCTTTGTCTATCTGGCGGCAGCCATCTTCTTTATCGCCGTGGGCAGACCCCCGGATCTTTTTCATGATCTGGCGTCACAGTTGCAGCATAAACCTGCTTGAAACTGTGTCCTCACATGCCTCAGAGCGTCCGATGCAGAATCCCTCTGTTATGGGACATTACCGTGGGTATTTACGTAGTTTCTTGCCGGATGATGTACGGATCAGTGGGAGCTCTAACGAGAGCGCGTCCTACTACATGGCTTCTTGGCCACACCCCTCGTATTCCCAATTTTGTTTATTTTGACAACTTCAATATTTTTCATTTGGTTTTACTTTGTTGCTTCAATACTGTTTTCCAAATATTTGTTTGTTAAACTCATTCAAGATTTAAGCAACTGTTGGAAAGAGAAGACCAGATGAAGTTTCTGTTATATTTTCTAAAAAGCTTGGAGACAAGCATGATTTTTAACAAGGCTACTGGAGCAAGTCATTATTGCTTACCATTTGGTTGATCTAAGTCCAGGATGGTGCTGAAAATTTCCTTTACGCCTTGATAAGCAGAGGATCAAGCGGCCGGGCTGGTTGCGCAGCGTTTGTGAAGGGGCTATTTATAGCCCGAGCGATGCACGGTGATGTCATCACGCCAGGCGCAACATTGTTTTGTGCAACGCAATTACGTCATCGCATTTTTAACGCGTTCGGTGGCCATTATCGAGCAAAATGCTCTAATACAAATTACTTTTGGTGGAGATGTTTGTTATGTCCTGTCTAAAGATATTTAAGTTAACTATAGATCCAATATCCAAGAGCCATCTGAAACAAGGAACTCCGATCCCGCATATCAGTACATATAATTGAAGATCACCCAACTTTTGACATTTCTAATCTCAAAATGTTTGGCTTGGAGAAAGTGTTACCCCCCAAAGGAGGTAACAAGGAAGAAATGTTACGCAGACAGGAATGGAAATGGATTTGCATCATGGACACATGTGTTTCAGGTTTGAATTGTGACACAGCAATATATAATTGGTTGTAATAAAAATGTTTGTATTTTGATACATGTATGCTTAATCAAATGCAACCATTTTCTTGGTACATACATGTTTGCTTTGCAGAAATTAGAATGAAAATTATGTATTTTGTATACAAATATTCTCCCCTTTCTTGCTCACATCAGAAGTAACCTATTTTCATCTATACACATCGTATTTGGTCCTTACCAGAACTCACTTAATGTTATCTTGTACATCTATCTCTATTAAGATATATTTGACTTTCTCTGTCATTCCTCACACTTTAATTTCTCCATGATCAATCCACTAAATATCAAGAAATACGAGAAACCAATCTTTGCAAACTTTATTAAATCTAAATTAACAATACCTTGGATATTGGATCTGTAGTTAACTTAAATATCTTCAGACAGGACATTACAAACATCTCCACCAAAAGTAATTTGTATTAGAGCATTTTGCTCGATAATGGCCGCCAAACACGTCGAAAACGTGATGATTTCATTGCGTCGCGCGAAACAACGTTGCGTGTGGCGTGATGTCACTATGCATCTGTCAGGCTATAAATAGCCCATTTACAAACACTGCGCAACCAGCCCGGCCGCTTGATCCTCTGACTTTCTCCAGTAACCTTGTTAAAAATCATGCTTGTCTCCAAGCTTTTTAAAAAATATAACAAACTTCATCTAGTCTTCTCTTTCCAACAGTTGCTTAAATCTTGAATGAGTTTAACAAACAAATATTTGAAAAACGGTATTGAAGCAAAAAAGTAAAAGCAAATGAAAAATGTTGAAGTTGTCAAGATAAACTAAATTGGGAATATCCTAGGCATCTAAAACTGAACTTCAAAACAATGCAGGGTGAGTCAGATTACTGAATATGACACCACCGTTCACTTATTATTGATTTAGACAAAAATAGTATCCATAAAAATCAAGACAACTGTAATAACTCTGCACTTCTTTCTCTTTCTTTATTCCTTTCTGTTACAAATTATTCTCTCTCCTGATGAACCATTGATGCATTCAATGGGGAAACACATGTCGAGTGAGAATCTACTTGTAAGCTACCAGGTTTGATGATAATACTTGGGCAGACATAATTTGTTTGTTTCTTCAACTGCCACTACCAGATGTGATGATAACACCAGGGTAGAAATATTTTGCTTGTTTCTATAACTATATACTAAATTAAAGAACTTTGGAAAGCACCATCTATATGGAATGAAGTTTTTTTCTTTTTCAAACAAGAACTTAACCTTAAATTTGTTTACTGGAACTTCATTTGACTCACCAAAATACACTTTAAACCTCGAGTTGGCGCATTTGAGTAAACCTTTTTCTCATTTCCATATATTTTTTGCATATCTGCCAGTCACATTGCTGCCCATGGCCTCATCTTGGTGAAGGACCTCTGAAACTGTACACCAGCCTCTGTCGCGTTGGGAGCCCGAGAACAATGACTACACTTGCCTCTGAGACCCCTGAGAGGGACACTCAGCACTTGAGAGCCAGGACAGCCAGGTGTCCTGCGTTTTCCACCCTCAAACCTTTACAAGCCGTGTTTTCCACTGTCAAACCTTTGCAAACCGCGATTAAAGCCCATTCGACTGCAATGAACCACGAGGACCCTCCAGAGCTGTCTTTGGCACTTGTCTGATCTTCGACTGCTGCACTGTACCACATTAGCTGAGCGTGTTATTGCGTCGACTCTAATTCAAAACTTTGTTGCACCTGCCACCTTCAAACCACTGTTTGACATGGCTGCCTCTTTGCTGCCGAGCTCTATCACTAGTTGAACCAACCCTGGTGGCCCATTACACCACGACTCGAACTGCGCATCCAGTCACCTGCACCTTCGTCGTCAAACCCAGCCTGGTGACCCTCAAGAGCCACACTTCCTTGAGGCCCTTATTAAACCGACCGCATAGAACCACGTCACGTATCCAGTCACCAGCACCTCCACTCCTGAACCGACCGTCTGACTTTGATGGCCCTTATAGTCCATCTTTCTTTAAGCATAGCTTTGAACCGCAACAAACTTCCATTAGGACCCCTGCTCGACACTGCTCCCCAACTAGAACAATGTGACCACTGCATTTGAGCAACTTCAAACCGTATGAACAGCACCTAAAAGCCTAGTTCGCTGTTGTCGAACCACCAAGACTAGCAAAAGGGACTATTGATTGGTAACTTCTCCTTTGGTCCATCTTTGTCAGCATTCATACCTTCTCACTCCAGTACATATTCTTTTTACAACCATTGTGGTTAATTATTTCCTTTTCTCCCCATCGTCATCACTTATAATGCTGCATCTTATTTCCTTGCATATTCTCTGTTTTTTCCCCAGGGATGGTATTGTACTGTATTTTTCGATTTAGTTATACTTGCAGATGGAGTGTTTAAACTAATACTAAAAGGATCTGTCAGAATGTCTGTCAAAGTAAATTCCATTCTCCTGTGTCATAACCCACTTACACTACAACTAAAAATGGTAACTAACGAAAGTTCCTTCTTTAAGAAGAATGGCTTCCTTCTCCTGCCTCTTGGATAGTTTTTAACAAAATGTTCCTTAAAAACAAAACTACCAGGGTAATGGCTCCCTTCCCCCGGCTTGCAGGTTTCAGACAGTCTTTATACAATGTTCTCTCCAGGGGAATAACTCCCTTCTCCTGGTGTGGTTCTGCTCAACTTCTAGTTAAACCAGGGGGAATGCCCCCCTTCTCCTGGTATGTCTTGATACAGCGCAGAATAAGGCCAGTGGGAATGACTCCCTTCCCCGGGCGTGCATATCAAAACATCTGATGGGGTACCAGGAGAATAACTCCTTTCTCCTGGTATTGCTTGATGCAATCTTTTCTCATTGCTACCAGCTTGATACATACTTTGCCATTGTGACTTGCTTTCAACAATGTGTCAAATCGCCCGTTGCAACAATATCCTCATCGTCCTTGTCGTGGCCGTATCCATCCCTGTACCCGTGTTTGGGTCTGCTGGGGGGAGGGGACTCGATGTGGAGGCTGAAATGGGGGCGTTGGATGATGCTTCCTCTTCTTTGCTGGTGGTTGTTTGGGAGCATGGGGGACCGTTGGAACCGGGCCCTGTGGCATCCTCTTCTGGATCTCTGACTCCAAGATGTGGAGGGTCGACAGGATGTCCAGAGACACATCCCTTGGCTAAGCTGGCATGATCGGAACACTAGGCCCTGCACCATCACCATCATCATCATCATCATCCTCCTCCTCCTCCACGTCCTTTTGGACCGTGTGTTAGGACTCCAGGTCTTAGTAATCCGTGGACAAAACCTCTATGGTTTGGGCCATGGTCAGGGACTAATCCAGGGCCTCCTTGCCCACCCCTTTTTTTCCACCCTGAGGGGGTCTGGAACCGGGTTCTGAGAGGGTGTCCCCTTTTCCCGCATGCCAGCAGACTTTGCCAAAGTCACTGTGTGCCTCAGGGGCAGGGATACTTTCTGCGCTTCAGGTGCTACCTTCACAGGGTCAGCCCCCTTAGCCTTCGTGAGAGCAGCCACCACTAATTCTATCGTTTACAAAGTCTTATCCTGTGCGATTGGGCCTTCTTGGGCATTTTGGCAATCTTCTCCTCTGTCCGTGGCTTCTCTGGCTTCTCCCACAGTTTAGCCGGGTTGGACGGTTACCTTTTCGAGGAGGAGGTTGATTGGCAGCTGGCAATGGAGGCGGAAGGTGATGTCGATCATGCCCTGTCCACCGCTGGGCCAGCTTCCACGGCGTACCCGGTGGACCCAAACTTGTGGTTCTTGGCCTTGTCTTGGGCAGGGTCGGACTGGGACAAGAAATAGGCCCGGACACCCAAAAAAGAGTGGCCCACCCCGCGCCTAAAAAAAGGGTCCAACCCCTCACCTAAAAAAGTGGCCTTCAAACCATCCTCTGTGAATCGCATCAATTCACGACTTTGCAGAAAATGCTATCCCTAAAATTCACATCTGGATAAATTGCCCTTTGCAATAGCGTGGCCAACCCTTCAAAAGGGCTCTGCAGGACACTTTACGGGCAGAGGCTCAAAAATGGTTTGTAGCGCGCAATATTTTATACAGCGCCATTTGTTCGCACCAGCATATGGATGCTTTTATTTACATATGACTGTTGTGATGTTTAAATGTCCTGTCCTCTGTGGATGCAGAGCAGTCAACCATTGACTGATGACTGCACACCTAGTGCACATTATTTTATTAGCCATTCTTGTACGTCGCATGTATTTTAGGCCTGGCCGTTTCAGGTCTGTTTTTGGTCTTGTTTTGCCATAATATGTCCATCGGTGTGTATTACATGGAAGGGGGCATTAATGCCTGTGCCCTCCGGACTCGGTCCAGGGGGTACCTTAGGCAAAATGGTGTTCCACCGGCACCCTGATCCACCAGAGTGTGGTTGTGTGTGCGTGGCAGAGAGGGGGTGGGCCTTATGATTTGAGTACTTCATACACTGACAATACCTGGGAAGACAGAAAACGATTTCTCTATGCATAAGATGTTTATCAAAATTGTTTACTGAAAGTTTAGCAGAAGTTAATACACCGAACTACTCAATAGTGCACCTTTTATTGCATCCAGTCGGACTGCTTGGCTAACATTATTTTTAATTGTCAGAACCCATTGTATGTAAATATTTTCACCAATGAAAAATGTAGCACATTAGTTTTGGAAAATTAGGGAATGGAGCAAACGTGTAGGGGCCAGGTTCAAACTCAGAGGGTATTGTAATAAAGATTTCACCAAAGGCACCCAATTCATCAAACGCAACTTTGCTAAGCTATGCTCTATGCTATGCTCTATTGTGGACAACATCTGCAATCGTTCTAAAGGTCAGGAGGAGGCCTTGAAGCCCCAGAAACTGAAGCTATTTGCATTCTCTGAAGGCATCCGTCCATCTCTATGATGTTAATGGTATGAAACGTGGCATTTTGGATACCTTCCCTGTCAAAGCTTCCCTGTCAATGCTGCCCAACTATGGAACTCCCTGCCTCCTCACTTGAGGGAAAACCAAACATATCGACTCTTTAGGAGTAATAATATCAACTGGCTTAAATCCAATGATACCTAAACCTAGACTAAGGAGAGTAAAGCCCCCCACCTCTCCCGGTAACTCAAGTCTCCAGACTGTCACCATTACTTTCTGTAAACTTTTGCCAACTCCGACACGCCTGCAGCTGCCACATGTACGTTTTATACCCAACACAGACTATGTCTTAACTCTGTAAACCTTCTACCTATCTTGTAAACATTTACACTTATAACTTGTTAATATGTATTTTCTACTGGACCCCTCTATGCAACCTTTGCAAATATGTATTTAACTCTGCTAGCCCTCTACATACACCTAAACTTATAATATGTAAACTTGTAATTTCCACTTTACCTTCCTATGCAAACTTTGTAAACCTCTTACCTAACAATTTACCTTCCTATGCAAACTTTGTAAACCTTTTACCTAACATGTATATTGTAATTCTGTAATGTTCATTGTACTATATTATGTAACTTTGTAAGCTTAAACTATCCTCGTCCCCGCGCCCTGATACCTCCGGGTCTGGCGCGTGCTATAAATAAATAAACAAACAAACCTCACATTTTTTAATTACTGCTTTAGAGTTGTCAGCAGGGTTTGTCAATGAGTAAATAACCCAGAGTGGATCCATGATTTGAACTTTCATACACCCTATGCGTGCCACTCAAGTCATGGCTAAGCAGGATTTTTAAAAACGCGAGTTTGCCGTTGCCATTAACGACCTGCTAGGGCATTTGTGGCCAGACACGGCTCTGTACCAGGTGGTGGCGGGATCGTAGAACGAGCGCAATGAAATTAGGGGGCTGTGAAGGGGCTGGTGCACCAAAGTGGCTATAAGGTGACAAGCCAGGAGCGCCCCCAGTATTTCTTTCCAACTCTTATTGGGACACCTTTGACTAAACCCTTGTGGCAAGACTGCAATTCTGAATGCATGCTGCATGTGACACTCGCAGACAGCACCACTCCTAAAACACTCCCTGCACTAGTGTACCATGCACTGTTATTGCAGTAACCACTTCAGTGGTACATCCGTGCTGTGTGTTGTCACTTCAAAGGATCATTTTCTCTGCGGAATCCAATAACCATAGAACACCTTTCTGCAACCTGCAAAACCGTGCGTTGCTATGAAAAGCGCTATCCAGACTAAGGAAAACATTTTCTCGCCGGTGCCCATCAGTGCAAAGCCCCTATGCACTGTCGCACACCCACAAAGCCTTCCCAGACCCAACGCCATTGCAGGCACTACATGAGTCTCTGCTTGCCACCCTTAGGCGAGCTCCCCAACTTCCGGCAGCAGAAATAGGTATGGCCCGCGAAAGCACCCCCATGCCCGACAACCCTGTAGGCCGTATGGCCGAGGGACACGTACGCTATTACAACATAACCTGGCCGTCAATCGGGCTGGAAAGCACAGACCCAACCACCCGCTGGAACGCGAGGCAAATGGAGGGAGGGTGCTTGTTAACCAAAGGCCTCTAAGAGCCAACACTATAGGGAACAGTCCCGTTCCCTGCCCCTGCCCCACACTTACCTTCTCATCGCCCTTGCCTCGTCCACCCGTCACGAACAAAGAGAAGGACGCTAGCACCCAAAGACGAAGACGACGACCTGGTGGGCAGCTCCAGCTCCTCCAAGTTGGAATGGGCTAAATGCAGGCCAGCCACCAGAAGGCCTGGTGTCCTGCACGTAGGGGGGCAGAGCCAGAAAAACACTCATGGCGGCAAGGAGCTGCTCCGCCCCCCTACTCATGCCTTTGCGGGTGCTTTTCTTTTCCTTCTTGCCCAAACCGGCCCCCAGACTTGGCCAGAAACCAGCCCCCAGGGACTCAATGATGGGCCAATCCGACACTGGTCTTGCACCTCCACGGTTGAGGTGCCCTCAAAGGACGTCGAAGACCACTCCTCGGACCGGCCGCTAATCTACTGTGCCTATACTTCGTCGTTATCTTGGAAACCAAGGCATATCTCACACTCTCCTTCCACGTGGTCTGGATGCAGGCAGTAGAGAAATTGCAGGTGCTTCTCCTCAACAAACAATTCCGTAGCCTGCACTTGGTGCAGGACTTGAAGAGGGATCTTCCCTCCTTCTCCGTCATGGTCAGGGGGCGCAAAGTAGGCCCGATGGACTTCTAGAATCTTTGACGACCTTTGCCCTTCAGGGGCGCTGAAATTCCCTGACAACGGATCCCTGCTCTCGGCAGATGGAGAAGATAGCACACAGGCTCTTTCGGAACAAGAATAGAACCTTTTTTCTGGGGAAAACACAAATAAAACGTAGAAGTAGCTCGCAGAGCAAACTCAAGGACTCCCAACACTTAAGTGTGCGGTAAAAATCTGAAGATGGCTGCCAGAGGAGGGGACTAGGGAGAGGGCTGTCATTGGATGGGGTCAGTATGACCCAGAGGACACTGATTGGCTTAAAGGACAATACAGTTTGTAAGTGAAAGTGAAACTGTTTGTGAAACTGTTTTTTCTTTTACTGAGGATTCCCAGCCTGATGACAGGGAATATTCATGAGCATGTGAATCCATGCCAGACCCATACTGGAGAACAATAGTTACAGGTAAGTAATTTGTTCCTTTTACATTATGTATATTTTATTTGTAAAATAATTCTAACAAGTCCTTTTGTAAATGGGTACCTATTTTGATTCTTTGTGTGAAAGTACAAATAACTCCTCTATTTAATATTTTTGAACATAATTCTTAATATGGTGATGCTACCATCAATTTTGCATGTGGAATTAAAGCTTGATGAATGAGAATAGGCCCCTATTTGTCTGAATAAGCCTCCCAGGGAACAATATTTGTGTTAATTTAAATCTGGTAAGCTCCGTTTGATGCCATTCTCTTTTCCACAGAATGTAATTTGATTGAAGGAGAAGATCACGTGGAGGTTAATGGGGAAATATTCCAAAAGCCATTTGTTGAAAAGCCTGTCAGTGCAGAGGACCACAATGTTTACATTTATTACCCAACCTCTGCTGGAGGTGGAAGCCAAAGACTTTTTCGGAAGGTGAGTTTCTTTAATTTTTTTTGGGAGTAAAATAGGCATTTTAGAAAGCTTACTGTTGCGGATAACTGTAGGATATGCCATAGAAAATACTCCATGTTCATTTCAAAACCTGTGTGATGAACATAACGTTATCTCTAATCTAAATATAATATTCAGTCTTGTATTTTTGCAAACTCCTGGTTGAACCATCTTACTGAATCACCCTGGGAATCATGGTGGGAAAATATGGTGCAATGCATTACGGGTCCGGCAGTAACCGTGCCGGTAAAACCGGCAAGTAGCCACCAGACCCGTAAACCGTTACCAGCACCTGGATTGCCGGTAACACCGGTGTATAACAACCCCAGCTATCGGAAAGTCGGGCGCCGGTAAAATGTTTTTGTCCATTTCCATAGAGTTTGTTAGGACTCTGGGAATGGGGACCACAAAAACACTGGCACCGGTAATAACGGTGCCGGTGCTTCTGTGAAACTCTATGGGCGGGTGCCGTTCCACCCGGCAATTCAGACCTGCCGGGTGGGAGGGCACCCGCCCACCAGACTTTCCAGCAGGCGGAAGAGCCGGCCTCTTCAAAGGCCATCTAAGGCCCTGTTTGCCCCTGTTCGCATGAGGACCATTACTCAACTACATCCCTGGACAATATCAATGTTGTAAGTACCTACACAGTAAAGTTAGCCGCTTGCTTAACTCCCATTTATAGCGCCTGTATACGCTACCTGTAGGGGCCGCAGACCCTTGCTCACTGTAAACGCTTCCATCTCAACGTGCTATCTCCAATTTACTTGCTAGTCCATACGCTTCACATTGTCCCATGGAGTTAGTTAACCGCTTGCCACAGACATGCTAAGATTTATGTACTTTTGCACGCATGATCATAACCTATTCTGCCTAACAGCCACAGCTAAGCGCATCCGTTTTGAATTACCCCAGCAAACTGTTATCTGTTACGATATAACTGCAACTGCTAAATGTATGCAAACACCGCCCTAACAAGGCTGTTCAATACTCGGATGACCTCTTACTATTACACACTAACAGTATCTTTGCATGCTCTTTGCACCAAATGCTAGCCATTATCACACTAATACTGCATTACAATGCCTCTATGGAATCGCACCTACAATCTACTAACTCCACCAAACGGGATTCTCAAGCTGTACTTAGCCTACCTTGATAGCTGTATTTAGCCTGCCCTCCTAGCTCTATCTAGCCTACCTTGATAGCTGCATCTAGTCTACCTTGACAGCCGTGTTGAGCCAGCCTGTTAGCTGCATGCAGCCTGCCCTTGATAGCTGTATTTAGCTACTTATTCGACACCAATACCCTACCTGCCTGACATTCAGCCACAACTTTTTACCAGCCCTATGACATTGTTACTATCAGGCACTACCCTACCCATGCTACTGATGTCCTTCACTCGCCAATCCTCTGCATGGTGCCTCGGCCCAAGCTTCTCTATTATACTACTTTGCCTCACCGCAATCATGTTCCCCTTCTGTGTCGTGCAAAGTGACATACCTTGCAATGGTTACAGCTACATAGCCTACAAAAGTGGTCTAGCGAGACCTGCCTGTCCAAGACATTACCCTATCGTCTGCCCCACTCTATTCTTGCCCACCACACCAGCCTTCCTCCCGGTCATACAATCGGCCTATCCCACCCTTGACCACGCACACTCTTCTGATATCCTAGCTAACAAG